>NC_139008.1:74494517-74869517 GCF_964374135.1 Grampus griseus | reverse complement strand
AAATTGTAAATCAATTATATTTCAATAAAAAAATCAAATCAAATAAAGCATAAACCAGGACTGTTCCAGGCAAACTGGGACAGATGGCCACCCTGCCTAAACAGGATGATTTAGATATGTCCTGAGGACAAAAGACGTGTGAAATTCAAGCAAGTAATCACACGGGAGGCGGTAACAGACATCCATGAGTAGACCAGGGGCTGTGAGCAATCCTTCTTAAAATTATAAAATCATCAGCATAACAATTCGTGGTGTGGTTCGGGGCATCCCATCCACATTTCTGACAAGACTCCAGTCAGCCCTCTTGCCCAAATCTCTGGTTGTTATGCAACGTCATCGTCCTAAAAAAGGGTCTCCCCAAACCAGGTGGGCTGACGTGATGGATTCCTAACATGCATATCGAGAGCGCTTTCCCTTGATGTCTGCAGGTTCTTATCTCTTACTCTGCTGGAATCTCTAGAACATATGCCAGGGACGTCTTCTCTTTGGCAATCTGCTTAAGTCTAAGGACATCTTCTCAGAAAAATGCTTCTATATAAACAAAAACGCTTATAATGCACATAGGGTGCTGGGAAACTGAATACTGATAAGAAACAATTTAATGTCTTATTTCTTACTGATAAGAAAAAAATTTACCTCACATTATTCACAAAAATTAACTCCGAATGGATCACAGCCCTAAATGGAAAGCCTAGGACCATAAACCTTCCAGAAGACAACATAGGGAGAAAATCATTGCAACTTTGCAGTAGTCAAACATTTCTAAGAACACTGAAAGTACAAACCATGAACATTGGTAAACTGAGCTTTGTCAAAATATAAAACTTTTGTTCTTCAAAAGACAAAACTGAGAAAATAAAGAGCAAGCTATAGACGAGAATATAATACTTCTATCATACAGATATAAAAAATATAAGGGATATATAACGATACACGAAGAACCTTAACAACTCAATAACTTTTACAAAACAAATAACTCAATTAAAAACTGGGAAAACTTTAGAACCAACACTTCATAGGAGAAGATATACAAATTGCCAATAGGCACAAAAATAGATGCTCAACATCATCAATCATCACGGAAATGTACATTAAAATATAATGATGGGCTTCCCTGGTGGCGCAGTGGTTGAGAGTCTGTCTGCCGATGCAGGGGACACGGGTTTGTGCCCCGGTCTGGGAAGATCCCACATGCCGTGGAGTGGCTGGGCCCGTGAGCCATGGCCGCTGAGGCTGCACGTCCGGAGCCTGTGCTCCACAACGGGAGAGGCCACAACAGTGAGAGGCCCGCGTACCGCAAAAAAAAACCCCAAATATATATATATATATATATATATATATATATATATATATATATATATATATATATATATAAAGAAATACCACTACGTAGCCATTAGATTGGCTAAAATTAAAAAGACTGACTGTACCAAGTGCTGACAAGGATATGGGGCAGCTAAACTCTCATACACTGCTGGCTGGGATGTAAAATGGTGCAACCGCTTTGGAAAACAATTTGGCAGTTTCTCAAAAAGTTAAACATCCCCCCACCATATGACCCAGCCATCTGACACCCAAGAGGAAGGAAAACACAAATCCACGCAAAGAACTGTATACGAATGTTAATAGTAAGTCTATTTGTAACTGCTAAGAATTGGAAACAGTGAAACTATCCATTAGCAGGTAAATGAATAAACAGATTGTGGTATATCCATGCAATGGATTACTACTCAGCAATAAAAGAACGTATGATACACACACAACATAGATGAATATCAAAATCTTTATGTTGAGTGAAAATGCCAGAAGCCTCACTCTCCCCAAAAAGACCCAACACGTGATTCTAATTATATAAATTTCTCAAAAATGCAAACTAATTTACAGTGACAGAAAGCAAAGCAATTGTCACCTGTGGGTGGGTGTGGAGGGAAGGATGGATTACAGAGGGGCTCAGAGAAACTGCTGGGGATGTGATGGAAAAGTCCAGTGTGTGAATTGTGTTGATGGTTTCATGGTATATATATATATATATATGTATGTGTATCAAAAATGATAACATTTAACCCTTAAAATATTTCCAGTTTATTATACTTCAATTATACCTCAATAAAAATATTGAAATATTATGATGGAGTCATGTGAGTTCCTTTATTAGTACATTAAATAGTGAGATCTAGCAGCAGGCCTATAAGTTCCGTAATGTTGAAGTACTGCTGAATATAAAGATATTTCAAGGTGTTTGCAACAGCCATAATGTGATATGGAAATACCTGTGATTTCTACTGGCAACAGAGTCAATCAAGGTCCTGCTCATATACTATGGTTTATTGCCACATTCACATTTGAAGGGAATGCTAAATTTCACTTAGAAGTTGGTGAAAATAAAGATACATTTTTTACATCCAACTTTACAGACTCCCTGAATTCTATCCACACACCCCAAGTTAAGAAGTCTAGTTGGAAACAGCCTCGCTACCTGAGGGTAATAATCCCCCTAGAAGATAAGACTCTTTAAACCCCAGGAACATTTAGAGTTAACTATAGAAATAGCCTAAATGGGAAAGCAATTTTATCAGGAAGCATACTTTAAATGAGATAAGATTCAGAAATAAATGTGGAAATACTCAACAAGGTCAAAATCATCACATGAATATGTTTTGTGAAGAAGGAAAGTGTTCATATTTAGTAATTTACATACTTTAAGAGACTTATGTTTAAGAGACTTAGACCTTTCAGAGTAGCATATTGGTCAGACTTGTTAATTATCATTTTGAATGTAACTGAAGCATTGCTTAAATGTGCAATTTTTACCTCAATGTCTAAGTTTTTTTTAATTTTATTTTTTATACAGCAGGTTCTTATGAGTTATCTATTTTATACATATTAGTGTATACATGTCAATCCCAATCTCCCAGTTCATCCCACCACCACTGCCCCCACCAAAGTCTTACTAAGTTTATATGCAATCATTTGGAACACTTAAGAGAATTTAAGATTTACTCTATGTGACCTAATAGATTTATAAGATTGATTGAGAAGTAGAAACATTGAATAATTAAAGTACTTGCAAAGAAAATCCAGATTATCAAATTTAGAAATGCAGTTTCAAGTGGCTTAAGGCATTTACTTAGCTAAGTTTATAAGTGGGACCAAACATGAATCCATGACTTCCTTAAAAACAACAGCTGAATTTGTTACTGTGCTCTTAGAAATGGAACAATAGATTTCAAAAAGGAAACTTAAAAACCCAAGGGGGAGAAGCTAGGTTTGGTAAATGGTAACTTTAGTAATTGAAAATTATTTCCTAGAACTTGTGTACAGCTTATTCTGTACACAAACACCACTCAGACACATGTAGAGCAAGCAGTACGGATGACTGAAAATGGAATGAGCTACAGGAAATCCAGGATCCTTGTCTCATCCCATGTTTAGTTTTGACCTAAGCGTCCCCCCGTCCCCTTATTTGGGCCTCTGCCATTAAGAAATTAGCCACAAATACAAGAAAATTCTTTTTAGTGACCTAAGGAGAAGAAAGGTCATTCGTTACACTCGGATTAGGAAAAAATTTAAAATCGTGAACCACTTAATTTTTCAGAACAGTGGAATCTAAACAATAGCTACACTGGTGAACAAATGCGGATTCATTGCCAAAACCCCAGTTGGTTTGGACAGCATTTCTTCCTGGTTGCTTCAACAGAGCTGAATCGCTTGGCCTTCTCTCTCCAACAGTGTAGAAAAATCCCAAGGGGAATAAAATAGTTGTACTATAAGCATTTTTAACAATCTGCAACATTAATGGCAGTTAAATACCTATATACAAACTTCCCTCCTCATAGAATTACTGGGAAGATCAAATAAAATAATTTTTTATAATCCCCCCAGTTGGAATGATGACTTTTTACCAGATAATTATCTTTCAGCATTTAGTAATTGCATTATTTAGGTTATCAGTTTGGCTGCTGTGACAGAAAGACATTCCCCAAAAGTGGCTTTTATTTGATGCACTTTCCTTTTTCCCCCTTAAAAGTCTGGGTTGGTAGTTGATGGCTGGTTTGGAGGCTCCACAATCATCTGGGACCCAGGGTCCTTCTGTTTTGTTGCTCTGCCATCAACTAGTGGCTTCCATTTCATAGTCCAAGATGGCTGCCCTAACTCCAGTAATCACATCTGCATTCCAGCCTGCAGGAAGGGGGAAAAGAGCTGTAGGACTCACTCTTTTCTCCTAACGGATCTGCCCAGAAATTGAACGCATCACCTCAATCACGTTCTACTGACCAGAATTTAGTGCTCTACTGTGTCTAGCTGCATGGGAGTTTGGGAAATGTGGATTTTATTTTTATTTAGGCAGACAGACAGTGCCAAGTTAAATACAGTTGACCCTTGAACAATGCAGGGGTTAGACGTGCCGACCGACCTGCAGTCAAAAATCTGAGTATAACTTTACAGTGGGTCCTCTGCATCTGTGGTTCCACATTTGTAGATCCAACCAACTGCTGGTTGTGTAGTACTATACTATGTATTTATTGAAAAAATCCGTGTATATAAAAATCCATGTTGCTCAAGTGTCAGCTGTATTCTATTCCTAAGGTAGGAAGGGAGAATACATACTGAGTCTCTGCCACAGTCAACATTAAACTCTACAGGTTATTGGGTTTTGTGTGCATAATGATTTCTCTTGTGAAATATTCCTTGTAAGTTCAAATTGGTGTGACCACTGAAGAGAGAAATTTGGGAATACCAATTAAAATGTAAAGAGTAACCCAGGAACTATATAATCCAACTCCTCTCTAGAGAAACAGGTAAAGTAGCCTACAGTGAGCATATACAAGAAGATTTCATCAAATCTTGTTTCTAAGAGTAAGCAGATGGAGGGACTTCCCTGGAGGTCCAGTGGTTAAGACTCTGGGCTTCCAATGCAGGGGGCGTAGGTTCGATCCCTGGTTGGAGAACTAAGATCCTACATGCCATGTGGCACCGCCAAAAAAAAAAAAAAAAAAAGAGTAAGCAGATGGAAACAAAAGACAACTAAAGAGAAATGGATAAGTGCCCTGGTGTATCCATATTTGACAGTATTTAAAAAGGAGGTGAATCTATATGTGTGGGAAATGCAATTTGTAGGATGTCATAAACAGTATGACAGTGTTTAAGTATTATAAAAAGAATAAACAGAAGATAAACAAAACTGACAAACCTTTAGGCAGACTTACCAAGAAAAAACAGAGAGAGAGGGCTCAAATAAATAAAATCAGTAATGATAAATGTACACCTGATACCACAGAAACACAAAAGATCATAGGAGACTATTATGAACAATCATAGGAGACCATGATGCCAACCAATTGAACAACCTAGAAGAAATGGATAAATTCCTAGAAACATACAACCTACCAAGACTGAATCACGATGAAATAGAAAATCTGAACAGACTGATTGCTAACAAGGAGATTGAAACTATAATCAAAAACCTCTGAACAAACAAAAGTCGAGGACCAGATGGTGAATTCCACTAAACGGTCAAAGAAGAATTAATACCAATCCTCCTCAAACTCTTCCAAAATATAGAAGAGGAGAGAACTCTTCCAAACACATTTTAAGAGTCCAGCATTACCCTGATACCAAAACCAGACAAGGATGCTACAGAAAAAGCAATTTACAGGCCAATATTCCTGATGAAGTTAGATGTGAAATATTCAACAAAATATTAGCAAATGGAATCCAACAATACATTAAAAGCATCATATGCCATGATCAAGTGGGATTTTTTCCAGGGATGCAAGGATGGTTTAACACCTACAAATCAGTCAATGTGATACACCACATTAACATAATAAAGGATAAAAATCATACGATCACTCAGTAGATGCAAAAAAGCATTTGACAAAATTCAACATCCATTTATGATTAAAAGAAACCTCTCAACACTGTGGATATAGAGGAAATGTAATTCAACATGATAAAGGCCATACATATATGACAAGCCCACAGTTAACATTATTCTCAGTGGTGAAAAGGTGAAAGCTATCTGTTTAAAATCGGAACAAGACAAGGATGCCCACTTTCACCAATTTTATCCAATATAGTATTGGAGGTCATAGCCAAAGCAATTAGGCATAAATCAATAGGAGAGAATATAGAAAGCCCAGAAATAAACCCATGCATATATGATCAGTTAATTTACAACAAAGGAGACAAGAATATACAATGGGGAAAGGTTCGTCTCTTTTGATAAATGGTGTTGGGAAAATTGCACAGCCACAGGCAAAGCAAATGAAACTGTACTCCTACTGAAAAGGCAACATACTGAATGGGAGAAAAATAATTGTAAATCATATATCTAATAACCAAAATATATAAAGAACACATATAACTCAATAGCAAAAATCAAACAATTTGATTAAAAAATGGAAAGAAGATCTGAACAGACATTTTTGCAAAGAAGACATCAGATGGCCAGCAGGCACATGAAAAGATGCTCAACATCACTAATCATCAGAGAAATGCAAATCAAAACGAAATGAGATATTACCTCATCCGTGTTAGAATGGCTATTATCAAAAAGACAAGAAACAACAAGTGTTGGTGAGGATGTAGAGAAAAGGGAGGGAACCCTTGCGCACTGTTGGTGGGAATGTAAATTGGTGCAAGCACTATGGAAAACAGTTTGTTGGTTCCTCAAAAAATTAAAAACAGAACAACCGTATGATCCAGCAATTCCACTTCTGGATATTTATCTGAAGGAAATGAAAACATTTGAAAAGATACATGCACTCCCATGTTTGTTGCAGCATGATTTACAGTAGCCAAGGTATGGAAACAACCTAAGTGTTCATTGATGGATAAAGAAATTGTGATGTACGTATATATACAGTGGAATATTATTCAGCCATAAAAAGAAGAAAATTCTGCCATTTGCAACAACATGGATGGACCTCAATGGCATTATGCTAAGTGAAATAAGTCAGATAGAGAAAGACAAATACTGTATCATCTCTCTAACATGGACTCTAAAAACAAAACAAACAAACAAACAAAAACCCAAAGAAAACCCAAGCTCATAGATACAGAGAACAGATTGATGGTTGCAAGAGGGGGGTGCTGGGGATGCGGGTAGGTGGGAGAAATGGGTGAACTGTCTTTTTTTTTTTAATTTAAATAAATTGAACTTTAAAAGTCACAGCATTATCAACCAAGTGATAGGTATGGGGGTGAAGTGGTGTTTGGGAATTGTGGGAAAAAATAAACAGTTAAATCCCAAAGATCTAACAAGTGATGATAAAGGAACTGACCTATTATTATTATTATTATTTTTTTTATGGGGAGAGGGAGTGAATCAGAGTAATGAACAGAGCCATAGTCCATGGATAGGCCACACCTAGGGCATGGTAAACTACTCTAGGTAAACCTAGAGTAGTATGTTGTAAATTAAGTAATGAGAATTCTGCAGAAGCTGGAAATCTAATCAGAAGTTACTAGGTGAACCAGAAATATCCAGAAAGTTTTAAAAACAGAGAGAGAAAGAATCTTGGGGAATGGTACTAAATCTTGGATGGGCATTTAATAGAATTTCAATAGAATTTCAGGGTCAGAGTGACCTTGCTTAGTTGAGTGTGCTGAAGTCTGTCATCCTTAACTCTTGTGACACTCAGTTACTGTCATAAACATTTTTGCAGTCACAACTTTGTCTTCTATTTCTTTTAAGGAACTGACCAATTATTAACTCTCTGCAACCATCTCTGTAACCAAGAATTGCAACATGAAAATACTGACCTCCTTTCTAACTAAGATGGGATAACAGGGACCAGAGTTACCCTCCTGTTTTAAACAGTCAAAAACCTAGACAAAACGGAATGACAAGCGTTTAAAAGACACTGGAGATCAGATAACGAAGAACTGTATTCCTTAATAGATGGGAAACAAACAAGGTGAGCCCTACCATTGTCCCAGCTCACTACCTTGAGAGAGTTTCCAGAACAGGGAGGGAAAACACAGGCAGAGCCCAGCTGACTCCTTGAGTTGAAAGGCAGAAATGAGATTCCAGGAAGACCAATGCAAAAAAGTAAAAGAAATAAAAAAGAAAAAAACAAAAAGAATATGTGTGAATACACAAGTGCTTATAAATATCCAGAGAACTGTCCAGAAGAATTTGTATATTAGAAAGATCTGGAAAGATTTATATCTTAAAAAAGAAAACACGTAGGGCTTCCCTGGTGGCGCAGTGGTTGAGAGTCTGCCTGCCAATGCAGGGGACACGGGTTCGAGCCCTGGTCTGGGAAGATCCCACGTGCCGCGGAGCGACTAGGCCCGTGAGCCACAACTACTGAGCCTGCGCGTCTGGAGCCTGTGCTCCGCAACAAGAGAGACCGCGACAGTGAGAGGCCCGTGCACCGCGATGAAGAGTGGCCCCTCCTCGCCGCAACTAGAAAAAGCCCACGCACAGAAAAGACCCAGCACAGCCTAAATAAATAAATAAATGAAATTAAAAAAAAAAAAAAGAAAACACGTATATATTTTAAAATATAATGTATATTTTAAATGTGTATTTTAAAAGAAAGCAATGACATAGTATTTCAATATGTAATGTATATACTATATATTGTAACATACATAAAACATATAATATATAATACCATATATTATAATACACTATATGATATACTATAATATGGTATTACACATTACAGAATATGCTATTATTGATAAAATGCCAGTTGTTTGCAGAATATCTCTCATTTAGATTAATCTGGTGTTGTCTCATGATTAGATTCAGGTTATGTATCTTTGGCAAGAATACCACAGAATGATGATGTGTTCTTCAGAGCACACATTTTCTTTTTTTTTTCCACATCTTTATTGGAGTATAATTGCTTTACAATGGTGTGTTAGTTTTTGCTTTATAACAAAGTGAATCAGCTATACATATACATATATCCCCATATCTCCTGCCTCTTGCATCTCCCTCCCGCCCTCCCTATCCCACCCCTCTAGGTGGTCACAAAGCACCGAGCTGATCTCCCTGTGCTATGTGGCTGCTTCCCACTAGCTATCTACTTTACATTTGGTAGTGTATATATGTCCATGCCACTCTCTCACTTGGTCCCAGCTTACCCTTCCCCCTCCCAGTGTCCTCAAGTCCATTCTCTACATCTGTGTCTTTATCCCTGTCCTGCCCCTAGGTTCTTCAGAACCTTTTTTTTTTTTTTAGATTCCATATATATGTGTTAGGATACGGTATTCGTTTTTCTCTTTCTGACTTACTTCACTCTGTATGACAGTCTCTAGGTCCATCCACCTCACTACAAATAACTCAATTTCATTTCTTTTTATGGCTAATATTCCATTGTATATATGTGCCACATCTTCTTTATCCATTCATCTGTCGATGGACACTTAGGTTGCTTCCATGTCCTGGATATTGTAAATAGAGCTGCAATGAACACTGTGGTACATGACTCTTTTTGAATTATGGTTTTCTCAGGGTATATGCCCAGCAGTAGGATCATAACACACATTTTCAATTTGTCTGGTGATATTAACTCTGATGCTTAATTAAAGTGGTATCTGCCAGGCTTCTCCACTGTCCAGTTACTCTTTTTTTCCTTTGTAATTAATAGGTATTTTGTGGGGATAAACTTTGAGACTATGTACATATTCTGTTTCTCATCAAACTTTCAATGCATTAACTTATTTATTCATACTCTTTTCTTTGATGGGTATCATCTGTTACTATCTATTTATTTTCATGACCAGACTGTCCCAGATGCGGCCAGTGGGAGCCTCTTCATTCTGGCTTCTGTGTCCATGTGACATGTCCCCATCATTCTTTGAGTACTTCCTTCTCTTCTGGCACAAGATGCTCAGGTTCATCTTCTACTTGTCTTGATCCAGTCCTGGAATTAGCCATTTCTCCAAAAATCTTCAGTTCCTTACAGTGGAAAATAATTTTTAGAAACCAACATCTGGGCGCTAAGTGTGTCCATCGCTACCGTTGTGTCTCTGCTTTCAGGCCCCCTCAGTAGACAGAGCTATATACACATATACAGACAGACTCGTATACACACAGATGCATGTACATATATATGTATACATACAGATGCATATACACATACCGATATATCAATATTTAGGAGTGTGATAAGCTGATTCCATAATTCATCTGACAAAAGAGGAAACGTGTGACAAAAACATCTTAAAAATGAGTAACAAATTGCCTGACCAGATATCAGAACAGATAAAGGAGTTATAGTGATTAAAACTGAAAAGTGTTGGCATAAAGACACAAACAGATCAATGTAATAGAATATGGAGTCTAGGAACAAACACATATTAATGCAAATTTGTTTTGCTCAGTGGGGAAAGTATGGATCACTCAATGCTGTTGGAACAATCAGTTTTCCATTGGGAAAAGCTAATTCTTACCTCTCTTCAGTCATTAAAACAAATTCCATGTGTAATAAAATAAAATACATATTAAAAAATAAGAAAGATATTAGAAAAATAACATGACACTACTTCTGCAACATTACGGCAGGGAGGCCTTCCTTGAGGAAAATCAAACAAAAACAACTAAAACAAAACAAAATAAACAAAAAGGCAAAAGCTATAATGAAGAAGATTGACGAATTTGACTACAAAAAGTTTAAAACTTTGTATAGCAAAAGAGATCAAATTAAAAGACAAGGGACAGTTTAAGAAGAAAGATTTGCTAAATATAAAACAGAATACATTTATCAAGAGTTCCTACAAATCAGTAAGAAAAAAACAAACAACCCAGCAGACTAGTGAATAAAGAGTATGAATATGCAGTTAATAAGCCACAAAGTGGAAATGGCCAATAAGCACTTTAAAAGACGCTCAACCTCATTAAAAGTCAGGACTACCCAAAATAAAACACACTGAAATATCCTTTTGTACCTGCAGGTTGGTAAACACACAAAAAGATGAATAATAACCAGTTTGGCTACAGTCGTAAGCAAATGGATATGCTCATAAAGTATTGGGATATGTATATATTATTCAGCCTTTATAGAGGAAAATTCAACAATAATAATATATGTATGTATATATTTATATATACTTTAAAATTTATGTATTTATAGTCTTTTGTTTTAAATTTTTATGTATTCATATAAATTTAAGGTGTGCATATCTTTTAGCTCAGAAAGTCAACTTCTATTTATCTATCTTAGAAAAAGAATCATGTAGGGGCACAGGAAAGCATATACAAGGATCTTCATCAAAGTATTGTAATAGCAAAAAATTGGAAAGCAGTTAAACCGATAGGGAATTGGTTAAATAAATTAGAGTATAGAAATTATATGCAGCAGTTAAAAAGAATGAAGTAGAGGTGTATGTTCATAAACACATAACAGGATATATTACTAAGTGAAAGGGAATTACAAAACAAATATGTAAAATATGGTCCCATTTATGTAAAAATAAAAATCCCCCAATACACAACTCTCTTTCTCCTCTCTCTCTTTTGCTCCCTCCCTCCTCTGTCTCCCCCAACATATACTCTGAAAATGTACATATAAAGCTAATACCAGTGGTTCCTTAAAGGGAAGGGGCTTGGTTTTAGAGGAAGGGTAGAAGATGGGTCAAGGGAAAACTTCACTTTATTTGTATTCTTTTTGAAATGATTTTTAAAATGATGATAATGTATTAGTGTATTATTGGGGTAATTAAAAATAAATTGTAAAATGATCATTTCAAAAAGAGAAATTATTTTAGGTTAAAATAATAATCTATGCAAATCACATAGCACAGACTTGGTACATAATAAAATGCTAGCTATCATTATTCTATCTTGAGGTATGTGATTTTTGGACAAAATCCATTTCCCAGGAAGCAGGATTCCTGGTTCCTGGCTTTATCACTGCTCCCATTTCTGATTCCAGGGGCTCCTCTGAAAAATGAAAGGGTGGGACTACAGTCTTTCTCAGCATTAAAGAAGTTCTATAATTAGACACATTTGCAAAAGTCCTCATAAATGAATTCTGTATTAGTTTTCTATTGCTGTGCAGCCAATTATCATAAACTAAGTGAACTTAAAACAACATGCATTTACTAGCTCACAGTTTCTGTGGGTCAGGAGTCCAGGCACAGCTTCACTTGGTCCTCTGCGCAATGTCTCACCAGGCCACAGTCAGGGTCTAGCCAGGCTACGTTTTCACCTGGAGGCTTAACAACTCGGGAAGGACCTACTCCCAATCTCATTCAAGTTGGTGGCACAATTCATTTCCTTGTGGCTGCAATGACTGAGGGCCCAGCTCCTGAAAGGCCATCAGCTGGAGGCCACCCTCAGATCCCGGAGGCTACCTGCAGTTTCCTGCCGCGTGGTCCTCACCATAGGCAGTTCAATTCATCACAGAAAGCTCACACTCACCCTAGAGAGTTCACACTCACCTAGGGAGATCATGAGACAGGCTGGGACCTGGCACCTGGACCCTTTGCTGCAGTGCTTGCACCTGGACAAACATCTCCTCCAGCGACGGCGTACAAAGAAACTAACAGGACTAAAAATAACCGCACGCATGCACAGCTGGGGCAAAATACGAACAGTAAGATACAAAAAGGCCACAAACCAACTGCCACTTCTGAGGTGCCTGGAGCAAAAGCAGTGTCCTGTACATGATCCCTGCACGCAGAACCAGCAACGGGGTGGCCGGGCCACCTGAGCCACGCCCCCAACCCCACCCACCGATCTGCCCCACCCCCTCACCCCATTTAAGGGACCAGCCCACCCTCTTCCGGAGCTAGCAAGGGCACCTTTTACCAGCTCTTCCTACCTTGTGCTGCATCTTGAGTCCCAATAAAGCCTTCCTGAATTTCTCATCTGGACTCATCAATTTCTATAGATTAAAGAGTTCAAGGATCTGGGTCAGTAACACTCACACTCACCACAGAGAGCTCACACATAGCTGTTTGCTTCAAGGCCAGAATCTCTCTCTCTTACGCTAGTGCGTGCTAGCAACAGGGTTCTCTCTCTCTCTCTCTCTCTCTCTCTCTCTCTCTCACACACACACACACACACACACACACACACATAAAATCTTTATATACATATTTTATATATAAAATTCCTGTGAAGTTTTATATATATATAATATTTATATTAATTCAATAATATATGTATATATATAAAAATCACAGGAGTGACCACCTTCACCTTTGCCATATAATGTAACCTAATTAAGGGAGAGACATCCCATCACCTTTGCCAAATTCTACTGGCTAGGAGCGAGTCGCAAGGGCCCCCGCACGAGGGGAGGGAATTCTACAGGGCGTTAACATCAGGGAGGAGACCACGGGGACCATCTTAGAATTCCTCTGGCCACAACATCTCTAAGTTGCAATTATTAAAACAACAATCCTCTATCTTTCCACTGACAAAATTATTTAGACAGTGGAATAGGGGGAGGAAAGTGGATTTATCAGGAAGGCAGAATTTTGTTTAGACAAAATAGAGTTTTGCAGCCAAGATGACAAAGTTTAACTGCTAGAGTTTTTATTTTATGATTCAGAGCCTACTCTATACACTAATTTAAAATCGTCCCTTCAAGCCATAGAACGCTGAAAAATACATATTTAAAGAGCATGTGAAATTGAATCACCTCTAGACAATTACTCTGAAAAATTAATTCTTGCCTGATTATTTAAAAAATCTAGTCCATCATTTGGATCCTATTTTTCCCATAATTTTTTGTACAGTTATATTAAAAATCAAGGCTCTAGGTATCTCTGGCATGCTTGGAGGGCAAAGTTAAGACTGAAGGACTGAATAAAACGAGTCCCCTTTGAAATGTGCATTTAGGCAGTGATCATTTGCATGAAATTGTGTGAAGCAAGGAGGATAGGAGGATAGGAATTAACCTGATATTCTTTCAAAAAATATGACAATATCAGCAAAGAAGCAGGCTCAGATAATAAAGACGGACAGGAGAAAGAGGAAGGAAGAAAGGATCTTCCCACTGACAGTTGCATGTTAGGATTGCGTGGAAATTCCACTGTGGTTACCAAGGTCTCCCTATCGGGTGCTGGATTTGCAGTGCTGGATTGTAAACTTGCATCCCAACTGTACAGGAGGGCACCATCCCACGCCAAGACAACTTTGGCCTCTCGTAAAGAGAGAAACAAACAAATCCGCAAATGCTTTCAGAAGCTGGCCTCTCTCGTTCTTCTTAGTCTCCCAGCAAATGGATGATTTGCCCCAACAGTTAAGACAAATGTTTCTGTTAGGGAGCCACTTTCCAGGCGAATAAACATCTTCAGCAGAAGTAAACATTAAGGGTGTGAGGACAGGGCAACATAAAGTACTTTCCAACCAATGTTGCCAGTGAAGTCGAAATGTAGTTATGAGTGACAGTATTCTAAAGCAGCTGACTTCAGGGTGGATTTTGTTTGTCCAGTGTTACAAAAAATTGTTTTAAAAAATTAGGTGGCGTCATGAATAATAATACAAAATTCTGTAACATCTGGACTCCTGGTTTCTCCTGAAATAACTGGAACACCTATCAATAGTCAGCTTCTATTCCTGCATAACGGGCACCAGCTAATGGAGCTGAGTAGTGGTTTTTTCTCACCAGGTCACCAGTCTCCACCACTCCCTGTGTTGTCGCTCCTGGACTTCTTCATTCATATATCTTTTCTCCTTGACCCTTACAGTCATTTGAACTTGCAGCCCTTCGTTTGATGCATATCTAAGCTTTTTAACTTGGCGAACATCAAGGCTGACCCTCTGATTTTACAAATGGGGAAACTGAGGCAATCACATAGTTAGGTAAAGGCTGAACTAGGTCCTGGTGTTCTGACTTCTCTAAGCGACTTCTTCCTCTGCTGTGGCCTGTGTTCTCCACATTCATTGTTAGGAGTTGAAATTCTCAAGCTTTCTCTCCAACTAGGCAACTAAAATGTGTTATTGAATTTTCTCCTTTTTTATTGGAGAAGACTTGGTTGGTTGCCATCTATTTTAGCAGAAATCCTGCTCTAAGGCTTTTGACTCCTCCCATTGGAATTCCTCTCATTGGAATTCATAATTTAGGGCAGTGTCTCCAAGGTGGAGTAGGTCAGATTATCCACTGGGATCAAGGAAAACAACATAAGAACTTCTAAGCACACTTTTTTTTTTAAGCACACTTTTAAACTAAACTAATAAGAAAGATATTCAGCTCTATTAATATTTAATATTCCATTTGGCAGTGATGCCCCCTTTGACTGTGAGTTAGATAGTGTTGGGTCCTTTAGGGGGTTTGAGACCTTCAGAGGGAAGAGCTGGAGTTTTCCAATGTTGAGGGGCTGGAAGCAACATACTTTCATTCATTCACTTATTTGTCACGTGTTGAAGGTAAGTTGATTAACTTATGCTACTTAGAAATTAACAAATGCTACTCAGAAATCATTTGTGTACCCTCTCCATTCTCGGAAAACTATGCATCTTCACCCTATAGTTTTTGGAATATCTTTCACGTTGACAGTGGAAGTGATTATAGCAGCCCTTGAAATGGGTTTTTAGGTTTGGGGAGGAACTGAGAAATTTTCTCTTTCCCAGTCCCCCAGAGCGAATCATCTCATATTGGTAGGTTCAGACTTTCAGATCTACGCCAGTCCACCATTCACTGATTTGGTGGACGCTGTGGTCTTTAACTGGGAGAATACAAATCCTGGTGCACTGTCCTGTTGCAGGCTAGCAGCCTCCTAGAGCCCTCTGGCAATAAGAGCTCAACTGAGAGTGCCCGATACGTGGATGGCATTTGACGAAGAGCCCCACTGAATGGCCTTCTGAAGTGGCTGCCCATGTAGAGGAGACAGCTGAGTGACACCAATGTGCCCCAGTCAACTGCCCTCATCAGTTTACAGGGCCCAGGGCAATTGTACAAATGGAGGCCCACTTGCCATATGTCTAAATATAAAAATATTAAATAAAGCATTTTCTAGCCTCCTACTTTTACAAATATACCTTACGATGACCTGGAAAGCCAGGTTCAGATGTAGAATTCTTGAACTTCTCCATGTTCTGGCTGGGATGTCACCCAGCTCACCTCCCTTTTCCTCCTATACCTCCAGCTCCATCCTACCACAAGCAGCTCTGTGCACACATTTGCACGTGCCAGCCCATATGTGCTAGCTCTGACCCCCTGCCCTTGGCCTCCTCTGGGGCTGCAGGGCGTGGACCTTGCTGATGCAATCTGTTCTTGGAAGGATGGCCCTGGGGAAGAAGCTCAAACGGCCCTGGGGAAGAAGCTCAAACAGCCCTGGAATGAAATTCCAGGATCGGGGTGGGGGGGTCAGGGAGATGATGCGTGGCCTCTGGGTGTGCACATCCCCTTCGCCTCGCTGACTTCTCCCCCACGGAGAGGGCACAGCTGGAGGAGGACCAGATGGGGGCTCTGTGGCCACTCTAGCTGTAATTGAACCAACCCTTCCCAAAAGGCAATGAACAAGTGGCCAAAGAGATTCCTTGGGGAGAAGATGATAAGAATCATGCAGGCAGAGAAAGAGGGCAAAGCTCATATTCCTCCTACTCCTGCCGTTTGGTCAGCACACGCTTACTCAGGGCCTTCAGGGTAAGGGTGGCACTTAAAAATGAGCAAGAAAAGGATTGCTTTCTGAAAGAAAATTGGACTACAGAGAGAACACTTTGAAAACAAATGTTTGGAAATATTCTTGTTCAGGGATTACTGTTGATATATTTACATTATTCAAAAGTATGTAAATTACCTATATAAATGCTCAAAACTGTACCCAATTTAAGGACCCGGAAATGGCTTTTTCTAATATAATTTAAAATCATCCCATTGTATATAACAAAACAAAACAAAAAATAAAATCATCCCAACCTAACATTTCAGTGGATTTTAAACTCATGTGTTACAAGCGTAAAAATTCAACACTTTTCAATTTGTTTTGAAGAACAAGAGCTTAACCTCATGGAAGACAGAAGTAACCAGACGGATTTCAACCAAAACCTTTGCAAAATTGGTATATGGAATGGAAAAGACGGAAAGCATTTTTAAAAATGACTGCAGCAAGTAAAACCCTTCTTCCAGTTGGAAGACATCTTTATGAGGTTATTTTTCCATTTTTGACAGCCATTAAAATCAAGTATTGATTCTAAAATCTAACATATAATTATAAACCAAGAATTTAAAAATAATGAAGGCTATTAAGTCACACTGTTTTCAATATTCAAATAGTAATAATGGTTTAATGAGAGTAAAAAGATATTTTAATGTCATTGAGTCATT
This sequence comes from Grampus griseus, assembly GCF_964374135.1. Taxonomy (NCBI): domain Eukaryota; kingdom Metazoa; phylum Chordata; class Mammalia; order Artiodactyla; family Delphinidae; genus Grampus; species Grampus griseus. The sequence goes on along the minus strand of NC_139008.1, from coordinate 74,852,274 downwards.
TTTTTCAAAATATTATTTTTTTCTTCCTTATCACTTCCTCTTACACTTTTTCTTGCATCTACTTCACCATTCACAGAATACGTTAATAGAGTAGAATATGTATATAATTTGTAAATAAATAAATAAATAAATATTGGGGTGGTTGTTTCAAAATGTTGTACCTGATCAGGAGTTTGAAGAGCACTGGTTTAGGATAGAATGTGATCCAGGATGAAACCACAAGTGGCCCCTTTGCCATCGACACTGGCAGGTCTATCTGAGAGTGGTTGCTTTCTTCTTACTCTTCTCAAATCTTTGCAAATAAATTATACCATCTGGTTCTGGGGGAGGGTGGGGCCGGGGTTGTTTGTTAGTCTATTGCATTCAGCACTCAGGAGCCTCTGGTTTCGATTTCATAAGTGGAGTGATGCAGGCAGCCAGAGTCACAGTTTGCTTTTGTTTAAACTCTTGGTTTTTAGGACTGATCTGAGGAACCTGTTTACTTAGTCCCAAAGAGAGAAGTCACTGCTGAGGGCAAGAGACAGCAAAAGCCACCAAGCAGTAGTGAACATGCTGGCGCTCTGTGAGTAAGTGTTCGATAACAGATGTAAAAAAACTAACAGTAATAATCACCATCAGTTATAGAATGCTTATCCAGCGCTGCGCCGCGGGCTTTATGTGTGTTCAATCCACACAACATCCCTATACGGTAAGAACGATAATTCACCCAATTTTCAATTTTGCATTTTGAAATAATTTTAGACTTTCAGAAAAATTGCAGAAATAGTACAGAGTTCCCGTATGCCCTTCATCCAGCTTCCCCTAATGTTAGCAATTTACATACCATAGTACAAGTATCAATTTCCAATCCCAGGAAATTCACATTGGAGCAATTCTCTTAACTAAACTACAGACCTTATTCAAATTTCACCAGTTTTCCCACTCACGTCCTTCTTCTGCCCCCAAATCCACTCCAAGAACCAACATTGCGTTTAGACATTTTGTCTCTTAGTCTCCTCCACTCTGTGACAATTTCTCCACCTTCCTTGTTTTTCATTGCCTTTGATTGATAAGTAGTGGTCAGTTATGTCTTTCCATTTGGGTTAGTCTGGTGTTTTCTCAGGATTAGTTTGAGGTTGTTCATCTTTGGCAAGAACGCTGCAGAAGTGATGCTGTATCCTCAGGGCATCTTATCAGGCGCTACATGATGTCCAAATGTCTTATTACTGGTGATGTTAACTTTGATCACTTGGTCAGTGTTGTGCCTGTTGGGTTTCTCCACTGTAAAGTTATACGGTTTCCCTGTGTAATTAATAAATATATTAGGGGGTGATACTTTGAGGCTCTGTGAGTATCCTGTTTCTCTGCAAACTTCCTCCCACTGACTTTAGCATTTGTGGGTAGATCTTGCCTGCAATAATTATTACTGTGGCGTTTGCCTAATGGGATTCACTCTCATTTCATACATGAAGCAAATGAGGCTTACAGAACTGAAGCCACTTGCCCAAGGCCACAAAACCCATGACCCTCTTCTGCTCAGAATCCTGCCATGGCCTCCACGTCAGGCAGGGGAAGAGCCAAAGTCCTGACAACAGTCCTGAAGACCCCCCACAATCTGGCCCCCATGATCTCCCTGACTTTATTCATAGCCATTCTCCCTGTCACCCACTTCCCCTGGGCCACACTGGCTTCCTTGCTCTCCTAGAAAATACTCCCACTTCTGGACCTTTGCACTGGCTGTTACCACAGCCTGTAACACCCCCTTCCCCCAATATCTGCTGTGTGCACTTCTTCACTTCCTTGAGTCTTTGCTCAAATGTCACCTTCTCAGTTCTCTGACGACCCTATCTATCCCACCCACAACCCTGGCACTGTTTATCCTCCTTCCCTGCTTTCTTTCTCTCCACCCAATACGCTATTTTTACTGATGTTTTGTGTGTGTATGCAAATAGGTGTTATTGATTGCCTGTCAACCCTCCTAGCTGGATTCTCCATGAGGCCAGGGAGTTTGTGTGTTTGGATTACTGCTGTGTCCCCAGCGTCTAGGTTAGTGCTGAGCACATAGAAGACATTCAATAAACGACTGTTGAATGAATGAATAAGCTTTGGAACGTGAATGAAGGACTCAGGGATATTCTATTTACGGGTAGCAGAAAAACACAACTCAAACTGACTTTTCTCTAAAGGGAGGTCAGAGGTTCTCCTGAGTGCAAGACTAGGGATGGAGAAGGCTCCAGAAGGATGCTTTCAGAACTCTGGTCTTACTTCTCTGTGACATTCTCAGCTCCCTGGGTCTGCTGCATGTGCAGCTCCGCCAGGAATCTCTAGAATCATCTTTTTCCCTAATTCAGCTGCATTTTGACGACTGAAGGCTTCACTCTCCAGTGGGCTTCACCAGGTGGTGGCCCCTGGCCACTGCAGGCTCACATCACCCTCACATCAGTGCTTCCAATGGAAAGAGAGGACTTCTTTTTCATAAGCTTTCCAATAAAATTCTGGGACTGGGGCTCACAGGCTCAGGTTGCATTCAGTGCCCATCCCTGAACCAATCACTGTGGACAGAGGGACCAAATTCTCTGGCTGGCCAGGCCTAGGTCATATGCTCACTCTTGGTACTGGGGCTGAATCATCCCCTCCAACAACTGCCAGGACTGAAACTTGGAGAAGCGGGCTTCAGAAGGAAAACTGGGGTTTCTAAAGGAAGGTGGAATATATGCTGGCTGGGAGAAAACATAACCCTTCTGTATGTCAAATGTTATATACCCTCCCTGGTCACACCCACTGGGATTCTGCTTCTTTAGGTCTGGGGAGGGGTCCAAGCATTTGTATTTTTAGGAAGAATGCCAAGGGCATTTTGATTTACAGCCAAGATTGGGAATGACTGGTTTATGGAATTTGCTCTAACCTCCCTGGAATAAGAAGGGGGCCCATTTCACAAATGTGATTCTAAAGTTTCTCAGCTAAAAGGCATTGACAGGAGTTCACATCCATTATGTTGGAGACTGTGGTAGGGGACATCTGTTACACTGTACGCTCAGCATCCTTTCCTTCCTCCCACCTAAGGGCCATCAATTTCACGGCCCTGCCTCTCCTACTTCAGGGCTGACCATGTTACTCAGGAGAGCAAATCAGAGTCATCCATCTCCTAGCTATTGTGATTGGTTCAAGAATGGGTACCTGACTCAAGTCACGCCATAGAAGTCCTTTCTGGGACTTTGTTTGGAGATGTCTGGGAAGTGTTGCTCCATTTACTTATACAAGTAAGGACCATGTGAGCCCAGAACTTGACAACAGTGTTTATCTCAAAGTGGGAAAAGACCTGCCTGTAAACAAACCAACCTAAAGGAGAGAAAAGGGACTAGTGATGTGTTGTTAGTGTCCTGAGTTTGGCCACGACTGAAGTTGACACAATGATTAGACTTTCAGTTGCCTGGGCTAACGAATTTCCTTTGTTCTGTTTAAGTCAGTTAGGGTTGTGTTTCTGTAACTGGAACCAGAGGAGTCCTGATTAACTCAGTGTGAATTACAACCACCTCAACTTTAAGATGAGGTAAAGAGTGGCATAAGAAATGTCTTGAACTTTGAAGAATAATCCATCCCATATATCTGTACAAGTATTATATTCAAGTCAACCTGTATACTGAATACCTTCTAGGTACAAGGCATGGTGTGAGACACTATGGGACAAGTAAGGAACATCTTAAAGATGAATAAGACATGGTCCAGCCCTTGAAGCCTGTAAAATGCTGTGCAGTCATTCTTAAACTTTGTGCATAAATAAATATCACCTGGGGAACTTATCCCTAGTTCTCTGGGTCTCAGTCCCAGAGACTGATTTATTAGGTCTGGGGTAGGGACCAAGAATCTGCATTTTTTTCAAGTTTTCCCCACCCTTCATCTTGCAGGTGATTCAGACCCCACTTTGAAACTGATCTAGTAGGAGAGAAGGAGAGAAGAGCAACAATGAGGCAGAAAAAATTTGAAGAAATAATGCTGAAAATGTGATGAAAATTTGCTGAAAGACACAAACCCCCAGATTCAGGGTGCTTAATGAACACCAAGAAGAATACAGATATGAAAGTTCATGCTGAAGTCAACCTGAAGAGCAAGTCATGAAAACAGCAAGAGAAAAACAACATATTACAAACATGGGCAAAGATTGGATTAATGTTTGACGTCCCATTGGAAAACACAGAGCAGAAGAGTGAAGCCACATAATTAAAATGTTGAAAGAGAGAAAAATAATTGTCAACTTAGAATTCTACATCCAGTATGAATGTATTCTACATTCATCAAGAATGAAGGATATTATCAGATAAAAGAAAACTAAAAGTATTTGTTTTGCCAGCAGTTCTGCTTGTAAGAAATGCTAATGGAAGTTCTTCAGGCCAAAGGGAAATGCTACCAAATGGAAACTTCTTGCCTTAGAAAAGAATGAAGACCATTGCAAATGTTAAATAGTATGAATACCAAAAAAGTCTATGTTTTTGCTATTTCCCTTTTAATTTCTTTATAATACATATCTCTGTTTAAAAAAATATTATAACACTGTCTTGGGTATAATGTATGCTGACTTCATACAGATAACAATTATAGCATGAAAGATGGGGGAATGTGGTCCTATACAATTACAGTATTTCTACATTTTACATGAAGTGGCACAAGGCTAATTGTAAGTGGACTATGAAAAGTTGAGACTATACATTGTAAAGCAACCATTAAAAAATAATGCAAAGATGTATAGTTAAAAGTTAATGCAAAAATTAAATAGAATTATAAAACAAATTGTTATGGACTGAATTGTGTTCCCTCTCCCCCAAATTCATATGTTGAAGTCCTAGTCTTCAGAACCTCAGAATGTGACTGTATTTGAAGATGGGGGTCTTTAAAGAGGTAGTGAAGTTAAAATGAGATCATTAGGGTGGACCTTAATCCAATATCACTGATGTCTGCATAAGAAGAGGAAATCTGGACACAGATGGGCATAGAGGAAAAGACTATATGAAGACACAGGGAGAAGATAGCTAACTAGAGGCCCAGAAGTGAGGCTGCAGAAGAAACCAACACTTTGATCTCTTCAGACGTTTAGCCTCCAGAACTGTGAAAACATTAATTTCTGTCATCTAAGCCACCCAGTCTGTGGTACTTTGTTATGGCAGCCCAAGCAAACTAATACACTAGTTAATACTTTTTAAAAGGGAGAAGAGGAGGAATAGAGGAACAAAAAAATCAGAGGAAATTAATTGAAAATAAACAATAAAATGACAGATCGAAGCCCAATCATAAAAAATTATATTAAATAGTAATGGTATAAACATTCTAATTAAAAGGCAGAGACTTTCAGATAAAAAAAGCAAGACCCAATAATGTCCCTTCTACAAGAGACACTCTTCACATATAAAGACACAGATAAGTCAAATATAAAAGGGTGGAAAAATATATACAAAATCTGCCAACAGTCAGTGTAAGAAGGCAGGAATGACTATACTAATAGGAAATAAAATAGGTTTAAAGTTTTAAAAAAAAGGGAAAATTTCAAAATGATAAAAGGGTAATTTCAACAGGCAGACATAATAATTGTGTATGTGGCTAATAATAGAGCTTCCAAATAAATGAAGCAAAAATTGACAAAATTAAAGGGAGATATAAAAGATTCTACAATTATATTGTAGACTTTAATATTCCTCTCTTAACAATTGAGAAAACAATTAGCAAAGCCATAGAAGATTTGAGCAACACTATCAATCACAATGACTTAATTTGTATTTATAGAAAATTATATTCAACTGCAGAATATAAAATTCTTCTCAAGAGCACCATAATGAACCCAACTTCAGTCTGTTTACAAAGATTGAAATCATACAGGTTATGTTCCCTAATCACATGGAATTAAATATCAATAACACTAAGATATCTAGGAAAGTTCCCAAATATTTGGGGATTAAACAGAACACATTTCAAAGAAGAAGCCATGAAATAAATTAGAAAATGTTTTAAACTGAATAATAATGATAATAAAACACGTAAAAATTTATGGGATGCAGTTAAAGCAGTACTTAGAGGAAAATTTGTATCTTTAAAAGTTTACGTTAGAATATAAAAAAGATTTATATCTTAATTATCTAAGATTCCACTGTAAGAAATTAAGAAAACCAAATTAAAAGGAAGGAAACAATAAACAAAAATCAATGAACTAAAACAAACAATAGAGAAATCAATGAAACTAAAAGCTGGTTCTACGCAAAGGTCAATAAAATTGATAAATATTTAGCTAGACTGATCAAGAAAGAAAAAAAGGATAAAAGACTAATTTTCAGTATAAGTCATGGAAGAGGGAACATCACTACAGATCCTAAAAATAATAAAAGGGTAAGGAAGAGAATAGTATGAACACCTTTATGACATAAATTTGACAACTAGATGAAAAGAGCAAATGACTTGAAAAGCACAACTTAAAAGAATGGATGTGTGTTATACAGTAGGAAACAGCTGAACTGTCTGCTTCCAGTGCCCATGCTCCTAAGCACACCATCCATAATATAAAGTCTACTTATGAGTATTCTCATTCCTGTTTTAGTCTAACATGAAGAAATATTCTAAGTTAACTATTCAAAGGTGAAGTGAATTCCCTCTAAGGGTTTACACAGAAGCTGGGTGGCCACTGGGTGGGGGGAGGTTGTGGGAGAGATTCAAACCTCAAAATGTCTTATTTATATCTTGCACCCCTCAAATATTGGAATCATTACTTTTACAGATGTGTGGCCGGAGGGAGGGGTCAAGTGTTGGGAAGGACCTTGCATCATTTGATTGCAGCTCTTTTTAAAAATTAAATTAAATTAATGTATTTATTTTGATTGCAGCTGTTTTAAAAAATTTTTTTAATTATGTATTTATTTATTTATTTTGATTGCAGCTCTTGATTGTGAATCCTGGAACCCTGCTCTTGGCAATCTTGAGTAAAAGAGACTTTATGGTAAGGCTATCAGGAGCTCATGGAATTGTTGGAAAGGCTGCAAAACACAGGAGAGGAACAGGCAGGACCAAGGACACTGCAGAAGGAGGCAGGAATGAACTCAGCTGTGTCTTTTAGTCACTCTGAGCTCAAATTCCAGAGAGAGAGCCCCTGTTGTCCTTGCTTGGGTCCCTCCTACGCCCTCTCCTAGGCCAGAGGTAGGTCTTACCTGATCAACAACACTGATGTGGTCCCTAAGACACATACAATGGGGGAAGAGAAGTCATAGTCCTTGGACTGGATATGGAAGGAGAGATTAGAAAATCATTCATTCATCCAGAAAATGTTTAATTTGTGCCTACAGGGACCAAGCTCTAGGATGGCCACCTGGACCAGACCCAGGTAGGAAAGGTTAGAAGAGACAAATTCTGGCTGGCAGGGATCTGCGGCTAACTTTGTCCACACCCCGAGCAGGCAGTGGGGTCCAGTGGATGCCGGATAGACTTGGGTTGGCATCTCAGCTCTGCTCCTCTCTGGTGACTTTGGACAGGTCCACTCACGGCTCTGAGCCTGTTTTCTCCTCTATGAAATGAGAATAAGAATCCCTACCTCCAGGGCAGGAAGCTGTGTGGTAGAGCCTGAAGATTATATAACTTTGGGGGATCCTTTTTGAGAATAAGGATAGATATAGGTCTGACTGTTGCCAGTGTTACCACACAGGCCCTTATGAGCTTTCTCCAGGGGCCTCTCTTTAACTTTAATAGCTTCAAGGTAAACCCACTTTTGCTTACCTGCAGCGTTTTTATCTTTATTTTTTTTATGATGAAATGAAATAAGGCACGTAAAGAACTCAGTGCCGTGTCCCAGCGCAGAAATGCTCGTTACAAACAGCTAACAGTTAAATAGCACTTTCCGTGAGCCAGACAATGCTCTAAGCACTTAATAGAAACTAACTTGTTTAATCCTCACAGTGGATTTATTGGGGAGTTGCAATAGACTACTCCATTTTACAGATGAGAAAATCGAGGCCCCGAGGGTTAAGTGATCTGTGCCATGTCTCCCAACTTGCGAGTGATCTGACAATCTGGCTCCAGGGTCCCGGCTCTTAACCACTTGGACTTTATGGCTCTTGTTGAAAGGCAGGGGTTTTTATGACCTTTCCTTGAATATCATGAGCATGCCCCATTGCAAGAAAGCCTCTCTAAGCAAAATGAGACCTTTATCCTGTAATGTTGGTGAAAGCCCCTTTGGAACCCCAGAAGCCTGCTTTCTGAAGGTCGCACTCCTGGTGAAAGAAAACTTCTCCTCTCCCAGGGACCTCGTGTGAAAACGCTACCCCCCAGAACACGTTACACGTGACCTGCTTGCCAGAGTCCCAATTCCCCGACATTACACAGTGAACTCGGAACTCAATTAACCTCCGCCTCTACTTTATATGATCTCTAATGGGAAAACCGGGGACAAATCCAGTTGTATTTTCCATGTAATTTACCTACCCGTAGAAGCAGACTTACAGACACTGTCTTATGTGTGGAACTTGCCCCCTATGGTTCTTTCCAAGGTGGGATTTGTCCTCCTATGGGGGATGGCCATGGCCCGCCTGCAGGGTGACGACTGAGGTTGCTGAAGGGTTAACTCTGCCCATTTGCTAGAAGCACTTGGGCCGTTTGCTACAAGAAGCAAAGTTTTTTTAAAAAAAAATGCAGGGCATGGTGTGCAGTGGCCCTTGGTACAAGCAACCTCTTATCTCAGCTGAGGAATGAAATCATTTGAATGAATCGCAGCAAAGGGCATGATGACCAGAGGGGCCATCTTGTCCTGGAAAAGCATCTCTGGGTCCTTACACGAATTAGAGGAGCATCTATCACTTGAATGGGTTTTGCTGGAAAACGTGATTACCAAATTGCTTTCATAGGGTTGTTTTCTAGATCTGACCTTGAAGGCAATGCTTCTCTCCTCTCTCCCCACTCTCTGCAAAGCTGTGAACTCATCAAATTTGAAGGCAATTCAGAATCTTCAGTCTCCTTCAAATCCTGCAGTGGCTTCTCGTGGCCCTTGGGAGAAAGCCTCAGGTGGTTCAGACGCCCTGCGGGACCTGCTTCTGCGGGCCTGACCTCCCAGGGTCACCTCTCACATTGTCAGCTCTGATGCAGCACCTCGAGTCCTGAATGTTCCCCAGGTCCTCCAAAGCATCACAAGTTCTCTTTGGTCTTCACAGCCTTTGCCTGGAACTCTCCTTTCCTTCCTTCTTCTCCCAGAATCAGTTATTTTTTTTTTGCTGACTCAGCATGATTGCTTCTTCTGGTAATAGCATCTCAGTCTCCTTGGGAACCCACCCTCTCCCAGATCTGTCTACATAATTTGGGTAGATGTGATCACACTACGGAAGTGGAATAGGACCTGCGCCTGGCATATATATAAATATATACATACATACATATCTCTTACTGGTTCTGTTTCTCTGGAGCCCTATTAAAAGCCTGCTACTTCACAGCATTTAAAAGTACAAGCTATTGTACCAATCCAAGATTTGCAATAATTCTTAAGAATGAAATAAACAACAGCTTCCTAGGAATGAAATCCCTGAGTGAGCTGGACAATGGAGATTGACATACCCACACTCCCCTTTCTTCTCCACTGCGGGGTCTAGAAAGCTGCAAACTACGTTTTCCAGCCCCTACCCCATCCGCCTTTAGAGGGCTTCCTCTAGATTCTACCGACAGGAGGCGTTGTGGAGTTAATGGAAGGAGGGAGAGAAAAGGCCATTTTCCCAGCCCCTGGTGATACCTCTAACAGGTGACAGTGGCAGCACCAGCCGTGGTGGCAGAGTGACATGTGGCTTCTGACCCTGCCCAGGCAGCCGGTTCCCATCAGCAGCAGACTCAGAGGCACCACGCCTGTGGACTCTGCTAACCTCACATCCTCTGTTTCGTTCCTCCAGCCCGGTCAACACCTTAATAATCAATTCCCTGCATTAAATTCCCTCAGTGAAATACGAAATTGGATACTTACTGATAAAATGAACTGGTGTAATACACACTTTGGTGTTATCTACCCTAGCCCATGGTCTGCTTCGCTGAGAACATCCTCCAGTGACCCATGGAAGGAATCCCGGAAGCCAAGTGTTCACCATGTGGCTCCCCCCACCCCCCTCTTTGGCCATTGTTGACTCACCTGATTGAAGACGAACGGTCAGATTTGTCCTCCAGGGAATTAGAACATGTGACCCTCAATCACTGAGTGGTCTCTGCTATTGCTCAAATTTAAAACAGGTCCATATGCTCAGTGCAGCAGGTCTCACCTGGGGTGACACTATCCACTATGGCAATGTCTGGAGACGTTTTTTTGGTTGTCACAACTTGGGAGGTGCTACTGCCATCTAGTGGCTGGAGGCCAGGGATGCTGCTAAACGTCCGGCAATGCACAGGACAGCCTCCACCACAAAGAATGAGCCAGCCCCAGATGTCAATAGCAATGATGCAGAAGCTGGAGGCTTGGAGGCGGCCATGCTTGCCCACATGCCTGCTGGGAAAAAAAAAGTAGCGGCAAGTGAAGGAGGAAACAATGTAGACACATCCAGGTGGTGGATATACAGGGAAATTGTATTCTCTGATTAACTGATTCCTCATGAGCCCTCTTCCACTGAAAGAAATTTACTCATCTCTATTTGGTTAAAATGTTGTCTAGTGAGAATGAATGAACCACAGCTTCATGAAACAACATGGATAAATCTCAGCAATAAAATGTCACATTTGAAAAGCCAGACCCTTTAAATTACTGACAATATAATATTAGTTTTATAAAGCTCCTGCCAAGCGAATTTTTTACAAATGTTGCCTAGGGAGACATACATATTTGATAAAACTATGACATAAAAAGTTGAAAGGTAGGGGGCTTCCCTGGTGGCACAGTGGTTGAGAGTCTGCCTGCCGATGCAGGGGACACGGGTTCGTGCCCCGGTCCGGGAAGATCCCACATGCCGCGGAGCGGCTGGTCCAGTGAGCCATGACCGCTGAGCCTGCGCGTCCGGAGCCTGTGCTCCGCAACGGGAGAGGCCACAACAGTGAGAAGCCCACGTACCGCAAAAAAAAAAAAAAAGTTGAAAAGTAAACACAAAATTGAGAACGTGGTCCCCTTGGGGCAGGGTGGAGGGAGGCAGGGTGACCGATGGGAGAAGGGAGAGTATAGGGTCAGTGGTGTTAGTAATATTTTGAGGGTTAACTTGGATACTGGGTTCACAGACCTTTGGTTTATTCTTATGCTTTATAATGTATATTTTTACATATAATTTTTTTTTTTTACATATAATTTTTGAATGAATCAAATATTACAGGGGTCAGGGAACTCTGGCCCACTGGCCAAATCTGCCTGTGGCCTGTTTTTGTAAGAACTTCAGGCTAGTTTTGTTTTTTATGATTTTGAAATGGTTAAGGAAAATCAAAAGAATATTTCATGACCCTTGAAAATTATATGAAATTCAAATTTCAGGGACTTCCTTGGTGGCGCAGTGGTTAAGAATCCACCTGCCAATGCAGGGGACACGGGTTCGCGCCCTGGTCTGGGAAGATCCCACATGCTGCGGAACAACTAAGCCCGTGGCCACAACTACTGAGCCTGCACTCTAGAGCCCGCCAGCCACAACTACTGAAGCCCGCAGGCCTAGAGCCCGTGCTCCGCAACAAGAGAAGCCACCGCAATGAGAAGCCCATGCACCGCAATGAAGAGTAGCCCCCACTCGCCGCAACTAGAGAAAGCCCACATGCAGCAACAAAGACCCAACACAGCCAAAAATAAAATAAAATAATAAATTAATTAATTAACAAACAACAAATTTCAGTGTCCATAAAGTCTTATTGGAACACAGCCACGTCCATTTGTTTACAAATGCCTAAGGCTGTTTTCTGAGTACAACAGCAGAATTGAGTATTCACGATGGAGACCGTATAGCTTGGAAAACTTAAAATATTTACTCTCTGGCCCTTTATAGAAAAAGTTTGCTGACCCCTTAAATATTACCTTAAAGAAGAAAAATATTTTTAAAATAAATTTATTTATTTTTTACAGGCTCTAGGTGTGCAGGCTTTGGTAGTTGTGGTGCAGGGGCTTAGTTGCTCTGCCGCACGTGGGATCTTCCCAGACCAGGGCTTGAACCCGCGTACCCTGCATTGGCAGGCGGATTCTTAACCACTGTGCCACAAGGGAAGTCCCAAGAAAAGAATTTTTAAACCATTTTATAAAAAGAGTCTAATCTAGTGATTCAAATGCTTCTTTTAGGTAATGCTCAGCTGTTGGGTTAATCAGGTCCCCTATTTCTGTGTCTGCTCTGCCGAGATGATCTCCAGGTGCTGGGGGGCAGGGTGAGTGCAGGCGCCCCGAAGGGAAGATGTCCTTGCATCCACAGCTTGTCCTGCTGTCATGGCTCCTTGGGTCCCTAGAGGCCCTGGGGGTCTCCACAGTGGAAGCTGATGGCTGATGTAGCAGGACATCTGTTCTTCCTCAGCTTGGCCAGAACCTGACCATTAACTTGTTCTCTGCTTAGCTTTGGGACCCTTTGAGCCAAGCCCCTCCCCCTCTGAGTGGCTGCTGTGCCTCCCCTTTACCCCCAACCCTCATTGGCCTTCTGGTCGGGGCAGTCCACCTTCCACCCCAGGCTCTGCAGTGAGTCACGCTGCCCTCACCGTCCCAGGTACCATAACACGTGTGCTAGATTTCGACTTAGCTGCCTTCTGAGTCCCAATCTATGAAGCCACAGGGACTGCCAGGTCTCATCCTTACTATGTAGGAACCAGGAATAGCAGGGGAAAGCAAAAAGCTAAGGCTGCCCTTGGCCTCACCAACTTGCTGCTCCAAGTTCCTTCCACTGTGACATCCCTGGGTATAGACAAGTTAGCAGGAGGAAGCCAGAGAGTTTTTCAGAGTTGTACATGGAAATTGAGGCTCCGGAGCCTCGACTTCTGAGCCTCTTCCCTCAGACTCGTCCACACCTGTCTGATGCAAGGCCCCTGTCTCCTAGCCCAAGTCCATGGCGGAAAATGAAGACGCAAACATCCTCTTTTCTCTTCTTCTCTCCGTCAAGTCATTCCTTGCCCCACCTGGTGATAATAAGTCTACAGACTTGGATCCGAGGAAGGAAGCTGCACGTATTTAAAGGACAATATCCAGGTGTACCTTCTTCTGCAAATACTTGCAGAGAGGAGACACCATGTTGTCCCAGAAGGAGAGATGCCATTGTCTTCGCCCCAATAGCTTTTCATTCTTTTTTTTTTTTTTTTTTTTTTTTTGCGGTACGTGGGCCTCTCACTGCTGCGGCCTCTCCCGTTGCGGAGCACAGGCTCCGGACGTGCAGGCTCAGCGGCCGTGGCTCACAGGCCCAGCTGCTCTGCGGCATGTGGGATCTTCCCGGACCGGGGCACGAACCCGCGTCCCCTGAATCGGCAGGCGGACTCTCAACCACTGAGCCACCAGGGAAGCCCCTAGCTTTTCATTCTTGTCTTGGACTTGCTGAGGTGGCCTGCATGTTCGGACTTTGGAGTCCATAGAACATCTCTGATTCCTTATAACAAATTCCTGTGTTTGGTTTAGAAGGGCCCCATTGCAACTTTAATTTTCTCTTACTTTCAGTAAAGAGCCGACCTAACCCAACCCACCTCTCAAAGAATTCTGTAATGCAGTCACATCTTTTAGTAGACATGTCCTTGATGAGGGGAGGCGAGGAAAGTTCTTCCTAAGCACTAATATTTCACTGTTGATGATGTCTTTAAACACCACCCTCCCACCCCAGCACACATAGTTACTCAGACACTTGGTCCCGAATTAAAATCAGTTTCTCCCCTTCATCCTCAACTCTTCAGGGGTGTTGAATGATTTTTAAAGTAGACAGTCTGGGAGAAATAATGAAAAAGATTAAAGTGTATTTACTCAACAGACTCACATGCAGACAGATGGAAGACAAACAAAAAGTCTGGCTCAAGGTAGCAAATCATCATGGCAGCCATCGTTTCTTCAGATGCTGCTGTGTGCCGGGGACTGAGCTGAGTCTGTGACACACCTTAGCCCATTTAATACCATCAACATGGGATCTAGCTATTACTATTCTCATTATATAGATGAGGAAACCAGGGCAGAAAGGGGTTATATGATTTGCACAACCTGATCCTTTAACTTGCGCTGGAAGAGCTCAAACTGGAACACAGGTTTGGTACCAAACCCTCAGCTCCTTAGCATGTGGCTACGCTGCATAAAGTATACACCAGAGGTCGCAAAGTGTGGCCCGCGGGCCACCCGTTTTTGCAAATAGTTTTCATTGGAACACGGCCACACCCATTCCCTTATGTATTGCCTGTGGCTGTTTTTGCGATTTTAACAATGGCAGACTCAAGTAATTGGAAAGAGACTGTCTGGCCTGCAAAGTCTAAAATATTTACTATCAGGCCCTTTACAGAGAAAGTTTGCTGACCCCTGGTGTATACAATATTTTATCAAGTGTAAAAAAGCAAACCACAAACTGTAGCTGTATGGCTCCCCCCCAAACGCAATACATGGATAATGGTTAAACAAGGCCAGGAAAAATAAACGTGTATATATGTTTAAGCAAATGGATTAAAGATGTGTTTTTTTCCCCCTGAGGGGTGGGAAGGCTTAAAGTTGTTCTAATAATAAATAAAAATTCAAATTAAGAAGCCAATTGATTGGATTTTTTAAAAAACTGAAACAGAAATTGGAACACCTCTGCTTGAGTTGGATGGTGTTTGTGAAACACACAAGTGTAGTCTCCTCGGGTTAAAACTCAGCCCTCCTGCGAGATGATCTGGCTCTTGCTAACTTGTCAGGAGAGAGAATTCGGGGGCATCTCAAAAGGCAAATCATTGCAAAATGTGGGAAACACTGAGATCAAGGGCTCCAGTCTGCTGGGGAAATTTGAAATTTTTATTGTCTTGGAATTGGACATTTTGAGTTTTCCAAGGATAACCTGGGAGCAGGGCTGGGGGGTGGGTGGTCAGGAGAAGAAATGGGTGATGAAACTGCCCAGTCTTGTTCAATTACTTTCTTCTTAACCCGTTTTGCTGTAGCTTAGAAAGAAAACATAGGCAACGTCGTTGGGAACACAGATTCTGCCACTGATGAGCTGGGTAACTCTGGATGTGACCTCTCTATTGTTGCATTTGAAAAATGGGGAAAATAATAGGGTTAGGGTTAGTTGGGAGGAGTAAGTGGGATCGTGCTTGTAAAATGCCCAGAACAGGGGTCTGGTGCAGACATTTCTTTTTATTATTTTTGAACTCTGTCATTCTTGGATGGATACCAATCTCAGGCCACAAACTCAGGTCAGCAACAGAGGCCACATTCCTTTATGTTCTATACATCAATATTTCACAAAGTGTATGAAAAAACTCCAATGACTTAGGTGAGAGCAGGTTTTGATGTACGGATCTGGCTTTAGATAACATTTACTCCCATGGAGAGAAATGTATCCCCTCGTCCATTCTCCGTCCTTGGGGTGCTAGTCTGTCTTAACATATAACACTGACCCGTGTTTTTTGGTAACAGAGGAAAGGGCTCAGGAAGGCAAAAATACTTACATAGAATTTATTAACATAGCTTGACCCTAATTGGATATCATTTGTCCGTTACCTCTGCTTAAGACAGGTGATATCTTAAAGTGATAGCTCTGTTTTGATTAGTGACATGGCATTCTTTTTAAGAATAACTTTGTCAAAGGAAAATGTAATATGGATTTAAAGAAAATATTAACTAAGTGTTCGAACAATTGGTTTGTTCTTATAACGTATATGAGGTGGTTGTGGTTATTATGGTAAAAACCTTGGTTGGGAGGTAGTGTTGCCAGATTTTGCAAGAATACATACAAGACGCTCTGTTAAATGAGAATTTTAGATAAAAGGATAACTGTTTAGTATAAGTAGGTCCCAAATATTGAGGGGAGGGTGGGGAGAGGGTGCTCAGGAGAGAGACAGAAGTAACAGCTCCCGAAAGCTTGCTCAGCTAATATCTTCTAAGCAATATTTGGGGCATACTAATACTAAGAAATCATTTGCTATTTATCTCAAATTCATATTTAACTGCACATCCTAGAGTTATCTGGCAACTCTGCATACAGGTGGTTTGCTCATGATTGAAATTTTAGAAATGCAGCTCTAAATCTATCTCATTTCCAGTCTGTCCTGAGCCTGGAATTGGACCCACACCCCTGGATTGTAGGAAGATTTGAGGTTCTGGAGTTTGAGGTAGTACCAGTCACTGGTACACACTGGTTGCACATGAGGGGTTCACTGTTCCAGCCCATAGGGCCCCTTTAGATACAGTGGCTCTGATGCCCCCTTCCAGGTTTGGGGCAGGAGACCTTGGCTAAAACGCGGAGCTAAAGCGACAGATGTGGAGGGTGGTGGCAGCCTCCTTGGAAACCTACCATATCCTCAGGGCACTGCCAGGGAGCCATCCCTGTGGCTCTGGAACCCACAGAATTCTCTCTCTCTTCTTTTACCCAGCTTGGGGAAATCTCTTCTTAGTCTGGAAAAATCCCAGTTCTCTATAAATGGGCTCCGGTTTTTGGAAATAAAATCCAGGAAGACTTGCCAAAAAAACCTCCTGAAACAAGGTCTCACAGAGCCATATGAATGGGGGAGAAGAAACAGGATGGAATGCGTGAAAATTCATAATGCAAATATCTGAAACAGCCAGCCTTCCAAAGGCAATTAGAAGCCACAACCAAACAACCAGAACGGAAACTCCCCATCATGTCGAAGCACGCCACAGCTCTTTTGCCCAAGTCCAGCATGGAGTGTCTCTCTAGATGTGCCTGTCTTAGGGATGCTGCCCCCCTTTATCCCAAGAGATTGGGAGCCAGCTCACCTGAGTTAGATCATGTGTTAGCTGAGTGACACTGGGGAAGTTTAAACTCCCCGGAACTCAAGTTTCCTTATCTGTAAAATAAGGCTCCAACCTTACCAGCTGGCTTATTATGAGCATTAAATGAGTTATACATGTAAAGGGCTTAGAAGAGTGCCTGGCACGTGCCCAACCACTCTATTTGTGCTAGCTATTATTTTTATCTTTTGTGCCAAAATACTTTCATGTCACCTTTCCAGGGGACCCTTGATATTATTTTACCAACATGTTTAGGTCTATTAACAATAAACACATACTCGATTTTTTTTTTTACAGATTGTAAGCATTTTCACATTCAGTAAATGGGCTAATGTACAAAATAACTCTGCTAGATGGGGATTGCTATCTCTCCATTTCACAGATGAGAAAAATGAGGCTAAGAGAGGTATGTCAGTTATCTATCGCTGTGTGACAAATCACTCCAACACTTAGTGGGATAAAACAACAACGATTTCTTCTTTCTCATGGTTCTCTGGCTGGCTAGGCAGTTTCTCTGCTGATTGACCAGGGCTTACCAATGTGGCTGCATAGCTGGGAGATGGGTTGAGGCTTAAAGGTCCCAAATAGACTCTTCCATGTCTGGATGGCTGTTGACTGGGGCACCTTGATCCTCCTCCACAGAGTGTCTCATCCCCCAGGAGGCTAGACCCACCACCTTACGTGACAGTCTCAAAGTTCCAAGAAGGTGAAGGCAGAAACTTCAAGGTCTCTTAAGAACAAGCTCTGGAACCCCACATCATATTGGTTGAAGCAAGTCACAAAGTCAAGCTCAAATTCAAAGGGGTGGAGAATTAGACCGCTCCTCTGGACGGGAGAAGCAGCAGTCATGCTCTAAAGGGCTGTGTATGCTGGATGGGAGGAATCTCTGGCCATTACACAGTTAATCAGGAGAGGGCTGGGAAAGACAGAAGCAGGCAGTCTCAGGGAAAATATTTTAAAGAAGAGGCAGCGGCCTGTAATTCAGTTACAATTCCGAGACACGTCTGGTGTCATTTGTAGCCAGGGCCCGTGGTTTGCTCTGGCATGGATGCCTGTGTTAGTCTGTTCGGGCTGCTATAACGAACTACCAGAAACCGGGAGGCTTACAAACAACAGAAATTGATTTCTCATGGTTGTGGAAGGCTGGAAGTCCAAGATCATGGTGCCAGCAGATGCCGTGTCTGGTGAGGGCCCGCTTCCTTGTTCTTAGCTAGTGCCTTTTTGATGTGACCTCACGTGGCAGAGGGGTGAGGGAGCTCCGTGGGGCCTTATTTTAAATAATTTAATTTAATTTAATTTTTATTTATTTATTTTTGGTTGCATTGGGTTTTCGTTGCTGCGCACTGGCTTTCTCTAGTTGCAGCAAGCGGGGGCTACTCTTCGTTGCGGTGCGCGGGCTTCTCAGTGCAGTGGCTTCTCTTGTTGCAGAGCACGGGCTCTAGGTGTGCGGGCTTCAGTAATTGCGGCACATGGGCTCAGTAGTTGTGACTCACGGGCTCTAGAGCACAGGCTCAGTAGTTGTGGCGCACGGGTTTAGTTGCTCCGCGGCCTGTGGGATCTTCCCGGACCAGGGCTTGAACCCGTGTCCCCTGCATTGGCAGGTGGATTCTTAACCACTGCACCACCAGGGAAGTCCCCATGGGGCCTTTTTTATAAGGGCACTAATCCCAATCCACTCCCAAAGGCCCACATCCTAATACCATTGCCTTGGGGACTAGGATTTCAACATACAAATTTTGGGGGGATAGAAACATTCAGTCCGTAGCCATGCCTGTGTGCAGTCTCTACCCTCAAGCTGAGGTCCCTGATGGGTGATATTCTGTGGGTTCTACTTTCTCTGTCTGGGCTGAGAACACTCCCTCTATTTCTTGAGAAGCTCTAATTTTTTAGCCTTCGAATTACCTTTTCAATGAAAACTTCTTCCCTCGACAACCTTCAGTCATTCAGTAAACACTCTGGGGGCTTTGAATACAATCTTCATGGTGACAGCTCCCTCTGTTTACCTCCAGCCCAGACTTTTCCCTGCATTCCAGACTCGGTCCCCTACCATCTACTCAACACCTGCTATTGTGTGTCTAATGGGCATTTCAAACTTCATGGTCCGAACTAACTCCTGGTCTGACCCAAGCCAACATCATCTCTCACATGGCTCACCGTATATAGAATCCTCAACTAGTCCCCACTCCATGATCTATTTTCAATACAGTTTCCTGAGTAGTCCTATTAAAACCTAAAACAGAACTTCTTGTTTCTCTGCCCAGAACCCTCCAGCTGCTTCCCATCCCATTCAGAGTAAAAGCCAAAGTCCTTATAATGGTGCACAAACCCTGAATGGTCTTTCCTTCCCAATTCCCATCACTTCTCTGACGCATCTTATCCCACTCCCTCGGCTCTAGCAACCCTGAAGCTACTCCTTGGAAACTGTAGGGATCTGAAGATCTTGGTCCTTGCTATTGCCTGTGCCCGAATGCTCCACCCCTGTAAGATGGCCTGATGGAAAAGCTGTGACCAGCAATTATCTTTCCCTGGGGGAATTTGAATTTGAAACTAAGCTCATTGGTTTCTTGGGAGCAATTAAAATGATGATTCCAAAATTCTTTTATTTAGTCATGAATAAAATTAAATTTCTAATCAGAAGCCACACATTTTTAATTGCAACTTAAGAAAAGGGGAAATTTTGAACTACGAATGCAAGTCCTTCAAAATACAAAGCCTTGAGCCAGCCATTCCATTTGGTTATCTACATTAAGGTGAAAACTGTTGGAAGCGTGTTAGTCAGACCTTGATGACTTCAAAAATGTTAATATAAGCAGGGTGGATGGGAAGGTTCTTTTCTATCAGATTTATGCATATCCTATAACTTGTCCTCATAAAATTTAATTCAACTGTATGTTTTTTTAATGTAACCTTGAGTTTGAATTTACAAACCAACCTCTTACTATTTAACTCAATGGCAATGACTTCATTGATCTTCTTAATCTCTTGGACTTAGGGGAAAATAAAGCCTATTTTCTTCCAGGTGTAAATTACAAAGCAAGTAAAAATAAATTATGGTTATAGCAGAAGGAATTAAGATGATCTCCACTTTCCCCACTGTGTTCAGTGGCATCAGTAGTGGAAAAGGCAGAAAGAGGTGGGTGATGAAGAGGCCTGACGGCCACTCCTGCTTCTGTAACTAAACCCAAGTTTTCGGGGAACACAACGGATATTGCACCAGATGGACTTGAGTTCAAGTCCCTGCTCCTGCCTTTTCCAGCCTTGTGACCTTAGGCAGGTCGTTGTACTTCCTCTCTGCCTTTCTCTCCTCAACTGTAGAAATAATGTCCTTGTATCAAGGTGGTTATGGGTCTGAAATGAGATGATGCCTGTGAACTGTTTACTTAGCACAGGGTGTGGCCCAGAATTAATTGTTAGGCTCTTTCTGAAGTCGTCTAATTCACCTCGGGATTTCTTTGATCCTTGAAAACATTCAGAGCCCAAAGGAGCAATGAGTCCCAGACTGGTCGGATCACTTGCTCAAGGTCCCAAAGCCAGGGAATGGTAGAGAAGGTATTTGAACCCACGTATGTCTGACTCCATCTAGCGCTCTTTCCAAGTCCATGAGTTTTTCTGGAACTTCAACTGCTCAGTAACCACCTTCATCTCACACTTTTCACCAGATATGCACACCACCTGCAATATTATTTTCTTAAAGGATTTCTTTAAATCAATTCATTTTATTACTGCAATAAATTTATTTAAATATGAAACGTGACATCTCTACTCAGAATGGAAAACCAGCATCACTGTAACACATAGACAGTAACTCTTATATTTTATATGTATGTACTTACATGTACATATTTTTTTAATGAAACCAAAACAATGCTGTTCAATCCCATCTAGATGCTGTGATCTGCTGAGAGCTCTGAGCCTGAAAGTGCGTCTGCCTCAATGACAAAGGGAGATTAACGAATATTAGTGTTAAAAGCATCCTCGTCCCCAAGTGAGACTTTTTCCTGGATGTATCAGAATATTTGAAAGATAATTGAACAGGGATTATTAATGCTATCACTATGTGATAAAGTGTTATGTAATATCATATACATATGCAGTTTGCGGCCGAAACATCATTTCCCATACTGCCGCAGGAAAATGCCTCACACTTTGCTAAACACTGCCTTACACTGAGGAACCTCTATAAGAGGTCTTGTAGTAGCCTATTTTTCAAAATTCTACAACCACCACTGATGGTAACAAATACATACCCACATTCATCACCATATCTGTATTCTTATTCATATCTCTATCTATAGGAATATCTATATCTGTATACAGCCTTGGCTGTATCTGGAACAATGCATAACGAAGTACCTATGATATATGCACATGTCCTACTCTAGATTACTTTCACGGTTCTCATTCCAGATACACACCCTTGTGGGAAGTAACAAAAACTGTCACTTTTATCCATTTTTACGCATGGATATTTCATTCCCGTCCCTTTCTTTTCCTTTCCTATCCATATCTATTTAATTTTTTAAAATGCTAACCAGAACCAGTAATATAATACTGAAGTTACACCAAAAAGGCAATGATAGATAAAGGATAAGAAGTTTTCTGTAGACAGAGAGAGAGAGAGAGAGAGAGAGAAAGAGAACGGGAGGGAGATCTCAGTGCTTCTAAGTATTCTAATACTTAAACTGTGTTTCAGGGGTCCTGGGCTCCCCCAGAGCCTTCAGGGAATCCGCAAGATCAAAACTTATTTTTGTTGTGATATAACGATAATAAGATGCTATTTGTCTTTTCCACTCTCATTCTCTCACAAGTGCCCAGTGGAGTTTTCCAGAGGTCACGTGATGTATGATGATGTCATCCCCTGACATAAACATGGACTGGGCTTCTTACTGTTCTTTGCACGTAAATTAATACGTATTTTTAAACTTTCTCAGTTTTAATTTCTAATACGGTAAAAATCCATAGATAGAACCCACATAAACAAACATTCTTTGGGGTCCTCTATCGTTCTTAAGAGTGTACAGGGTTCATGAGGCCAACAGCCTTGAGAACTGCTTCCTTTAAAATGATCTGTTGGATTAATGAATGAAGAATGACGTTGTGTCATGGGCTGAGGGAAAGAAATAAAAGTTTGTGTTGAACTGTGGTGTTCAGGGCAGGCTCCACGTGATGGAGGTAGAGCTCCACTTGGGTATTGAAAGTAGAAATGGGTTTGTTTAGTCATGGGAGGGTGGGCATCCCAGGAAGCTGGATCCGTATGTGCAAAGGTAAGATGGTGAGAAAGGGAAAGGGGTGGATCTGGGTGGTGAGGAGATCTGCCTTGCTTGGTTAGAAGGTGCAGTTTAGAGTTGAGATCTTGGGATCAGTGTTGAAGACCCTTCCACCCCTTGGTGGTCTCTGAAGCTGACTCAGAGGCTCCCGTGGCCAGAGAAAACCAAACAGTCTGGTTTACACTCCATAAGTGTTCCCTCCCGCTGCTCCTGGGAGCCGAGACCTCACCCACGGGTGCCCCACACCGCATGGGGAGGGAGTCTCCAGTCAACCACAGAGCAGAGCAAAACCTAAACTGTTTCTTTTCTTTGGAAGGCCTCTAGAAACAGGAAGAGAGGCTGTTTTCTAGGATTTGCCAAGAGTTAAGTCATTCCTTGCTGATACAAACAATTTCTCGGGTTACTCTTTGGGGTCCAGGAACATTCATGAACTGCCCTGGGTTTGAACTCTTCAACTCTGAACTTGAGTTCCCTGGGTTGTCTGCCTGGGGCTGGGGCACTGTTCTCTGGCCCTGCCTGGGTTTTCAGAGATGTGGTTCAGCCACCTGTGGGGTGAGACCTCAGAGAAATTCTCATCCAGAGCCGTTGTGACAAGTAAACTGACTTCAGTCTTTCTCTGGAGTTAGATCAATGGACGCCAGGCGTCTAGAAGCATGTAGCCAGATGTGTTACAGGTAAAGTAATGCACGGATGTAGAGGCAGCAGAAGAGCGTGTGCAAAATCAGAAAAGCACCGTTTATTGGGCTTGGCATTTATTGTGCCGTGCCCTGTCCTGAGCACTGGGCATGTTTTCTCTCATTTAATTCTCATGACCACCTAGCAAGGTGCAGTTCAGTGGTGAAGAAGAATGTCTCTGGAGCCACCTGCCATGCTTGAACCAATCGCTGTGGCTGGGCGAACAACGCTGTGATTGGCTGAGAAGGTGCAGTTTAGAGTTGAGATCTTGGGATCTTGGGATCTCGGTCACATGCCCATCCCTGGCACTAGGGCATGAGATTGGACCTACCTAAACCACGTGGACAGAGGGTAGGAGCGCGAAAGCTTTTCCCAAAGGAAAGTCAGACTGAATGAGCTGGAGGAAAGAGGATTCATGCTGAGAAGCCAAAATTACCTGATGTCTGCCAGGAGGATTGGAGTGGACCGATGGCTTCCTAGTCTGCTTTCAGGGGAGACGCAAAGGGAATTCCCAAATAGTCAAAACATTTTATTTATGTCAAAATCATACCTTCACACAGTTCAAACTTCAAACACTGTACTCTTTTCATTCCACACCTTTTCACTCCTGCCCTTCGATTAACTATTCCCCTTTCCCGGGTGCAACTATGAAACCCGAGTTTTCTTGGGTACTTGTATTAGTGTCCTGTTGCTGCTGTAACAGATTGCCACACATTTAGTGGCTGAAAACAACACAAATTTCTGATCTTTTAGTTCACTAAGTTGGAAGTCTGACACAAGTCTTATTGGCTAAAATCAAAGTGACATGTATTTTCATCGAAAACAATAAAAAGCAGTGTTGCCCATTCAAATGTAGTACATACCTAATTTTTAACCTACTGAAAAGGTACAGCCTATTAATTGCCCTAGATCAAGACCATCATTTATTTTTAAGGAGATGGAATGCATAGCACATAATAAAAGTAAGTATTGCTTTGTGAAACTTTTGTTTCAGCCTTTTTGTGGTTGAGAGCATATGTGTGAACTGGGTCATGATATAAAAAGTATTTTTTACTGTGAGTCACAGTAAAAAATGTAGGGAAGTTATTATTATATAGTTTAGTGGTTATGTGAGGTTTTTCTGGGGTCAGACTGTCTGGCTCCATCCTTTACCAGCTGTGTGACCTTGAATAACTGATAATCTCTCTGGGCCTCAGTTTCCTTGTCTCTAAAATGGGGGTAATAATTGTACCCTCACCTTACAGGATTTGTGGGAGGATCAGGGGAGCTGAAATGTGCTAAGTGCTTGGCAAATTTGATAAGCACTTGTTATCACCATCATTTTTTTTCTTTTTTCTTTTGGCCACGCCACGTGGCTTGCGGGATCTTAGTTGACTGATCAGGGATTGAAGCCGGGCCCTCGGCAGTGAAAGCGTGTAGTCCTAACCACTGGACCGCCAGGGAATTCCTATCATCTTTGTTTGAATTACCTTTATTATGCCTTTAAAGGCAGAGAGGGGGTGAGATTTTCAGGGGAGAAAGAGCAGAGCTTAGACAGGGATTTTTGTATAGACAGGAAACGTGGCCTCAGCTCAGAGGAGGGCAGGCAGTCCCGGGTGGAATGGCTGTGGGAGGTGTTCTTGTGTTAATCCAGACCAGGTGAGAGGTCACCTTGCTCTGGTGCTCAGTATTCCAGCTCCAAGTGAATGTTTGGGAGGTACCTTATTACGTGATGACACGTAAATAAGTTTGTAATCTGAGGGGGGCCAATCATTAACCCATCAGAATCCTCCAAATCCGAGCGCAAATCAGTTGACCTCATTCATCCATCCAATCAGTAAGTATTCGTGGAGTCCTTAACGTGGGTCAGGTCCTGTCTCAGGGATGCGGACACAGCCGAGAACCAGGAGACAGTGTCCTCGTTCCCATGGTGTGCAGGCACCAGACAGGTAGGTAATCACAGGTGTGTTGGTTGGTGTTAAGGAAACGTACAGACTGTTAAGGGCAGGTAAAATGGGGGACTCTGATGTATGGGGGCTTGGCCACAGGGGAATTCCCGGTGGAGGTGTATATGGCCAGTTATCTCTGAGATGAGTGGAAGCAAGCAAGGTCAAGGGTTTTGGGGTGAGGTGGAGAACTTTAGGTGAATAGCAGGGGATCTGCAAAGACTTGGTGTGAGAGACGGGACGGCCTTGTGTGGGGACTGAAGCAAATTCAGCGTGTCATGAAGAGCCCGAAGGAGGGAGGCATCAAATAGGTGGCAGGGAGCACGGAACTCAGGACAGGGCTGTTGAAAGTGGCCGCAGAAAAGAGAGGCTGACGTTTTCTGGAGTCCTAGGTGCGGGGGAAGTAGCCTTGAGGTCTTGGGGATTTGGGAAGGTAGATCTCCCCTCAAAAAGCGAAACAAGGGACTTCTTTGGTGGCGCAGTGGTTAAGAATCCACCTGCCAATGCAGGGGACATGGGTTCGATCCCTGGTCCGGGAAGATCCCACATGCCGCGGAGCAACTAAGCCCGTGCGCCACAACTACTGAGCCTGTGCTCTACAGCCTGAGAGCCACAACTACTGAGCCTGCGTGCCACAACTACTGAAGGCCGCATGCCTAGAGCCCGTGCTCCGCAACAAGAAAAGCCACCGCGATGAGCAGCCCGCACTGCGACAAAGAGTAGCCCCCGCTCGCCGCCACTAGTGGAAGCCCGCGTGCAACAACGAAGACCCAACACAGGCAAAAATAAATAAATATTTTAAAAATTAAAAAAAAAATCAAATTCCAACAATACCCAAACCAATAACTCCACAAAAAACAAAAACAGAAACAAACAAAAAAAAAAACCAGGGACTTCTCTGGCGGTCCAGTGGTTAAGACTCTGCACTTCCACTGCAGGGGTCGTGGGTTCAATCCCTGGTCGGGGAACTAGGATTCTGCATGCCACGTGGCATGGCCAAAAAGTAAAAATTAAAAACAAAACTGGAGAGCTTCTTGGGAAGGAAGGAGTGCCAGGGGTTAGGGAAGGGAGGGGTGGTAGGCAGCTGTTCAGAACAACAGTCTGGGGAACTACAGATTGGGGTCCCAGGAAAAGCAACAAGAAGGAGACCTCGAGTCAGCTGTGGACCATCTGTCCAAGAAACTACAGACCCCGTGTCACATTCTGACAACATTTCGAAGGTTCCCCAAGGTGAGGATCTATGGGTGAGAACTAACAAGGTAAAATTTCATTAGGATCAATGATGTCAAGGTCAACCTGTGGGTTCATTCATTCCTTCAACAAACATCCATCAAACCAAGCTTTGAAATCGAAAGACCTGAGTTGAACCCTGGAGTCTGTCACTTATTAAATTCCTAAGAAAGTGTTTACTCTGTGCCTCAGTTTCCCTACCTGTAACTTGGGGATGGCAATGCCTACTTCCTAAGAGGGCGGTAGGCATTACTGTTGGAATGGGCTTACATTGTAGGCTCCGGAAACTGGTGGTTCTGGACTCTAGACTGGGCTTAGAGGACACAAATGAAAAAGCCTTCTGGTCTCAAGTGGTTGCAGTCTGGTCTCAAGTAGTCTTGTATACTGACAAAAGGAGAAGCAATTACCATATCCTGGGATTAGAGACACAACAGTGGAAGCATTGGAGGCTGTGGAAGCAGACAGAGGGGATCCTTTGGGTCAAAAAAACGAACTTCCATTTAATTCGTAGGGTACCCCTCAGACTTACTTAGCTCTCTTATTTGCAAGGGACAGAAACTCAACTAAAACTGACTTTATTAGTTCATACAATGAATAAGTACAGGGAGAAAGGCTTCAGGCCTGGCTGGATCCAGGTGCTCAGTGGGTGTTCTAAGGATTTGTTCTCACTCTTTTTGACCTACTTTTCTTTCTATTGGCTTCATTCTCAGTCAGGCTTGTGGTGATAAGATGGCTTCCAGTAGCTCCAGGCTTATTTCCTGCCAGGTTAGTGACTCCAGTGGAAAGAACACTTTTCCCCTCCTATAATTCCAAACAGATTCTGAGGACTGAGTCTCATTCCATTGGCTCAAGTCATGTATCCATCCCTGAACCAATCACTGGGGCCAGGGGAATAAACGATGCTGATTGTCTCCACCTGAGTCACGTGCTCAGCCTTGGAGCCAGGGCAGGAGGGTGTCTGGGCAGGGCTCAGTTCCACGAGAACACATGGCTCTGCTCTCCTCTGTTAGTTTTATTCTCAAATATGCTGTGTCGCCAAAAGGTGGCAAAATGCACCTGCTCTTTGTCCTCTTCTGCTTGGGTGATTTCTCAAGGCAGAGAAGAGGGTGGGTACATGCCGCGATAGCATGTGCAGCACAAAGCAACTGAGAGGTAGAGTTTCAAGATGCTAGAAAATGGGAGAATGCAAAGCTTGTAATAAGGCTTATCATTCGCCAGATCCTATCCCCTGCTTCCAAATATTTGTTAGAGTCATGAAGGAAGATTGAAATTTCTGCCTGGGTCATGTTTCTTTAAATGGGACACTAGTTCTTAACTACAGGGATTCATGAATGTATATGGGTTACACATACATTTAGAACTCTTCTCTTGGTTTCTTATCCTATGCCACGTGGTTACAGCCAGTAAAATGCCCTCCCTGATCAAGAAAGGGTAACCCTTTTCCCAGCTTCCAGGAATGGGCACATAACTCAGGCCTGGCCATTTGGGACACTCCACCCTCTTGGCCAAGTTTCAGGGATGGGCCAGTGGGAGGCATCTCCAGGATGACTCTTGGGCAAATGACATTGTTTCTACAGAATGTGCTGAGCTTTCAGAATGGAAGCCTAGAGCTGCCAGTGCAGATGCGTGGGGATCCTCCTCCAAGGTAGAAAGAGTTCTCGTGATATCATTTGAATACCTGGATTCAGCTCTGCCTAAACTCCATATCTAGATTTTTAGTGTGTGTGGTTACTTGAGTCCATAATATACGCCTCTCTTTGTTAAAAAATTAAATCTTTTCTGAGGTGAGTTTCTGTCCCTTGCAACTAAAAATATTCTGCTCAGTGTAAAGATCATCGTCAGTCTCGTCTCTCACATGCCACCATGCAGACGATGACTCTCAATCCAACTCAGTGCTTGACTTTGGATAAATTCACTTTAACGAGCATCTTTTGAGTCCCGACTGTGTCCCAGTCTCAGAGGCAGACTATCAATACGGATATGAATAACACATGATCCTCTGCCCTCATGGAGACACGTCCACAGCTTATCATGGCAAACATCAGATTGTGATAAGGGGTAGAATTCCAGTTTGCTCAAGGCTTTTGTGAACCATGTACTATGTACACGTGTTGAACTAACTGGTAAGGCCATGATGGTGAGCAAGGTGGACACGTTTCCTGTCCCAGTGGTATGCATAATATAGGAGAGAAAACTAAGAGCAAACTAGCCAATAAATTACAACATAAAATACAATGAAATAAAAATAAACTATGATCAGTGTTCAGGTAGAAAGGCTCAGTGTGCTATCAGTGTGTACAGTCTGGGCAGAATGTTGTGTGTGATGACTAATGGGATGGTTAAATTTGTGTGTCCATTTGACTGGGCCGTGGCATGCCCAGATATTTGGCCAGACATTATCCTGAGGGTTTCTGTGAGGGTGTTTTCAAATGACATTTAAATTGGTGGACTGAGTTTGCCCTTCCTGATGTAGGTGGGCCTCATCCAATCAGTTGAAGGCCTGAATTTGAACAAAAAGCCTGCCCCTTTTCCAAGTAAGAGAGAAATTCCTCCTGCCTGATGGCCTTTGAATTGGGACTCTTCCCTATATTTGGACTCAAACTAAAGCATCAGGTCTTCCTGGGTCTCAACCTTGGTGGCCGTCAGACTAGAAGCACACTGTTGGCTGTCCTGGTTCCCAGGTCTTCAGACTTGGACTGGGAACGAAACCATCAACTCTTCTGGGCCTCCAGCTTGCCGACTCATCCTCCAGATCTTGGGACTTGTCAGCCTCCAAAGTCACCAGGAGCCCCTTCCTTATCCTCTCTCTCTCTCTCTCTCTCTCTCTCTCTCTCTATATATATATATCTGTTTTTCCAGAGAAGCAGAACCAATAGGAGATATGTATATCTATATGTATTGATATAATCTAATCTGTTGGTTCTATATGTCTATATAGATATACAGATAACTATACAGATATACAGTTAGGGATAGAGATTTGTCTGATAGATAGATGGATAGGTAGATAGATAGATGATAGGTAGATAGATACCTCTCCTATTTATTCTGTTTCCCTGGAGAAACAGACATCTGCATCGTATCATCTACATCTGTATCATCTATATCTCTCTGCTGTTGGTTCTGTTTCTCTGGAGAACCCTGACTACTACTATTACTGCTAAGGTCTTCCTGTGTGTTAGGAATTGTGCTGGATGCTTTATAGGCTTTTTCCTGTTTTATCTACATCACCCCCCTGGGAGCGAGGCATAGTCCTCTTCACAGATAAGGAACCTGAGGCTCACCAAGGTGAAATGATGTGCCGAGGTCCCCCAGCTGTAAGTGGCAGAACTGGCATTTGCACCCAAAGTCCCTTCCCGTCACTACTCAGAAAACAAAGCCTAACACTGGCTCTTTGGAGCAGGGAGGAGGGCGGTGGGTTGCGGGGGAGAACTACATAAGTCCCCTGTGAGCCTTCTTGAAGAAAAGTGAAGAAAATAATATGCCTCAGGTGTGAGAGAGAAATATAATTACAAATGAAGAAGAAAGCAAAATAAGTTTAAGAAAACAGTGTGGGAACTCCGTGGCAAAAACATGGAAAATCCAGAGGAAATAAGCGATTTTTAGTCAAAATATGAATGCCCAAAACTGACTCAAAAAGTGGTCAGAAATGCTAAAAGGCAACTAACCATAGGAAAAAGTGAAGTTGTTAAAAATTTACCAAAATGTTATTCAAAATGTTTCAGTGGAAATTGATGCAAAGTTTCCCCAAATCATTTATCAAAGCAAAGAACAACCTTAATGCCAAGATTTGTCATTCCTAGTACAATTAGGAAAACCCTAGATCATATTCACTTGTGAATAGAGATGCTAAAAATCTGAATAAAACGTCAGCAAATAGAATTCAGCAGCATATTAAAAAGAATAATATATCCTGAGAAAGAACGTCCTTTTCAGGAGCGGGAATGGCTCATTAGAAGAGCTGGCAATATAATTGATTACATCATTACATCAGCAAATTAAGTGAGGAAAACCGTTTTTATATTTTAAAAATGCTGGAATGGCATTTGATAAAATTCCACAGCTGTTTCTAGGAAAAACTCTAAGTAAAACCAAGGATAGAAAGAAACTATGTGAATAGAATAAAAATAATTACTACAAACTAACAGTTGGTATATTAAGAGACCATGAAACATGAAATCAGGCCCAGCAAAATAAGACATACAGCAGGATGGCCACTGTCTCCACTGTTATTTAAGAGTTAGTTACTTAGCTAAAACTAATGCAATTATATAAGGAAATGGAATAAGTAGTGTAAATATTCAAAGTAAAGGGGCAAAATTGTCTCTCTTGGGGGGCAGATGATATAATTGTAAGCTTAGAAAATTCAAAAGAGGCTATTTTAAAAATAGTATTCATATGAATATTTGATATTTGCAAATGGTAATTTATAAACTGCTTGGATATGTTCTAAAATGAATAAATCAATAGCTTTTCTTTTTATTAGGAATGAATTTAGTGAGAAAGGAACGTAAAAAATGATTTCATTCATATCAGTGATCAAAACTATAAAATACGGTGAAATTTAACAGTAAAAATACAAGGCCCATATTGAAAGGACTTTAAGATTTAATTAAAGAATAAGAAACAAAATCCTAAATAAATGGCATCCAAGGAAAGACATCCCACGTTCCTTCATGGGAAGTTAATTTCATAAAGCTTCAATCCTCCCCAAATTAATCTTTAAGTTGTAGAAAATTCTAATCCTTATCTCAACAAGGTCTTTGGGGGATGTTGATAAGAATCTCCAAGACATTTTTGAAAATGAAGACTCAGGGTGGGGGTGGAGCTAGACAATGCTGTCCTACCAGATTGTCTTGGGAGGATATTTCCATCTGGGTCTACCCTTCTCTACTTTGCTTGGTGCCCCTGGAAGCTGATCTCTTGGACTGTGTCCCCAGCTCCCGTGTCCTCTGACATCTGCTGGGGTTTTGGGAGTGGGAGGCACCGTGAGGGTAGGGAGGTGTGAAGAGATCGAAGTCAGCACACTTGTTCCCCTTCCTTCCCTGCTGGGCTGTGGTGGGTGGGTTGTGTCCTACTCGAGACCACAGTTCCTTGCAGGCGGCCTTCTCCAGATGACTCTACTCTCCCGATTCCAGACAACACATCTCCCAGGGGTGTGCTGGTAAGCACTGAACAACAGGCTCTGGGGACAAGGAGCTCTGATTTATAGCATTTGCCAATTTCCTTGATGTAAAATATTCCCACCATGGCTGATTTCAAGTTACCCATGTGGAGTCATGTGTGGCTCAAGAGAGATGCTAACAACTGGTTCTTGCCAGCCGGTGCAAGCTAGCTCCAGCATTCCTCTGCCTCCTCCCATTTCACTTTCAGGACTTGAGATAGTATCAGCTCCCCTGACACTCGCCCTGTACTGCTTTACCCCTTGTTGGCTTCCATAAACCCTGACCATCCCTTGGCAGATAGTGTATTAAAGCCTTCTGTGTTCTCTTGCTTGAGTGGGCCATCTGCTTCCTCTTGAGACCCTGGCTCCTATATTACTAGAAAGCTAGTGAAAGAAAAACATAAGGATAAGCAAATAGATTTGTAGGAAACTGTAGAAACTCCAGAAATTAATCTAAGTATATATGGAAAAAATATATATATTTTTGGTGGCATTTCAGTTCAGTAGAAATAGGGTGTTTTGTTTTAAACTGGTGCTGCCATAAGGACTTTCCATCTGTAAGAAGGTAGGTTAGACTCTATCTCATACTATACACAAATCAGTTCTAGGTGGATCAAATATCTCAATGTAAGAAAGTAACAATAACATTTGGATAATACTTGAGAATGCTTATATACACTCAGGATAGTGTGGGGAGAGATTTACAATGAAAATAACAGGCAAAGATATAATATTCCTAATCTACAAAGAGCTCCTAGAAATTGACAAGAAAAAGGTAAAACATTTCAATAGCAAACTGGACAAAGGGTATTTACAGGATGACAAATATACATGAAAATGTACTGTATTATCTAACCAAATTTTCACTATTATAAACAACACTGCAATAGATTATTCTTATATTTACATATTTGCTTATGTCATTCATCCATTCAGATGACCATTCGTGTTTCTTGTGCCTCCTGTATACCGGGCACGGTTTAGGTACTGGGGAAACAGCCCTCGTGGACTTGACATTGAAGTTGTGCGGCACAAAAAGTGAATACGTAACTAAACACATGTGAAATACAATGTTTGGCAGTGAAGAAAAATAAAACAGGGTAAGGGAAAGAGAATGATGGAAGATCCGGGGCAGAGGTCTGCTGCTTTAGGTAAGCTAGTCTGGGAAGGTCTTGATGATGCAGGGACATTTGAGGAGACCTGAAGGAAGAGATGGAGTGAAATCTGCATTCAAATATATAAAGAAGAAAAGGGAAATAATCTGTAGTCTTATCAACCATAGATAATTCTATTTAACATTTTGGGGTTTTCTTCAGTTATTTTCTATGTAGTTATTTTGTTTAAACATAAAATTGGAAGGATAGAGCACAGAGGGCTTTTTTTTATTGAAGCACAGTTGATTTACGATGTTTCAGGTGTACAGCAAAGACATTCAGTTATATATACGTAATCTTTTTCAGACTATTTTCCATTACAGGTTATTACGGCACATAGGTGTTTATGTTCTTTTTTTTTCCCTCTTTACCCAGACTTTATACCGTGGGCACTTCCTCATGCCCGAAATATGTTTTTCTGATGATTTCCTTAGGATAAACTCCTGAGAGTGAAATTGCTGATTCAAAGGATATGACCATTTAACATTTTGATAATGAGCATTATACCATTTTCCATTCCCACCCAGCAGTAGAGAAGAATCCCCATTTCTCTCTATCTCTTTGCCAGGCTGATTACTTATTTTTTTTAAGAAAGGAAAACCAATCTCATGGTGGTTTTAATTCTATTTTTGATGTTAAAGGAATTCAATAACCCCTTCATTTTTCTAAAAGGAGAAATAGGGGAGAATTTAGGAATTCATTTATTTCTTCAGGCAACAAATATTCAGAGCGTTCTTTGTGCCGGGCGTCACGTTCCTGCAGAGGAGGTCAGGGAACTGCAGAGCTACGACAGAGACTGGAGATCTGGTACAAGTCCTTGGTTTTGTGGACAAAGAAACTAAAAGCACAGAGTTCAGTGATTTGCCCAAGTCACACAGTGAATTAGTTAAAGAGCTGGGTCTAGAACTTGGATCCCAATGCTCTTTTTATGACAAAATGCTGTCTCCATAAACAAAACAAAGATCACTGCAGACTACTTAAGTGGAAAGTATGATTTGGGGAGAGGGGGTTGGCAGGGAGGCTGGAGTGAGGGAGAGTGGTTTAATCAAACCTCGGTAGCTGTGGGGACTAAACTCGGGGTGCAGACTGCAAACGTGACATCCTGCAGTTGGCCCCGAGAGTGTGCAGAGAGAAGTAAACGTCAGGAAATTAGCTCTGTCGGCGTCTTTGTCATTCTGAACCCCTTGCCCCCAGTCTTTCCCCCTCCCCAAACCCATTTCAGAAATCCGGTCCCATTTTTCTTGCCTCTGACCCTGGTGGCTGAAATTTCTCTCAGTACCATAAAACCCGGGGTTGTAAAATTCATATTGTAACTTTAAGAGCCACATCTGTTTTAATCATTTTTTTCCCCTGTTTTAAGAACACAACGGGATTTTAATGGCAGCAATAAAATGGAAAAGTTGAAGGAAATTATCACAGATTCGTAAAGCTATAAGGTAGGTTCCTGGGCTCATGTGAGCAGTCAAATTACAAAGAAACAACCCAATTGCTTTTATTGCAGGCAGATCTCTGGTTTAAGCATTTCTCAGTTTAACCTATTGATGAGTATTAGCATTTTATTCACTCCAGCACTCATAATGGCTTTGGTACATGTTACCCCGATGGGCCAGACTGGTGAGGACCATGAATCTCAGAGATGCAGAAAAAGCCAGAGAAATGGAATGAGCGGGGAAATATTGGGTCTGTAAATCAAACAAACCTGGTTTGAATCCTGAATCCGCCATGTTTAGCTGGGTATGTGGCTTTAGGCAAATCCTACCTTCTCTAAGCTTTGCCTTCCTCGTCTCCATATGGGACTATACGAGCAGGTTCTGCGGTGAAATTACACAAGGAAATCACTCAGCATGATGCCAGGCAAACAGTAGGGCCATCACCTCGTTCTCCTTCTGATAGGTAAGCGACCTGGAGCAGCCGCTGTGGCGCCCCATCTATATTCCCTTGCACTGACCTCCTCTCACCAAACAATGCTTGCTGCGAACACCTGCCATTCTCCACCTGAGGCTCTTTTTCTGGTTCCAGGTGCATGCTTGTTGGCCCATATGTAGGGCAAGCCAGAGTGCGGATGAGTTAATGCCCGCAGAAGCAGCCCTCGCCCAATGACAGATGGGGACTGCAGGATAAATGCCTGTGCTCCATCTCTCCCGGCAGGAAGTGTGTGTTTGGTGCTGCGACTCCCTCACCCCGCCCCCCCCACCCCAGAGCACCCCAGTGGGCCAAAGCTCTGGCTGCCTGCGGTGGTAACCTCCTTGGTTACACACTCTATACTGGCTTCCTTCTCTTCTCTGTCTTCTCTTCTGTCTTAGTCTGTTTGGGCTGCTACAAGAAAGCACCACAGACTGGGTGGCTTACAAACAACAGAAGTTGATTTCTCACAGTCCTGAAGGCTAGAAGTCTGAGATCAGGGTGCCAGTATGGTCAGGTTCTGGGAAGAACCCCTGTCTGGGGGGCAGACTGCCAACTTCTTGTTGTATCCTCACCTGTTAGAGAGAGAGAGAGAGAAACCTCTGGGTCCCCTTTTATAAGGGCACTAATCCCATTCCCTCATGACCTAATCACCTCCCAAATGCTCCACCTTCAAATACCATCATATTGGAGGTTAGATTTCAACATATGAATTTGGGTGGAGGGGTGCAAACCTTCAGTCCATAACCTTGTATGGAGAGAAGGGAGGAGGAGTAGAGGATGGACAAGGAAAATGGTCCCTGGAGGCTCTAATAACCTTTAACAGTCAGTATGGGCATCTGTGCCTGGGAGCTCCTTTCCCTGAAACTGGACAGCTTTGCTGCCAACAGGAAGAAGTGTCCACGATCTAACACTGCAACACCTCTGAACCAATGACTCCCAGGACTTAGTGTATAAGCATTCCAGCTCCCTTGCTTGTGGGGCAGAGGAACTCTGAGGCCTGTACTCTGCACTATTTCCCAGGGTTTGTCGGAGGGATGAAGCTGTGGTCACCCAGGTGGCTGCTGGCTTGATAAGGGACGCGTCACCCCGGTGGCTGCTGGCTTGATAAGGGACGCTGTGTTGGCTGTTTTCTCCCGTGTCTTCTTCCCTGCTTCCCTTTGACTCATGCTTCTCAAATAAACTACATGCCCATGACTGCTTCTGGGCAAACCCAAATGTCAGGTGTCTCTGATATCTGAGTGATGAGAAGTCGGTTTTGAAAAGGATTGGGTAAGAGTGGAAATAAAAGTGCTGCCTGGATCTCTTTCTTTCCTCCCTCCCTCCCTCCCTCCCTCCCTTTCCTTCTTTCTTTTTTCTTTTGGGTTGTGCCATTCTTCTGAGATGTGGAAAACTAAGGGACAATAAGGAGGAATCGAAGATCACAGTGTAGCAGATAAGAGCTCAGAGTCTGGAGCCAGGCTCCTGGGTTCATTTTCCAGCTTTGTCACCATCTTCAGGAACGCAGGCAAGCGACTAAGCCCCATATGCCTCAGTTTCTTCATCTGTAAGATGGAACTAGACAGTACAAATAAGTATTTGGTCCTGATGAGAACTGAATGAGTTAATACATGTAAAGCACCTAGAACAGCCCTGGTTGCAGTAAACACTCTGTCATCACCACCATCATCATCAACATTATTACTATTATTACAACTACTACTGTTACTGCTTTGGATATAAGATTGAGATGCCCATTGACATCCAATTGTATCTGGCCCAAGTGCTCCCAACTCTCCCGGGACAAAGTGGTGAGATAATAACAGACATGAAAAGGTCTTAGAAACTCTTTGTTTACCCTGCTGTCTTCCCCTCTGAGCTCCAGAGACCGTGACTAACTCGCCTCGGTCCCAGGGCTTGACTCCAGGCTGTTCAGAGCAGGGGCCCAGGGTGCCCATGGAGGGAATAAAGAATCAAAGGAACTGAGCCGCTCTTGCTGGCCACAGGTAAGGGAACATTAATGAGATTATTTCAGCAAAGGTCCTGGATCTAGTCAATTCAGGAGCTGCGTTCATTGCCCCCAAGACAGCTCCAGGGTTTTTAGAGTTTGTCTGCCTCAGAGTTGAAAGGTCTTTCTGAGAATGAAGTGCTGTTCAGGGGCTTTGCAGATCTGTGATAAGGC
Source organism: Grampus griseus (assembly GCF_964374135.1). Classification (NCBI taxonomy): domain Eukaryota; kingdom Metazoa; phylum Chordata; class Mammalia; order Artiodactyla; family Delphinidae; genus Grampus; species Grampus griseus. The sequence goes on along the minus strand of NC_139008.1, from coordinate 74,815,983 downwards.
AGCTCTCAGAGCCTGCGGTAACCTGATCCGGCCCAGGGTTTGGCAGCGCTGTCTGGGTTTTCCTCACCAGTGAGTGAGGACAGAAAGCCAGCCCAGGTAGGCACGCCAGCTCCTGGCTCCTCTCAGACACGGGCCAAAGGTGGAGATAATGACCCTCCGCTGAAAGCAGCTTAATCCCCGGAAAAACCGAGTCCCCTGTCAGTGGGAGTATGAATAGTTATAACCTTTTGCAAAGGCAAACTGACAATATCCAGCGCCTTCCTGACCCATATTGGAGCCTGAGGCCAGAGGAAAATGTGCATCCCTGATAAATATGTTTTTATGTAATTGTTTTCATCGCTAATTTCTTTCCAGAAGTGGATTTTGAAAATATTAGTGATGAGTTTGCTTCCACTAAAGCCAGGAAAGTAAAATTGATACAAATTCAGTCTTGGATATAAATAAAATATTTAAACATAAAATAATGCTGTTTGTTTAATATGCCTAGTTTTCAATATTTTTTCCAACTATTTACTTCAGTATTCTGGAAAAAAGCCATCCCACTCCTGGGCATGTATCAGGAGAAAACTACAATTCGAAAAGATACATGCAGCCCTATGTTCATAGCAGCATTATTAACAATAGCCGAGACATGCAAGAAACCTACATGTCCATCAACAGATGAATGGATAAAGATGTGGTGCATATATACAATGGAATATTACTCAGCCACGAAAAAGAATGAAATAATGTCGTTTGCAGCAACACGTATGGACCTAGAGATTATCATACTAAGTCAGAAAAAGACAAATACCATACGACATCACCTATATGTGGAATCTAAAATATGACACAAATGAACTTATCTATGAAACAGAAACAGACTCACAGACATAGAGAACCCACTTGTGGTTGCCAAGGGGGAAGGGGTGGGGGAGGGATGGATTGGGAGTTTGGGATTAGCAGATGAAAACTATTGTATATAGAATGGATAAATAACAAGGTCCTACTGTATAGCACAAGGAACTATATTTAATATCCTGTGATAAACCATAATGGAAAAGAATATGAAAAATAATGCATTTATATGTATAACAATCATATTGCTGTACAGCAGAAATTAACACAACATATAAATCAACTATACTTCAGTAAAATAAATTTTTAAAATATTCTGGAAAAAATGACCATTAAAGAATACATAAAATTCTATATACAGAGGCATACCTTTTCTTTGGCCACAGACTCCAATATAGTTCAGTATGGCACTGCCAGATCCTGTCTGTAAAATTGGTATTTTGTTCATCATGAACTGTTTTTAGCGTTAATTTGGAAATTTAGAACTACTGCATTAAAATATGATTTCTCTTGGTTACTGAGTTCTTTTTGGTGTCCTCTTAAATTTTGTGCCTGAGTTGAGTGGCTTGATGGCCTCACCCTAGTCGCAGCCTGGGTAGAGCCTATTCCTGCAACACCACCTCCAGGACCTGAAACTACAGGAAATCTCACCGCAGGGCACAAAGATGTGCATTCAGTGGTGTTTGCTGTAACACTGGGGAACCAGCCCCAAAGCCCCTCCCACAGGACTGCTTCAATCCGTGATGGTCCATCATAGGATGGCATATTCTACAGCTGTTAAAAGAATATGATTGCTTTGACTTTTGTGGAACAGAAAAACATCTAAGAACTATTAAGATAAAAACTTACAAAACAGTATCTACAATAAAGCTAATACTTCTATATGCACTGTTTGAAATGTTTTGTGTGCATTAGCTTAATTAATGTCACAGCCTTCCTACAAGGTTATAGATGAAGAAACGGGCCCAGAGAAGTTAAGTAATTTTCCTAGGGACATACAGCAAGGGAACAGGAGTCAGGTTTTTTTTTTTTTTTTTTTTTTTTTTTTTTTTGCGGTACGCGGGCCTCTCACTGTTGTGGCCTCTCCCGTTGCGGAGCACAGGCTCCGTACGCGCAGGCTCAGTGGCCATGGTTCACGGGCCCAGCCGCTCCGCGGCATGTGGGATCTTCCCGGACCGGGGCACGAACCCGTGTCCCCTGCATCGGCAGGCGGACTCTCAACCACTGCGCCACCAGGGAAGCCCGAGTCAGGTTTTTTGAATGCAGTCTGCCCCCAGAGTCCCAGATTTTAACCACTAAGTTAAATCAAATCTCATTTGATTTCAGAGTCTATGTACAGATAATGTAGAAAAAAATCATGAACCCAAACAGAAAACTGTTGCTACTGGTTATTTCAGATAGAGGTGAAAGGATAGGATACTTTAGCTTTGAACCTTATATAGTTTGATAAAGTGTGAATTCTTAACAATAAGTATGTGTTATTTTTATAATAAGAAATAAGAAAAAATATTAAGTACTTATTGTGTCTTATGCTGGACACTTTCAATCCACTGTCTCATTTAACGCTTGCAATAGTCCTGTTATTATTCCATTCTACAGATGAGAAAACTGATGTTGGAAAAGGTGAAGTGATCTCACTAAGCTTGCGGAGCTCCAGAGTGACGGAGGCAGGATCCAGCGTTGGATCCCCAAAGCAGGATTACACTGAACATATTGCTTTGTGACCTGCGTTTCTTCTCTAGCATATTTTTTCACGGCTGCATTTCAGTGCTTTGCAGAAACCACAGCACATTTTCGAATCAATCCCCTATTGTTGGGCATTTAGGTTACCAACAGCGACTCACTCTTTGCAGCGAGGGGGGCTGGGGAGCCCACTCGGGCGGGGGCCAGAAGGCGTGGCGACGTGAAGGGACGAGGGCTTGGCTTCGTCCCACAGCTCAATGCCATTTTCTCGGTGGCCCCTTCCCCAGATTCCAAGATTTGCGAGGAATCACCGTGCGAGGAGGGCCCTCACCCCCGCTTTCGTCCCGCCTCCCGGTCCCTGGAGGGTCCTCCGGTGCCTGTTGCCGCGGGCGGCACCATCTGCGCCGCGCAGGTGTGCCCGGGCCCCTGCCCAACCTGGGGGCTGCGAACACTGGGCCGATTGTGGGCCCCCGCGAGCCCGGCGGGCAGCTGCGCCCGGGCTGCCATCTGTGTGCGCCGGGCCGCCGGGAGAGGCCGGGGGCGGCGCGCGGAGGGGCCGTCGGGACGCGCCCTCGCCGGGCCCCATTCAAGCGTTGCCAAGGCCTAATTGATGAGAAATGGTCCCGAGCAGGTGCGAACCTGTCTCCGGAGGCGGCGGGGCGGAGGGCCGGGGCCCGGGGAGGGGCGGCTGCTTAGTGGGAGCGCAGCTGTCGAGGGTCATTACCGTGGCGGTCTCCCCCGGGTATTCCAGCCTGGGGGCGGGGTGCGGGTGGAGAGAGAGCGCGCAGGGGGAAAGGTGGTGGGCTCGGGGGCGGGGAGGAGAACCGCAACTGCTTTGTCGCACCCAGAGTCTCCTCCTTAGCTCTGTGACCTCGCTCATTGTAGGAGACTGAAGCCAGGTGGGACTAGCCTCGCACCCAACGACACCCAGCAAGTGGTAGCTCCCCAGGGACTCCTAGTCCAGTGCTGTCCACAAGGGACCCTCAGTGATGTTGAGTGACCCCTTCCACTTCCATTTTTATTGCTACACCAGGTATGTCCTGGACAGGCTGAAGCATGGTTTTGAAATTCCATCCTATTTTAAGTAGCTATTGACCACCCAACACAAGCAACCCCCATCCCAACCCCTATGCCCCACCCCCCAGCCAAATACCAATCAAGGTACAATCAAACTGGGCTTTTCCTAAGATGCTTATGGGACTGATTTGTACATTTATAGTTACTTAGGGCCCTGCAGACAGGGTGGCCAGTAATGTGGTCAAGGGTCCAATTGGGTGGTGAGCCTCTCCTCTATAGGAGGTGAGCCTCTGCTTCCCATCAGCTGCTTGCTTCTTGGTCCTTGGGACTCAGAGGAGAGCTCATTTAGATGTAATTTCTAAAGGCCCAACGCAAGGCCCTCCTTAGCAGTGCAACTGGCCTGGCCAATAAGGGGGTCCTCCTGGTCCCATCCCCCACCTCTCTGACACCTCCTCACTCAGCTGCCCCAAAGCCAGTTGATTGGAACCCACATTCTCAGCATCAGACACTCTGCCAAGTTTTCACCTGCAGTAGCATCACCCTGCGGCAGCCAGAGAGACCTTTTCAAAATCAGAGCTTGTTTCTTGTGGCTGAAAGCCCTCCATTAATTTCCTATTGAACAAGAATACGATTTTGATCCCTACCATGGCCTACGGGCCCAAGTGGTCTTGCTCCAGGACACCTCTCTGCCCTCATTTCATACTCTGTTTCCCTCTAGGCGCTGATCCTGCAGCGTTGGGGCAGCATTCCACAATAAAGTGCCTACTATGTGCCAGGCACTGCTCTAGGCTCTTGGGAGACAGCAATGAGCAAAACAAACACACACCCCATTTTCCCCTGTATTACCTGGCCCAAGTTACCTCCCTTTTCCATACCTCGGTTTTCTCAACTGTAAAATGGGATGATAATAAAAATTCCTTCCTTGCAGAGTTGCTGTGAGGATTCATTAACCTGGGCTTAGAGACCCCCTGGTACAAAGCTAGAGTTCCCTACCTGTGAGTTCTAATAAGTTGAGTGTGTATTAAGAAAAAACCAGAAGAGGCATGTAAACCCCTTCATGGATATGAATTTTTAAAAATAAATCCATTTGAAGAAAAAATATTAAGTGAATAGTAAAACATTAAGTAAGTGGTTTGTGGACATGAAAATCTTCACAGAAGCTGAGAATATGATTGAAGTTTGGGCAACTCTGCTGTGTTGGAGAAAAACCTGTCTCCCGAGCGTTTGCTTTCAGAGGCTTCACCAGTGGGTGATGGATGGACGTGCTGACATCAAGTCGAGCCTGAAGCAGGGTGGTGATGGTGGGATTTCAGTCCTGAGTAGGTGGCCTTTCCTTTTCAGCGAAATCCCTGAGGCCTAGGCCTGTTCTCCTAAGGCCATGGCTGGTGAGGATATTGGTGAGGACTAGCCTGTATTAGGTTGAGTAGCGACTCCCCCAAAAGATGTGTCCAAATCCTAACCGTGGTACCTATGAATGGGATCTTATTTGGGATAAAGGTCTTTGCAGGTGTCGTTACTGTAAAGAACTCAAGATGAGGTCATCCTGGATTAGGTTTGGCCCTAAATCCAAAGACAGGTGTCCTTATAAGAGGCAGAACAGAAGACACACAGAGACTCAGGGAAGGGCAGGTGAAGACAGAGGCAGAGATTGAAGGGATGCTGCCCAAAGCCAGTGCATGCCGGGAGCCACCGGAAGCTGGGAGAGGCAGGGAAGGACTCTCCCCTAGAGTCTTCGGACCAAGTGTGGACCTGCCAACTCCTTGATTTCGTATTTCTGGCTTCCAGGACTGTGGCTCAATAAATTTTTATTGTTTTAAGCCACCAGGTTTGTGGCAACTTGTTACAGTGACCCTAGGAAACAAATACACGCCTCATCACACACAAAAAGCCCCATTTGCTTTCTCTCTCTCTTTGGAACTCTGGCCTGGCCAGGACTCTGTGGGGCTTAGAGAGGGGAAGCTCAGAACATGGACCCCCTTGGAGGCAGATTTCCAGTGAAGTTAATGAAGCTTACACTTCAGAGCCCGTCACTCACCTGGGCACCTTCTAAAACCCTGGGAAGAACCCTAACACCGTGTTCACGGAGCCACATTTTTGTGAAATCTGCAAAAGTATGCTATTTTAGCTACTACCCCTTAAGACCACCTTGTTGGGGCAGCATGTTAGTGGTCTGACCAAAGGGAAGTTTGGTTGGGATTGCATTCAGTTGGCCCCATGAGATATTTTATGTGGCTCACAGATATCTTTGTGCTTGTTTAAGTGATTGCTTGTCCACCAGGTGTGAGAATGGCTTCCCAGAAAAATCCTCTCGCTCACGGTGGCCCCAGAGACATCGTCACAACACAAGGATGGATGGCATTGACAGACTGGTTGATGGGAGTCATCAGTTAGAGGGTATTTGAGGTTAGTCACTGTGCTTGGAAAACTTGAAATGCCTTGAAATGTTTTAACTCATGTAGGAAAGAAACTTGATAGTGTTTTCTCCAAATTTGACAACCATCCTACAAAGGTATGTGTCATGGGCTGAGTTATGTCCTCCCCAAATTCCTGTGTTAAAGTTCTAACCCCCAGTACCTCAGAATGTGACTGTATTTGGAGATAGGGTCTTTAAGGAGGTAATTAAGTTAAGATGTAGTCATTAGGGTGGGTCCTAATCCAACATGACTGGTGTCCTTATAAGAGGTGGAGGTTAGGACACTGACAGGCACAGAGGAAAGACCATGTGCAGATACAGGGAGAAGATGGCCATCTGCAAGGCAAGGAGAGAGGCCTCAGAAGAAACCAGCCCTGCCGACACCTTGATCTCAGACTTCCAGCCTTCAGAGCTGCGAGAAAATTAATTTCTGTTGTTTAATCACCTAGTCTCTGCCACTTTGTTATGATAGCCCTAGAAAATTAACCCAGTATGTGACATTACCGATCACAGCTTACCAAGCCAAAAGAAACTTTTCTAAAAACTGTCCATTGATTTTTTTTTTTTCTGATCAACTTTTCTGGAGTAAAGGATGAGTTACCTTTCTCTTCTCTCTGTAGAAAGTGCTATTTATAAGATGAGATGATCAAGAGGTCTGTGGTCAAAAAGGGGAAATAGTGATCAACTTTTTCTCCTACATGAGCTAGAACATTTCAAGTTTTCTTGTGAAGTGATTAATCTTAATGGTCGCTGATTGATAATTCTCAAAGTGTGCCAGGAAGTTAATTAATAAAAATATCGATTTTTCCCCCTTGGATTTTGTGGTTTGTGTCAGCTTTTTAAAAAGTAATTGTCATTTCTTTTTTTCTAAGTATTTTTTTGTTCAAGATTTTGTATTAGTAGTTTTGTCTTCTCCTTAAAGAGGGCCCCTCAGATAGTATGTTTCAGGCCCAAGACTTTATCTGTCCCAACCCCTCCCCTCCCCATTCAGCCCCAGTGGGTCAATATGTTGGGGCCCCTCAGAGGGGCCCTTGTAGCCTTCAACTGCTCCGAGTCTCTCCCATTTGGGCCCTGCTTTCCCGGGAGATGAGTGCTGAGTGCAGAAGGGAAAGATGTATAATGGATGAGATTCCAAGCATGGCTGGGCTAAAGAGGTCAATTAATTATTAAATATAGACCCGGTGGGGAGAAATTTCATTATGGGGTCATTTAATTAAGTGGCGGGCCAGAGGGACATTCCAAGATGGGATCTCAAAGGCTCTTATATTTTCTGAGTTTGGTTCTGGACCAAGTCTGAGTGTGTGAAGAAAAAGGGAATGGCTCTTAAACCTGGAACATTTGTGTGAATCCGTCCTCCCCACACACCCCCTCCCCTCATTTCCTCTCTTCCTTTCATCTGTCCTTCCTTTCTTTTCTTCCTCCTCCCTCCCTCCCTCCCAGCTTTTCCTTCCTTCACTAGTTTGATTGTATTTATTGAACATCTGCCGTGAGCCATTGTTCTGAACATCGGGGCTATGGTGGTGAAAAAACAGCTTCATTGTACTGTGGGAGACGAATAGTAACCAAGTAAAGGAATCAATAAGCAGGAAGGCATCCCATAGGTGGGATGGCTGAGCCAAGCTGGAAAGCAGGGTGATGGGAGAGCATCTGGTTAGGCATGTCAAGGAGGTCCCTCTGAGGAGTCACTATCTGAGCTGAGTCCTGAAGCATGACAAGGAAATGGTGAGGTGATGATTGGGCAATAGAACACTTCAGGCATAAGGAACAGGAAGTGCAAAGGCCCTGAGGTAGGACAAGCTGGTGTGCTCCAGGAACAGCCAGGACGCTGGAGTAGCTGGAACAGAGTGTGTGTGGGAAAGCAGGGAAGGTATGAGCTTCAAGAGTGGGCAGGGGCCTAATAGATAATTGATGGACGAGGATTTTTTTTTTTTTCAATAGGCGCTGGGGTAAACTCTCTACCACTCACTGTCTTAGGGCACTTTTCAGCTGTATGTGATAGAAATCCAGCTCAAGTTATCTTATTAGAAACAGGAGACTTTACTGGATCATCTATCTGAAAAAAAAAATGGGAAAGTGGGTTTCAGGCATGGCTGAATCCAGTAGCCCAGAAGATGATGATATAATGAATTTTTGATTCTTTGTCTCTCTGTCAGCTGTTTCTCTTTTCAAGCAGGCTTTCCCCATGTCATGGCAAAGGTGGCTTCCAGCAGTTCCACGTTTTAATCCCCAAGCTTAGAAACCTCAGAAGAAACAGAGCACCTCTTCCTAAAAATTTCCGCCTAATATCCTGGGTTAAAATTTTGTGAAATGGCGTGGGTCAACTGGCCGTTGCTCAACCAATCATTGCGGCCAGGAGTGTAGAATACTCTGATGGGCCAGGACTTGGATCAGGCGAGAGATGCATCCTCATAGGCTAGAAGCAGGGGAGGGATGGATTTCCCAGATGATAACTGGGGTTCTAGAGCCAGAAGAAGGAGTGGATTCTGGGCAGACATAACCAACAGTGGTCCACTACATTTCTTAGTCAGTCGCTTTTTCTTTGCCGGCAAAAGTCTGTTGCTTTGAAGAATCCATCAGGAGGAATTATCCCATCTTGACAATGGGCATGCATGAGCTATGAGCATTGACATAAATCCTGATCACATGGGATTAGCAGGCGCGAGTTTTGCGTCAGAAAGGCAGCATGGAAAAACTAGGAAGCACTCCGGCCCTGGGGCCCAACAAAACGGAATTCAAGGTGAAGAGCTTTGAAGAGGACAAAGGGGGAAATTGCATGTGAACAAGAGGGAAAAACCCACCAAAAAAGAACCTTGAATTTTGGTGTACCTAACAGTGGAAACTCAAAATGTAAAAGGTAATAAAAAATGGGTAAAGCAAAAATGTTCTGGTGGGAGGGTAGTCTGATACAGCCTTTCTAAAGAACTGACAGGTGCTGCCGAGTCCAGTTGAGTATATGCAAAAATGTAGGACCCAGGCGTTCTTCTCCCAGGTATCAATCCAAGACAAATTCTCACGAAGGTCATTAAAGGACATCATTCCAGCATTAGTGGTGGTGGTGAGGAGAGATTACCTGGGCGTTCATTACCGGGGAATAGATGGATAAAAGGTGGAGGTACTCTTGCAGTTCTGAGCAATGGACGAGGCATGTGCACTACACCGTGAATGGATTCTAAGAAGCTAGTCCTAGTGCGCAGTGTAAGAATTAAGAGGTACACAGCACTTACCCCTTACAGAAGGTAAAATCATATAAGTACCCAAAATACGACAATTAGTAGATGAGCACATGCAGACCAAAGGGACGTCGTGAACTTTAACCAGAAGTGGATTAAAGTGGACTTTTAGAAAATGAGTGTCAATAGCTGTGATTTTTGTAAATGCCAGTTTTCTTGCATCATGATTATTGGAAAATTCAAAAAGAGAGCGCTCCGAAGCTTCCAGTGTATGGCTGGTCTCTTCCGTCTTGTCTATTCAGTGATGCGTCATGTGTTGGGGAAGGACAGGCAACCTTGCAGAGGATGCTTCTCATGTGCTACTTTTCCAAGCAAGTTCTAGAAGCTGGTGTTTCAATGCACCCTGGCCTTGTCTCAAGTCAGACCATCCCTGAAGTCCACCCGGATACCCCAAGAAGGACGTTCGTCAGTTCTGCCAGTCTGGAGAGTGTGGGCTCTGTCCAGGCTTCCGTGGGTCCAGTGGGGCTTTGTTTCCAGTCCTGTACTTTCTAAATTACAAAACCAATACATATTCCTTATGAAAAACAAGCAAACGCCCTTATCTTACCTCGTGCGGGTAGTGACTATTGATGGCTTAGTGGTCACTTCCAAAATAATTCTCTGGGTAACTAAGGAGATCATACCCTGTGTGTCTGCAGGATCCTGCAGGAAACAGATGGTACATTCAGTCTGGGTCATAGAGGGGAGTGCAATGAATGAGATATTTACAAAGGTGTGGGGGGCAGGGAAAGCCATGTAGAATGATGCTGTGTACCTGGGGTACCAGCCGTGGGGAGCCTTTACCTCTCCAGGCCAGAAGGGATGCAGGGAGGGAGGAGCCACCAGAACCATGATGTGATGTGTGGAGAGAGACTGTAATGCCTGGCAGGGAGCAAAAGGGGATAAAGACCCTGCCCTCACTCTGCTTCTGTGCTCTCATCTCCTGCTGGGGCTTCCCTCTGGTTGAACCCAGAGGAAGCCAGGGGAGAGGGGAGCCCCCGGATTCACCCCCAAGGGTCATCCTCCATGGGTAGCACGTGAGAAGCATCCTGCAGGGGCAACAAAGGAGGCCCACGTGACCTGCCTCCACAGACCTCCTCCTTCTGTCAGCTTGCATGGGAGGGGGCCATGGGCTCTGCAATTTCTCAGCAAGACCCCCTCCTCCCCTCCCCTACACACCCACTGCTCACCTTTATCTGCCTCGAGACCATCAAAACTAATCTTTGACTCCCATCTCCATCAGTTACCCCAGGAAGCCCAGACCCTGATCACCCTCTCTTCCCAGGACCCTTATCCCCACGTGACTTTGTAGACGAGGCAGATCCCTGACCCCTTCCTGTTTTATTTTTCCTCATAGCACTTGTTCCCATCTGCCGTATTCTTTCTTTGACTTAGTTTTTTGTTTGTCTTCCTCAACTCGTGCACATATTTTTGTCCTCTTTGCTCCCCATTGTATCCCAAATATTTAGCACAGTGCCTGACAAGTGCCTCAAGAAATAGCAAAGCGTCCAAGCGCTTCTGTGTCTTTTAAATTGGCGCAGAGTATTTCGTCATACTGGGAGAACTATGGTACATGTAGCCATTCCCTTAAAAAGCAGTTTTTAGGTAAGTTCCAGTTTTTCCCCAGGACTGACAATACAACAGGAAACACCCCTCCCATTGCAGTTTGCCTCACACTTGTGTGACAATTTCGGAAGCATAGCATCAGAGAGGTTGTGCTTTGGGGCAGATGCTGTGCAGTTTTGAGTTCACAAAGAAAAAGAACTGGGCTTTTCTTGGTGCTTAGTACCGTTTTGAGGCAGAGACAGAATTCTCCATCCACTGAGTATCCAGTGTTTACTCAGGGGAGGACAGAGTTGTATCTAGTCCAGGCTTTGTCCTTGATGAGCTTGGAGTCTAGTTGAGAGCGTAGGGCATTCCCAGGGCATTATCTTCCCTTCTGAGCAGGCTCCCAGACAGCCAGGACTGGGGGGATTCAGAGAGGGCAGGAGTTCTGGGGGCTGGGGACATCGGGAGAACTCTCTGGTGAAAGGGCCACTAATGGGCTTCGTTAATCAATTCAACAATAATTTACTGAGCATCTACTATGTGCTAGGTACCATTCTAAGCACTTGGGAAAACAGTGTCAAAACAGTTAGAAATGGCTTTTGTTCTCACAGAAGGGATAGTCTACTGAAGGGAGGGAAGTAGTCACCGAGTAAAGAAATCAACAGAGGGGAAGTTATGAAGGAAATAGAATGGGATGATGTCATGGTAACTGATGGAGTAGGCTGGCTGTGTAGACTGGGATGCTCAGGAAGTCTTTCAGGATGTGGCATTGGAGCAAAGATATGAATGACATGGAGTGAGCCATGGCAAGAAAAGTCTAAGGACAGAGCATTCCTGGGTGAGGAGGGACATCCTCTATGGTTGTGAGGTAGGACTCGGTTTGCAGTGATTAGGGAGCAGCAGAGCTCACGTGGCTGGAGCAGAGGCCCCCAGGGAACCAATCATGCAGGGCTTGCAAGTCATTGCCAGGAAGTTGGATTTTATTCTAAATGCAATAATTAGTCACTGGTGGATTTGAGGTAAGGTAGGGAGCTGACCTGATTTCTTTTTTAAAAGATCTTTCTGGCTGCTGTATGGAGACTGGCTTAAAACGGGGGGCAAGAATAGAAGGAAGAAGACCAATGAGGTGGCAACTGCAGTAATTTAGAGATGATGGTGGTTTGGACCAGAGTGATGGCTATGGAGGTGCTGGGAATTGGATGGGTTTGGGAAATAAGCTTTATTAAGAGCCAATAGGGTTTACTGATGGAAAGGATGAGAGAAGGAAAGGATAAACTTGCGATTGGGGGACTCAGAATGGGTTGGATGTTGGGGCCATCCACAGATTTGGGGGTGTAGGCAAAAGAGGGTGAAATCAAGAAATCAGCTTGCTTTGCCTCTGCCCCGAGTTGAGAAGCGTTGTCTACAGCTTCCCAAATCTTTTCCTACGTGAGCATCTTCACCCAGACTTATCTTCCAACAAAGCCTTGAGAGGTTGAGTCTGGACAGAGAGCTCCCCTGAGCCTCTTTTTGGATTTTGAAGATGGTTCACCAAGTTGCTTCTGGGGGTGAAACTGACAAGGTCAGGTGCACAAATGCTGTAAATAATAGAAGAGACACATTCGGAATGACAGGCATAACCAAACCAGAAAATCCTCATTTCTAACAAGATACATTAAGTATCTGTTTTTCGTCTCCACCCCCAAAGATGTGCACAGCTGTCTGGCATTTGTGCATGGGCTCAGGCTGCTTAACTCCCACTTTCCTGAGGTCAGGCCTCTTTGGTGAACTTGGATGTTTGTGCCACTGCTGCCAGCAGCTTAGATCTGTCCAGCCAGTAAGAGACTTCTGGCGGGAAGAAGGGGAGTTTCATTGAGGCGACATTGGAAGAGGTGTCTGAGTGATCTGGGTTCAAAGGCGAACCTAGGATCTGATGCGATCTAATGGGGGACAGTAAGCTTCCTTTCTCCAGCAAGCAGAGGAAGTGGGGTGAAGTTCGCAGAGGTGGAGTTCTGGGTGGGCAATAACTGGAAGAAGAGCAAGGCATTTTTTACTTGTTTGTCGGTAGGAACAATAAGAAGTCAAAAATGAAATTATTTTCAGTGATGGATACTTCTGATTGACTTGACTATCCAACAGCCATTCCCCCTTCTTTTTTACTCATATACCCTGATTCTTTTTCCCAGGCACAGGGTCCAGTCCCAGAAGGTGAGTCAATTGATCCAAGCCAATCACAGCAACTCAGTCTTCCTTGGACAGTTGGACTAGGTGTGGACATGTGACCCAGGGTGTGTCACTGGCTATATAATGAAAGATTTTCCAGAGAGAGAGAGAGAGAGAAGAGAGATTTGTTTCTCTTTGGAATGATGAGTGTGATGCTCGGAGCCATGGCAATCATATTATAACCAGGAGGGGAAACCCTGGAGAATCACAGAGGCACAGATTCAAAGTGCTGCCATTGTTGAACTGTTGAACAAACTCTGAAACCATTTAGACTCTGAAACTTCCATTTAGACCAGAGTTTCTCAACCTCAGTGCTCAATACCCATTTTGCAGCAGATAATTCTTTGTTGTGGAGAGCTGTCCTGTGCCTTAGAGAATGTTTAGCAGCATTCCTGGTCTCCATCAACTAGATGCCAGTAGCACCCACATCTCCATCACGACAATAAAAAAAAGTCTGATTGAGCATGACTGCTCCTGAAATCTTGTTAAAATTATATGTCTTGAGTACTTAAGCCATTGCTGATTGGGAATTTTGGTTCTTGCAGTCTAGACTGCAAATCAGACACAGTCCTTGTTTTCATGTAGCACACAGTCTGGTAGTGGAGACAGAATCATTCATTCCTTCATGTTTTTGTTCATGTGTTTATTTATTTAGACAGATATTAACTGAGCACCAACTATGCTCCATGAACTGTTCTAGGGACGGGGATATTGCAGGGAACAGAGCCACGTTTGAGCTCTCAAGAATCTGACGTTCCAGTGAGGCAGATGATAAACAGAGCATGAACAATTGGGCAAGTGGTGATATCAGCGATGAATAAACAAAGTGGGGTGGAGATGTGGAAGGCGCCATGGAGGGGATGCTGCTTCATGTTCGTACTGACAGTCAGATGGATCCAATGAAGTAATTCTCAAACAAATCATTCGTCTCTCTCAGAGGCTTCATAATGCTAGAAAATCTTTATCCTGCCCAGGAAAACTTTGCCACGTGGACCCCAAAAAGCCCCACTGTCAAGATCTGTTTGGGAGATGCAAAGGCAAACGCTTATCTTGTGACAGCACTTTCAGTTTCAAATATATCATTTAAATGAATGTGAAAAAAACAAAACACTGGTCCTGCTGAGCGTGTGCTAGTCAGAAGACAAGTGAGCTTTTTTCCATGCCCCTCCTCCTCTCTGCCGCTCCCTCAAAATACTTCATGAGGGGCTTCCCTGGTGGCGCAGTGGTTGAGGGTCCGCCTGCCGATGCAGGGGACACGGGTTCGTGCCCCAGTCCGGGAAGAGCCCACATTCCGCGGAGCGGCTGGGCCCGTGAGCCATGGCCGCTGAGTATGCGCGTCCGGAGCCTGTGCTCCGCAACGGGAGAGGCCGCGACAGTGGGAGGCCCGCGTACCGCACACACACACAAAAACCTTCATGAAAGGCTGTATTTGACAAAGCTGTCCAATAAAAGCATTACAAAACAAAACAAACAAACAAAACAAAAACCTTTTACCCTCTGCCTAAAATGCTGTCCCTTCAAGCTATTGCATAGGGTTCAGCTTCAGTGTGACCTATTCAGGGAGATCCCTGCATCTCGCCCCCGCCCCCGCCCCATCCCAGGTCTCCACTTTACACTCAGAGACCCTTAGTCTCCTTAGAGCCTGTGCCACAGTTGAAATTAAACAGTGAAGTTTGTGATGATCTGTTTCTTTCTCAGTTCCCTTCCCAGACTACCAGCTCCATCAGGCCAAGAACTGTGTCTGTTTATATCATCACTCTATCGCCAAGGTTTTATATATTGTAGGTATTCAGGCTTATGAAATTAATGAATGACTACATTTTTCTATTCATTCATTTACTCACCTAGCAGACACTATCAGCCCCCCCACCTTCCACCTGTGTCCATTTGGTCTTTATTCAGTGCACCCCAGAATGACTTTCCAGGTGCCAACACCTGCATTCTTTGCCTGAGGGCTTTCACGAGCCACTATGATGAGTTCTGCCCTGCAGGTGGTAGGTAGGAGGTACCAAGGAATTAACGCCCCCTCCTCTCCTGGGAGCAACCCTCAACTAATGACTGATTGGAGTTTGGGAATGACTCCAGCTTGCTCACTCCCTGGGGGAGGGTAACTAAGGTGCGTGTTCTCCATGGTTACCCCAAGCATCCTAATGGGATTAAGCTCCAATTGCCCACCGTGGAAACCTGCTTGATACCACCCGCCACGGGGTCTGTCTTCCTTCCCGTGTCACCTCCCCACTCCCTTAGTGGTATTTCCCATTCTTCCCAAATACTCTTCTCGCACTTGAATCCCTGTCTCAGTGTCTGCTTCTGTGGAGACCCAACCAAAGACACTCAGAGATTCCAAGCACCAACTTGGGGCCAGAGCTGGCTCTGGTCTCCAGGAACAGAATGACCGGGTCCTGTCAAAATGACCGTTTCCTCTGATCGGAATGGACCTCAGACCATGAACAAGCACATCAGTAGATCATCAGGTAATGCTGATGCCACGAAGGGTTAAACAGAGCCATGATTTAGAAAGTGTCTGGAGGGGGAAGGCTGTCTTAGACCCGGTGGTCAAGCAAGGTTTTTCCGAGATGACATCTGGGGTAGAGCTGGAGAATGAGGAGAAGCCAGCCACGGGAAGCTCTGAAGGAGAGGTGTTCTGGGCATAGAACACGACTAATGCAAAGGCTGGGGTTGGCATGGGAAGGGGAGAAGGGAAAGATGGGCACGTTGGAGGAGCAGAAAGGAGTGAGTGTGATGGGGCCCACGATCAAGCAAAAGAGGTAAGAAATGAGGTCAGTGAGGTTGCAGTGGCCAAAATGAATGCATGAATGAATGAATGAATGAGCGGATGACCTAGAGCTAGAGAAATTGGAGAGGAGGCCGTCTGGGGCAGATCTATCCAGCCCCTGAAGGGAGAGGGGAAGTCCCCTGTCTAGGACGGTGGCAGGAACCGCCAGAAATGTTGCAGCTGGACCAGAAATGCTGCTTATTACTTTAATAACCACTTGGAGGTCGGGAGGCGAAGGAAGGGAGCCAGACAAGGTAAGGAGGGAGGGAGGGGGCGCGCAACTGCAGGGCCTCGGAATCTGACAGCATCTGTCACCAGGAAATCACATGTAATTACCCCAAGGGATAAAAATCCGGTTGGGGAAGCACTTAGGGCCGAGCAGAGGGGTGAGTGGGACGGACGTCTGGCCTGTCATGGTCCGCTTCCTTGTAGGCGGGGGAGAGGCCGCTCCCCTGGGAGGGAGACTCCCTGGAGGCTCCTGCAGCCCTGTGTGCTGGGGGCTCACCGCTCCCAGAGGCAGGAGGTGGATCTCAGGAAGTGCCGCTTGTTGAATGAAGCTGTTATGGATTTGTGGGGAAGCCAGCTCACTCCCACCACTGAACGCCCACTACTGGAGCCCCGCCTTTGGACTTGAACTCGCTACAGAGTCCGGATGAATACACAACCCGTGATACCCAGAAGAGCTAAGCACATTGGCACCTGCTAAAACCTTCATCCAGATGCTTGGTCAGTTGCCAGTGGAACCCATGAGGGGAGGAGCCCCGGGACAGGTATATCTTGATATGTCAAAGGCAGGTAACTAGTGGCGCCACAAACTTGTTGTAAGAGGAAGAATGTGATTCAAACGGACTTAAACAAATAAGGAATGTATTGGTACTTGGAGGGGTTTTATTATTGTGGTAAAGTACACATAACATAAATTTAACCTTTTTAATGATTTTTAAAGTGTACAATTCAGTGGCTTTCAGTACCCTTTCACAGGGTTGTGCAACCATCACTATTTATTTCCAGAACCTTTTTATCATTCCAAAGGAGAAACTCTGTACCCCTTCAACAATAGCTTCCCATTTCCCCCAAGAATGTATTGAGTTTTATAACTAAAAAACCCGGGGAGGGGGTGCTGGCTTCAGGCACAGCAAGTGCCCAAATGACTTCAGTCTCCATGCTGCCTCCCCTGGGTTGATTCCGAGATGGAATTTCCCTTTGGGAAGTCAAGCTCAAGTCTGACACCCTCACGATGCCAAATCCCGAGACAGAGAGAAACAAATTCCTCTGACAGTTGCTCAAGCAGAAGCCGTAGGATTCACTTGTATTGGCCTGTCTAGCTTGGCTGAGGCCATGTTGCTATGAACTGCATATTTGTGCCTTGCTTAAATTTATATGTTAAAGCCCTGGTCTCCAATGTGATGTTATTAGGAGGTGGGGCCTTTGGGGAGGTAATTAGGTCATGAGGGTGGAGCCCTCATGGATGGGATTAGTGCTCTTATAAGAAGAGACACGAAGAGAGTTTGCTTCCTCTCTTACTGCTCTCTGCCACATGAGGATATGATGAGAAGACAGCTTTCAGCAAACCAAGAAAAGGTCTCTTACTAGACACTGGATCTGTTGGCACCTTGATCTTGGACTTCCCTACTTCCACAGCTGTGACAAATAAACGCTTGTTGTTTCAGCCACCCTGTCTATGGCGCCTTGTTATAGCAGCCCGAGCAGACTAAGACACATGTGATCGCCCTGAACCAATCACTGTGGCCAGGAGCACTGATTGCTTGGTTGGCTTGTGGACTTCCAGTGGGGGAGAAGGTGTCTTCCCGGAGGAAAATCAGGGTTATGTTATTCGGGGAAAGCACGCTGGTCGGCAAAAATCATAGATGCTCGCTACACCCTGTGCATCGAGCCATCCGTCTGGCCTGAGCAGATGACTCAAGCCAGGGCAGTGAGTGCCATCCCAGGATTCTTTCTGCGTGAATATGAACTCGGGTTGCTAAGCTAACTGAAAGCCCAAGACCACTCGAGGCCACCAGACCAAGAGGGCCACCTGGGTCTGAAGCCAACGCAAAGGAAAACAAAGCTGAGGGACGGAGAGGGGCTGTTCCTGACAACACGAGTAAGTCCCCGGGCCCAGCCAAGCTTAAAGCCAGTTCTGGTTCTGGATGTTATAGTTACGTGAGCCACAAATCTGCTTTTTTGGCTTAAGCCAGTTTGAAGTCTTATATTTTTGTCACTTGTTATCCAAAGACGATTAATACTAGTTCATGACCACAAATCATTTAAGAAGCATGAAGTTAGATGATTGTTAAACTCCCCTCCAGCCAAACCTTCTAAAAAACTTCCTTTCCAAAATTCGACAACAAAGAATTTTACGCGATCTGGGATAGCTTGTCAAGCCAGTGAAATTTTCCTATAGTCACCAACTCACTGTTCACCTTTGGCTGCCCCTCTTCTCCCTCTTCCTGGTCTGTCCTTCTGCCCCACCCTAGGGAGGGAGGATTGGGAGTGCTGGGGGATGACAGTGGTGGTCACAGCTGGAGACTCTGATAAGGTGACATTTGAGCAAAGCCAGGAAAAGGTGAGGGAGGGAGCCATGTGGGATTCTGGAGGACGAATATTCCAGGGAGAAAAAACAGCAAGTGCAAAGGTCCTGAGGCAAGCATGAACTCGCTGTGTTCAAGAAGCCTGGTGTGGATGGAGGAGAGAGAATGAGGGGGTAGAGTGGTACAAGGTGAGTTCAGAGAGAAAATGAGGGAGAGGGCAGACTGTGTGGGAAGCTGGATATTATTTTTAATATTAACATGATGTTCAGGGTTCTGTTTTTGGTCTCACCAGTTTTTTTCTATCTTTATTGGAATATAATTGACATATAACATTGTGTAAGTTTAAGGTGTACAGTCTGATGATTTGATCACGTATATGTTGTGACATGCTTACCAAAATAAGGTTAATTAACACATCTTTCATCCTACGTAATTCCCATTTTGTTGTTGTTTTATGGTGAGAACGTTCAAGCTCTACTCTCAGCAGCTTTCAAGGATGCAATACACTGGTGTTGACCCCAGTCCCCATGTTGTAACCTTCACACACATTCTCCATCACACACCCAAACTCCCACAGGCCCACATACACCCTTCAGACCTGCACCCACATTGACCTATGGACACTTAAGCACACACACTCCCACATGCACACGTACATCCTTTGCCTGGACACACATACTCCAACACACTCACCCACATTCTGACATGCACTCATGCACACAAGCACACACACCCAATCGCAAACATGCATGTGCACTCACGTGTGCTCATTTCTACTCACATCTACACGCTCACCAGCAACAGCCTACCCACATACGTCTCCACTCACACACAGCCCTGATGCCCCTCACGCCCGCCTGACACTCCCGTACACATCTCCCTGCTGACCGCTCACACGGTCACTCACAGGCATCCTGCACAGATGCAAACGCACCAGCGGCCTCATTCTCATCCCCTCGCCACCATCTCCCCCAAACCCTCATTTTTCGCTCATTGGGATTCATCAATCATGGGGTCAAGACAGACATTTGAAAATCATCCTGCTGTTACATTATGTCAGGGAAAGCTGGGGGCGGGGGAAGTTTATTAAATTTGGAAGAGTTACTTCTCTGGGGAAACTCTGAAAAAGAAAGGAAAAAAAGAACCCTCGACTGATGATGGAAAGGCGAGCTCAGAGCGGGGGATTACGGGGATCAGACCAGATCATCTCAGTGCTTTCATTAACCCCAGAGTTTATTTTTTCCCTCTCCTTCTTGACAAGTTCACGGGAGACTGACAGCCACAGCCGACGGCTGCCAACCCGGCCTCTCGAAGTAGAGTCCCTGGTGAAGCCCCTAGGGGCTGTGGCTGGGAGAGACCTGGGTTCTTGTCAGCTCTGCCAGTGTAGCGGTTGAACAGTGTTCCTCCACATTTGTGTCCACCCGGACCCTCAGAATGTGGTCCAATTTAGAAATAGAGTCTTTACGGATGTGAGTATTTAAGGGTCTCGAGATAAACTCACCCTGGAGCCACGTGAAGACAGAGGTAGAGCTTGGAGGGATGCAGCTACAAGCCAGGGAATGCTGGGGCCCCCAGAAGCTGAAGAGGCAAGGAGGATCCTCCCCGAGAGCCTTCGGAGGGAGCACAGCCCCTGCCGACACTTTGATTTCATATTCTGACCTCCAGAACCGTGAGAGAATAAATTTCTTTGTTTTACGCCACCAAGTCTCTGACTTGTTCCAGCAGCCGAAGGACACTGTATAGACTTTAATTGATCTCATGGCTTGATCAGGTCCCTCGCTCTGCTGGTCCTCAATTAGCTCATCTGTAAAGTGGGATGCCCTTGAACTCGATCTATTCAACAAATGTGCGTTGGCATCTCTTATGTGCCCGGCATTGGATATATTGCAGGAAGCCAAATAGACAGGAACCCCTGCCCCCATGAAGCTGACATCCCAGAGGGTGGGAGGAAGGTAACATACGTGATAATAAGTAAAGTACTGTGTATGTCAGGACGTGCAAAATCCTCTGGGAAAACATAAAGTGAGGAAGGGGAGCAGAAGCGCTGGTGGAAGGTGGGGGTCTGTATTGTCAAGAAAGGCCTTACCGGGGCTTCCCCAGTGACGCAGTGGTTGAGAGTCCGCCTGCCGATGCAGGGGACGCGGGTTCGTGTCCCGGTCCGGGAAGATCCCACATGCCGCGGAGCAGCTGGGCCCGTGAGCCATGGCCGCTGAGCCTGCGCGTCCAGAGCCTGTGCTCCTCAATGGGAGAGGCCACAACAGTGAGAGGCTCGCGTACCACAAAAAAAAAAAAAAAAAAAGCAAGGCCTTACTGATAAACTGTGTTCCAGATGGAAGGCATAGTAAATGCAAAGGCCCTGGGGCAGGAGCAAGCCCTCTGTGCTCAAGAAACAGTAGTGAGGGTAGAACAGAGTGAAAGCAAGGGAAAGTGGCTAAATGCTTTCTAAGTCCCCTTCCAGGGCTAGGTTTCTAGAAGCCTTTGTTTCCACCTGGCTGATACAGCCCAACCTGGAATGGGTATGTCATGGGAAATTCACACAAATTACAGGGAATTTGTAAGCTTGGCTTCTCTCAGGGAGGTAGGACTGGCGAGAGTGCACAGGGCTCTTTCTTGTAGCCCGCACAAAACTTGATTCCACCATCTGGGCAGTAATAAGGGAGGAGGGCAGAAGGTCAGCCTAAAAGGTGACCTCTATGGCTGGACCAGACCTCAGGCTGGATCATGCAGTGAGAGGTGATCCTCTATTGCTCTTTGTCCCCAAAGGTAATTCTCCTCTCTGGCTTCTTTCCCTTCCGAGTCACATTTAAGGATGGAAACTACTTAATTCTCCTGGACCCCAGAGCACACCGAGAATCCCTTGTATAAAGACAAGGATGCTGGCTTTGGCCTCAAGCGGGCCTGGAGCCAAATCCCCAACCAGGATGGCTGTGGTTCAGCGTTCAGCTCCCCTACTTGCTGGGTACACGACCCTGGGTATTTAACCTCTCTGTACCTCTGTTTCCTTTTCTGCTAATGCGGTAGTGACGGTTGCAGCCTCCTGTCCAGGGTTGTTGTGAGGCTTAACTAGGGCTCCGTGTTGTTAAGCTGAATGACTATTCCTGCCTTTGTTGTTGTTGAGCCCTCTCTAGTGGTCATCCTCTGGCAGCGAGGGGATGTGAGGAAGGACAACCAGAGCGCATGAGACATGCTCCCAGCTCTCAGGCCCTTGTATCAGACACGCGGCATCACAGAGAGACGGTCACCTGCTCCTGACTCTAGGGACGTAGGGTGGGGGAGGGCAGGCATTGGAGCAGTCCAGGAGCGGCGTTGGGGGCGGTCAACTCTCCCAAGGTGCGAGTCTGATCTGATGGGTTATTTAAATATTTTTACATCAAGAAAGTATTAGCTAATGACCTATGCTAAGGAGCTCATCAACAACATGTGGACAAACTTCTCTGTTGAAGATTATACTCAGTTTGAAGATGCCGACTTGCCAGCGCTTGAAAAAAAAAAAAAAAGAAGCCAAAAGAATGGGTGCCAAAGATTACAGTACCTGAGCCTTTTCAAATGATGATTAGAGAGCAGAAGAAAAGAGAACATGAAATCTAAATCAGATATTGAAATGGCACGCAAACTGCTCAAAAAACAAGAAGAATCAGAGTGTAAGAAAAACTTCCGAGCCAACCCAGTTCCTGCGTTCGTGTTTCTCCCCCTTTATCATGATATAGTCAAGCAAAATGAAGAACGGAGGAGGTGTACGAAGGAGAAAAACCAAGAAGCTCTTTTGGCCTCGCAAAAGCCGTTTAAGTTTATTGCAAGGGAGGAACAGAAGCGAGCAATTTGGGAAAAGCAGCTGAAAGACTTTTTTAAGTCTAAAAAGAAAACAAACCGATTTAAAGCTAGACCTATACCTCGATCTACTTATGGTTCAACTATCAATGGCAAGTTAACAGAAGAAGAGCTCTGTAGAAACATTAGGACGCAGCAGAGAACCCAAGACTTTTTACAGAATTCATCCCCTCTGCCTTGTAGTCCAGCTCGCAGAAGTTATGCTACAAGGAAGCCCAAGTGTCCTGAACAGGCTGAAACGTCCAAGTGTAAACACAACGTTAGGTGCCAGGCTGCTGATTCCGAAGACCGTCCTGAGAGATATCAGAAACATCATTCAGAACAGAAGCGTCCAAAAGCCCTGACAGTCTGTGAACCATCTGACCTTCATGCAGCCTCACGTGCATCCACTAAAAGAGAGAAAATCTTGTCAGATATTGAAGCAGGTGAAGAAAATTTAAAAGAAACATATTGGCCTTATCTGTCTCCAAGGTGCAGGTCACCCGTAAGAAGTACAATTGCAAAGTCTGTGCCTTGTAGCTTCAACCCTCCCATGCCCACGATGTCCTCCAGGGGAAGAGAACAAGCCACAAGAAAGAGTGAAAAGGAAAGGATGAGAGACTACCGATGAGAACTAGAAGAAAGAGAAGAAAAATTTAAAAACAGGCTGCTGCCGTTTGAAAGAGTTGCTCAGAAAAATGCAAGAATGACAGCAGAAAAGCATTATTCTAACACCTTAAAAGCGCTAGGAATATCTGATGTTTGTTTCAGAGAAAGGCCAAAGCAGAAAAATATTTGAGTACTTCAGCAATCAAAAGATGAAAAGTTTCACTGAAGATAAAGAAAGCTTTAATGAAGAAGAAAAAATAGAAGAGAGAGAGAATGGGGAAGAAAATTATCTTGCTGATACCAACAGCCAAGATTCTTACAAGGAAACAGGTGAAGCTGATGAAGAGAGTGGAGGAGAGAACTGCCTTGACGAATAAAACTGAATCGGTCAGCAGGGTCTCCCCTCTGTGCCCCTGCTGTTGTTGGCAGCATCGGGGGTCAGGAGCTGCGCTTGTGGTGTTAAGGACATCTATGGGAATCCGTCTGATATGTGCAGGTCTCTTGAGCAAAGTCCTCATGTAGCCTGAAAAGGCCGAATCCAGCTGATGGGTGATTTGGTCAGTTGGAGTCAGGCTTTGTCTATTCAGTTTTTAAAATCACTACCTATGGTCTGTTTGCAACTTTGATCTTCTATTTTTTTTTTTTTTTTTTTTGCGGTACGCGGGCCTCTCACTATTGTGGCGTCTCCCGTCGCGGAGCACAGGCTCCGGACGCGCAGGCTCAGCGGCCATGGCTCACGGGCCCAGCCGCTCCGCGGCATGTGGGATCTTCCCGGACCGGGGCCTGAACCCGCGTCCCCTGCATCAGCAGGCGGACTCTCAACCACTGCACCACCAGGGAAGCCCCCTTACTTCTATTTTTAAAAAGTGTTTGAGAATCACAGCTGTCACAAACTGATTAGGTATAAAAATATACATTATTTCATCATTTTGGGTGGAAAAAATTGCTTAGCATTGAGAGCAGAGGGGAGTATTGGCCTTTGGTGAATTGTTTGAAAAAAACGTTCTGGAAAGCATAAATCAATACATATTTTAAAATTGTAAAAAAAAAAAAAAAAAAGGAGTGTATTAGCACAGTGGTTGTTCAAGAAAGATTGACGGAGCACCTTGTGAGTGCCAGGCCCCGATCTAAGTGCTGGAGACAAAGCAGCGAACAAGACGCAGTCCCTGTGTGGCACGTACAGCCTAGCTCAGAGAGGAGATGTGGAAAAATAAGTGAATACACAGACAATGAAATACACCATCTAATAGCAGGTAGAGAAGTGCTATGAAAAAAAGATGAAACAATTTAAGAGATAGAAGAATGAGATGGGGAAGAGGCAGGCGTTCTACGCAGGACAGGGAAAGCATCGCTGGGGAATGACATCCATTCCCCATTTATGACATTTATTTATCCAAATAAAGCAAGCCAGCCTTGGAGCCGGTTAAGGAAAGGGCTCTCCAGGCGGTGGAACCAGCAGCTGCAAAGGCCTGGAGGCAGGGCGATCCCTGTCCCGTTGGAGGAACGGCAAGCAGACCGAGTGTCGCTGGAGCTCAGTGGGTGATGGGCAGTGTGGCAGGAAATGAGGCCTGGGAGAGAAAGAGTTGGGGCCAGCTCAGGTATTTAAATGGAAGAGTGAGTGAAGAGGTATTTAAATGGTGATTTTGAACAGTAATCTTTAAAATCATTACCAATAGAGCCATTTCTGGGGCCGCCTTTCCAACCCCCAGTATGGTGTCTTCCTTTCTGGGCTCTGATACTTCTCTCTGGCCCCCTCCATCCATAACTAGCCCCCTGCCCCTCACCCCCAGCTCCTTCCACAATTCTCTCTCCCACACTGGCTGGCTTTGGCAGAGACTCAGACCTCCAGCTCAGCCTGGTCAGCAGGAAGTCACCCTCGGCTCTGATTCTGAGTAGAATCCTAACCCCCGGGGCTGGGTATTTCCTTTGGTCGGATGAATAAACTCAAGAGAAGGGGGCTGTAGAGACCACTGAGGGAAGAGATCAACGGGGTCTTGTGAGCAGGGCAGGGTGAAGGAGTCCCCCAAACTTCTCCACCAGAAAGAAACTGGGGTGATAAAGATGCCTCTTTGGGTTCTAAATCCACCATGTCTCTTCCCCCAGGACCTTCCTCCCTCCTTCAGGTCACCGGGACCCCGAGGCCAGGGGACATCTGGAGTCCATTAGAATGGCATCAATCCCACACGGGGATGTTTTGACTGGACCCTTGGATGGATTTCTTGTACATTAACAGTGTTTATTTTCCAATAAAGATTCTGAAGTCAAGATTGCTGCCCTGGCCTCTTCTAAGGGGGGGAGAGGAGCCGGAAAGCCTGCCCTGCTGACCCAAGGGTCCTTGGGTCTTCCAATGAGGATGGTGGAAGCTTCGAGATGGGGTATATCACCTTGTAGGTGGTCAGAACCCAAGACTGAGCCCAACCCTCTCATGATACGTAGTCTCTGTTGTAGCTATTCAGCGGTGCCCCTGCAACACAAACAGTCACAGACAATACAGAAACCAATCAACAGGGCTGTGTGTCGATAAAACTTTATTTGTAAAAACAGAGGGGCCACAGTTTGCTGACCTCTGCCCTGTGGTATCCCTATGCTTCCCAAAAGATCTGGGGAACGGTATGTGATCAATAAGTATTTGTGATCAATAAATATTTGCTGATTTTGATGAATGATTCTTGCTGTTCAGGAGCTGTGAGACCTTGAGCAAGTCACTGCCTCTTTCTGAGTCTCCATTTCCTCATTTGTAGAACAAAGAGGTTGTACCAGGTGAGTTGTGATAGTCTATGAGAGTAAACCCATGGTATTTCTGCATTATTTTCTTATCTTAAAAAAGTGTCGTGTGTGTGCATGTTCTGCAGGGATTTATACATTTTCTTGGTGCCCTTCTCTGATCAACTTCCTATCACTATTTCTTTATCTAAAAGGTCTGGTCATAAATTACTGTGGGCCTCTGACCTTCACAGTTCACAAGGGGACAACTGAGCACCTTCCTGGCCTCTGGTCTATCTTCCACAGCGATGTATTATCAGGACTTCTAGTCATAAGTGACAAAAACGTAAGTGACTGAAGCATAAAGAAAATTTATTGGCTCATGAAACTAAAAAGGCCATGTATAATATGGCTTCTAGCACATTCCAGCATGAAACTGTGAGGAGTCTGAGATCTCTACATTCAAACCTGGCCTTCCAGACATATTTGTCAAGGTAGGAGGAAAAAAAAAATGCTTAGCTTTGTTTATACCTTTTCCATATTAGGCATGGGGTATGTGGGCCTCCATTTATACTCTTGTCCTGGGGCCCACAGATGAGCTGAAACTGGATGAGCCGGCCCTTGGCCACTGAGGATGGCCCGAGAAAGGCTGCTCATGGCTCTGGCTGGGGGCCGGGCAGCAGGTGGCTTAGCAGCGCTCTCTAAAAAGGGACTCAAAAGAAAGTCTAAGTCTCGGGGTTATTGTGAGAAGCGAGTGAGATAACGTGTACAAGCGGGCTTTGAGAAATCCTATACAACGTCAGGAACTATTATTATTACTGGAAGTGATTAGAGGCGGACGTGGTTTCATCACCCTCCTGAGAGATGCTGCCTGAAACCCAGAGGATTCTGGGAAATGCCTGACCCAAGGTGAACAGAGAAGGGCTGTGTGCAGACGGGAGATAAAGCAATGGGCTTAATGTGGCGGGAAATCTTAGGAGCTCCGTAAATATTTAGCTTGCCAACCAGATGTCAGCAGAGCTCTACCTGTGCTAGAAAGTTCTGGAAAATGCACGCCGAGTGCCCTGGTATCTAGCCTGAACCTGTCAGAAAAGAAAGGGGTCTTCTCTTTGCTGTCCTGCTCCCCATCCCTGGGAAATCATGATCCAGATAAGAGGCTTGGAGCTGTGGGCAGAGGTATGTGGAGAATAGTGCAGACAGAGGAGACAGGACAGATAGAGGTGGAGGAGGGGGGAGGAGAAGAGGAGAGAAGAGGGTGGCCAGAGGGAGCAGAGTGGAGATTCCTAGAACTTTAGAGCTGGAAGGGAGTCCACAGATCCTGCCCAACCCCCCAGGAAGTGGATGCTCAGAGAGGTCAAGCAGCCTGCCCAAGGTCACACAGCTCAGCATTGGCCTCCGAAAAGAAAGTCACCAAGGGAGAGTGGTCTGTGGCTCGTGAGAGATGGGGGTGGTAAGAAGACCGCAAAACTACTCCAAACAGACCCCCAGCCGCAGGGTCAGCCAACCTGGGGGTTGGGGTGGAGTGGTAAGGAACGAGGGCAGGAGCTAACAATTACGAAGCACTTGGTCCGTGCCAACCTCCACGCTGGGCCCTTTTCTTATTGATGGAGCGCTGTCCTTCAATAATTCTTGGTCCACAAACTCAGGTAATTTTTTGCTTTTTTTTATTAAGCAACTTGCCTTTGGTCTCCAGAGAACTGCAGGGAAAGCCAAACTCAGTCCTTCTTGGTGCACCCATCCAAGTCCTGTGCAAATATCCTGTGGTCTGGGATAGCTTGAGTCATGGAAGGCCATTCTTACCCATCCACAGTCCCCTCCTGATGAGGCGTCCTGTTCCCATACGGTCCCTTCGGGATAGGAAGCTCCAACCACTCACGTGAAGGTTAAGGTAAGATTAGGGCCTAAATTCCCCAGGTGGACTTCGCAGCCATCAGCTCTGAGGGGCAGAGGTCAAGGGCACAGACTCTGGAGCCAGGTCACCTGGGTTCAAATCATAGCTCTATCACTTATTAGCTGTGCAAACTTGGCAACTGGCTTAACCTCTCTGTGCCTCTCTATGAAATAGAGATAAAAAGTTATGGTGAGGGCTTCTCTGGTGGCGCAGTGGTTGAGAGTCCGCCTGCCAATGAAAAAAAAAAAAAAGGTTATGGTGAGCAGTGAATGTGAATGAGTGAAACCATTTAAGGTACTTAGGATAAGGCCTGGCATAGAGTATGCACTCAGTAAATGGCAGCTCGTACTAGCAAATGCCCCTTTTCTCTTTCTTTTGCCTTGGCCTCAGAGGACTCTGTTCTCTCTCCTCATCCTCTGGGGTACTTAGCAATGGGCGGTCCCACTGGGCTGATATGGATAAGAATACAGAGCCACTGGGAGGACCTCATGGCATGAGGCACGTGGAGGGTTTAGCATGGCACTCCATTTTCATATTTATTATGATCACCGTTGTGATTCTGGTAACCTCCACAGCGGCACTCAGAAGCACCTGCCCCAGTACAGGAGAAAGTGCACAGCAGAAGTGCAGGGGTAACTGAGTATATGACACTGAATGGCTGGTGCAGAGGAGGTGGAAGAGGGTAGGTAGGGAGGGGTGGGAGGCAGGGAAGCGGGTGGGGGAGGGTCTAACTCTCCTGGCCTCCCAGAGTCCGGCCCTGCCTTTGCCAGCTACTGGCCCTCCCTGAGGCCTTACCTCTTGCCAGACTGGACCCCCCAGCTGGCTTGCCTGGCCCCTGGTATCTCTCTGACCCTCTTCTCTCTACCCTCCCCTTGCACTGCTGCTTCTCACTTGATCAGATTGTCTATGACCTTGGCCAAAGCTCTCGAGTCAAACCAGATTCCAGGTTCTGGTGTTATTACACCCATTTGACAGGTCAGGAAACCCAGGCCCACACGAGGGGCCATGATTTGTCCTGGATCCCACAGTGAGGCAGGGGCAGGATGCAGACTCCAGTCTCCCACATCCCAAGCCCACATTGCTTGCCCTTTCTGGCAAGAGAGGCTGCCTGGGTGTTGGGTGAATGCCCAGAGTCTAGACCAGTGGGCCTCACTGATGACATTGCCCTTCAGAGAACATCTGGCAATGTCTGGAGAGGTTTTGGTTGTCACACCTGGGGGACAGGGGCGCCCCTCCCCCTACAAAGAGTTATCCAGCCCCAAATGACTATAATGCCAAAGCTGAGAAACTCTGGTCTAGATTCACATGCAGCTTTGAACCTTGCACCCGTGATTTAACCCCAAGTTCCTCTAATGTAAAACGGTGATAATAACACCACCAAGCTTGTAGAATTTGGGGAGGGTTAGATGACCTAATGCATGTAATGAGCCAAACCTGGTGGTTGGTGGAAAGTGAGTTTACTCTAATAAATGGGGGTGCAGGGGTGGGGATGGAGGAACCGTGCAGCAGTGGGGTTGGCTCCTGACAGCGTCCCGTAAACTAAACTCCAGGACGTGCAAAGGAAGACCGCAATCTCCCAAACCAAACCCAAGGGGCACACTTGTGTCTAATAGAATTTTGAGTTCCTCCCCACCCCCTGCCGTCAGCATTTGAGAATTCGAGTGTTAATTTAAAAGGAGAAACTGCATTACCTGTTCACCACGCAGATCTGAACTTCCATTTTAATTTGCCTTCATTATCTCTCTTTCTTATTAAGAACAGTAAATCTGTTTTGTGTTTTCATTATTCCATTAGCTGGAGGAAGCTCATCAGTAATGTGGGGGAACTGCCAACATAAATAGCACAATTTTCATGCAGGCGAGGCAATAATTGACTTAAATCGCTATTCTGTGGAGGCTGCAGCTCACAATTAGAGAAAGCGGCATGATTTAAAAACGAGTTACAATTGATTGGATTTCAGGGGAAACCAGGTTTGGAATGTGTTAATTGCATTCCGCCTAAACACCAGGTCTAAATGAAGCAGCCAGAGATTTAGGGAAATAACAAAATCTTCTCTAGAAATGGCCCCAAATTGCTTAATAGCATAGAAAAGATCTGATTAAGATAGGAGGCTAATGGCCTGCTGTACTTCGGGGTGACGGGCTGAATTCTTACCTTAGAAACTGCTCCAGAGAAGAAGTAACATACATCAGTCTGTTGTATGGCCTGGCTGAGTTTGGGGAGCAGATATCAGTGGCATCTCCTTCCTGTTAGAACCTAAGTCTGACTATGTGCTACCTCTGCTCAAAGCCCACCAGTGGCTTTCATCTCATTCCAGGAAAAGCTTAGTCCTTACAATGGCATGCCAGAGTCTATGTGATCCGTCCTGTAAACTTGCTGACCTCCTCTCTCACCAGGGTGACCAAGGTCCTTCACTGGCCCCTGCCTATGTCTCTACTCTCATCTTGTCTCTTACTGTTTTTCCTCCCACTCAGCCACCCAGAATTACTGAAAGATCCCTGATGGTCCCATGCTCTGCTGTGCCCCAGAACCTTTGCCTATGTCGTCCCTGCCTCACTTACCTGGTTAATTCCTAAACTGTACGCAGAGCTTACTTGGTTCATGCCCCTCTTCTCCTTAAAGTTCCTAGAAATTCAGAGAAAAAGAATTAGTGGAAAACTTGTTTTATGTGATTAGCTACCCAAGCACCCCCCAGGTTACTGGACCTTTCCTCTCATCCCCTCTACATACAGAAATGGGAACAGACATGTTTATATACAATGATTCTGCTTCCTGGTCACAGCTGATTGGTCCAAAGGTGGCCTTGGATCCAAACTGGACTAATCAGAGTTCTTCCCTGGGAATTTGGAATGTGACCTAAGGATTTGGAATGTGACATAAGGATTTCAATCTCAGCCTGGATGCATTTTTATGTCTTTCTCTTTTGCACCCTCTTTTTCTTTCTTTATCCTTTTGCTTAATTTCCTCTTTATAATTTTACATGGGTTAGTGTGCAGTTTTTAGTACAGTGCTTGGTTCCCTTGTTCCTATTTCTTCCCACTTTCACCTGCATCACCCCTGTAACCAAACATGAGATTAACCCAGGTTAACACCTCTTAATGTATCATTTCAAAATACCCTGATTTGTCCTTATATTTTTATCTATGTTTATATTTATGTGATACATGCAAATATATGCAAGTGGTTGGGATTTTTTCCAACTATTCTTTGTTGTACAAAAATGGGATCTGCACACTCTTTTCTGCACCTTGTTCTTTTCTCTTATTTAAGAATATCTCATAGAAATCTGTCCAGGTCAACTGATGAAGCTCTTCATTCTTGCAAATGGAGGCATGTTGGTCTGGTTTGAGGATACACCGTAAGGAATGGCTATTATTCTCTGAGTAGAAGCAGAGAAAGTGGATCTAAAGACAGAGAACGAAGCAGGGACTCAGAGAGAAACAGCAAGACAGATGCCTTCCGCGTCTGGGCTGGCATAGACCCGACCTGCCACGAGCCTTCAGATCCGGGAGACCCCACAGCTTCTTTATGAGAAAGTGGCCCTGTCTGGGTTTAAGCCAACTCAGTGGGTATCAATTGGTTGTAACAGAGTCTTAACTAATGCAGGTGAATTAGGCCTGATGCTTTATGACTATTTGGGGCTCGTTTGTTCCTTGGGTGGTGAGAGTGGGATTAGCCAACTCCTCAGTTAATGACATGTTATCATAATTGGTCCAGACCAGTCCCAGCCCTTGACTGACTTGTTCATTTCTGTGTCTATTCACTTTTAGTCCATCCTCCACTTTCACCTCCTACCACTGTCAGCTGTCAGCTGTGCTTTTGTCTTTTATTCTGTATTGATTGTGCCTAAAATATGTAAGCATTGCTTTGTGGGTATGAATTTTAAAATTATATATGTGGCATTATGGGATCGACTACTTTCCCTCTTTTCGTTCGTTTTGTTTTTCACCCCAGGCTCAGAACGCTGGATCAGTCATCCTCCTCAGCTCGTCACATTATCATCCTTGGTTATGCAAGGTCCAGGTCTTGTTCTAGAAATCCATTTAGTGCCTCTCATCTCCACCCTTTCCTCCCTTTAGCATGTTTGAATGTACCCTGTTTGTATGCGTGTTTTGGCAAAACATGTGTGATTGCTTCGTGTGCATCTATTTCCAACTTCTGTAAATGGTATTGCAGCGTGATTTTAGACCTCCCTGTGCTGTGTATGCACATCCGGGGCATTGTTTGTAACTGTCTCATCATCTTCCTTGGTGTGTATCTGGCATATTTTCCTTACTGTCAAAGAATAATTCAGAGACATTTAGTTAGTGAGTTGCCTGCTGTTTAATTCTCACATGAGGAAGACTCACATTCGTAGAGGGCTTCAAGGAACAAAGGCAAAAATGGAATTTGTAAGAGAGAGGAAAGAAAACAAACTGCAGGCAGACTGGAAACAGTGATTCTTGTTTATGAGAAAGAATCTCGCAAGAAACAGTGACTCTTGCTTTTGCAGGGGCAGTGAGACATGGATTATTATCTGGCATCTAGTGAAGGGGTTGGTTTGTTTTCCTTTTCTTTTTTTTTTTCGCTGTGCCACACGGCATATGGGATCTTAGTTCCCTGACTAGGGATCGAACCCGTGCCCCCTGCAGTGGAAGCATGGAGTCTTAACCACTGGACCGCCAGGGAAGTCCCGAGGTCGGTTTGAAATTGTCATTGAGTTGTCAACTAGAGGAAGCAAAGAGCCATTTTGGCTGCTCATGGATTTTCTGAAAACCTGGAGAGTATGATTGTGGAGCACCTGTGACAGGCTGTCTCTGACCTCGAGCATCTTTCCATCAGCACCTCCGTCCTGTACGGCAGGGCAGCCACCATCCTCCCACAGTCACGGGGGAGGAACACTCAGGTCCCATCTCCTCAAGCCATGCCGACACATATATACAAACATGTGTGTCCTGTACAAGAACCTCACTGGACTATGCATTCTCAATAGGTGTGATATTTCCCCATGGGGGCAAGAATTGATTCTTGGGGGGGCTGGAAAAATATAACTCTTTTAAAACTCTGTGCTAAAATATACATGGCACAAATTTACCATCTTAACCTTTTTTTTTTTTTTTTGCAGTACGCGGGCCTCTCACTGTTGTGGCCTCTCCCGCTGCGGAGCACAGGCTCCGGACGCGCAGGCTCAGCGGCCATGGCTCACGGGCCCAGCCGCTCCGCGGCATGTGGGATCTTCCCGGACCGGGGCACGAACCCGCGTCCCCTGCATCGGCAGGCGGACCCTCAACCACTGTGCCACCAGGGAAGCCCCCATCTTAACCATTTTTAAGCATACAGTTCAGTGGCATTAAGTACATCACATTATTGCCCTACCATCACCACCATCTCCAGAACCCTCTTTATTTGGTAAAACTGAAACTGAATTCCCTGGTGGTCCAGTGGTTAGAACTCCGCACTTCCACTGCAAGGGGGCACGGGTTCGATCCCTGGTTGGGGAACAAAGATCCAGCAAGTTGCACGGCACAGCCAAAAACAACCAACAACCCTGGAACTCTATCCCATTAAACAATAACTCCCCAGCTGCTCCCTGGCACCTACGCTTCTACTTCCTGTCTCTATGAGTTTGACAGCTCTAGGTACCTCCTATAAATGGAATCATACAGCATTTGATTTTTTGTGACTGGTTTATTTCACTTAGCATAATGTCCTCGAGGTTCATCCGTGTTGTAGCCTGTGTCCGAATTCCCTTCCTCTTTAAGGCTGAGTAACATTCCATTGTAGGTCTAGACCACATTTTGTTTATCCATTCATCTGTCAATGGATGCTTAAAAGTCTTAACTCTTTTTATGTATAAAGCACAGCTATACCTACAGCACATAAACTCATATAGTATATATAGTATCCCTGTGGTATTAAAATTTCACGGGGGTGGGCACTTAGGAAAAATGCCCCAAAAGGCTCCTTAGGGAATAATAATGACTATTGACATTTGGACCAGATAATTCTCTGACGTGGATGACTGTCCTATGCATTGTAGGATGTTTAGCAGCGTCCCTGGCCTCTATCCATTAGATGCCAGTAGCAGCCCCCTGCCCACAATTATCAGAGCCAAAAACATCTCCAGACATTGCCACGTGTCCCCTAGGGTACAAGACTGTCCTGGTTGAGGACCCCTGCTCTGGGCTTTCGCCACGGGGCAGGTTGCTCTGTCCGAGAGCATGTACACGCTTACGTTCTCGGAGTGCCGCCACGTGGCTCTCCGAGTGACCATCCTGCGGCCAGCAGAGCCGAGCATCGCTGTTGGGGAGAAAGCTTTGCAGAGGAGGCTGGCCAAGGCGTATGGTGGCCCCGAGGCTGGAGGGCAGAAGCCTCATCAAGTTGGGCACAAAAAGCCCGGACTTCTTGGCACAGAGTCCCTGTGGCCTCTGGGTCACCTTTCCCAGCCGTGTGACCAGGGCCGGCCAGGGCCCTCTTCCTGTTCCTGGGTGTCAGGCTCCAGAGTGCGCCTTGAATGGACAAAGCTCAGGTGTTTCCTTCTAACAATACCCGCCACTCCTCACCAGCCACTTTCTCACCCTTTCTGAGCACACCTGCCCTTCCACACCCCCAGGCCTTTGTAAATATACATTCATTCCTTTAACCAACAAGTATTTATTAAGCACCTCTTAGGTGCCAAGTACGGTGCTCAGCTCTGAGATATGATCGTGAATAAGACCGGCCAGCTCCCCACCCCAGCCCCACCCAAGAGATTTCAGAAGCCTGTCGGTGCTCGGAAGGCTGCACCCCATCCAACTTGGGCAGTCAGGGAAGGAATTCTAGAGAAGGGACGTTGAACCTGACATCTCTGGTGTGAGTCCAACCTGCTTCCACACCCTCTGAATAACGGCGACAATTATAACGACAATGGTGTCACCCTTGGTTGACTACTTACCATCTGCTGCCACTTCTTCTTCCACCTTCCAGTGGGTCCCTGCTCGCTGGAGGAGAAGCCAGGGTCCTTGGCGACTTCTAAAGTCGTACGTCATCTGCCGCTGACCTCGAGTTTCTCCTAACTCATCTTCTAGCACTTTCTTTTCAGTCACTCTGCTCTTTCAAAAAATCACTTGCTGATCTTTCGAACACGTGAAGCATACTTCTGCTGCAGCGTCTCTGCACGTACGTTTCAGGTCGCCCCTTTCCTCACCTCCATCAGCTGAGGTGCTCAATCGTCACCTTCTTGTCATTCTATCCGCCATCATAATCCTTCTTGCCAATTCCTGTCTGGGAGCACTGCTTTCTGCTCAACCCTCTCTATCATATCCCATGTTTTATGTATTTATGTGTGTATCTTGTCTGTTGGTCTCTCCCTGTAGAGATTAGATTCCAGAAGAGCCGGGATTTACGGATCACGTTCCCTGATGTACTCCCAGCATTTGCCACAAAGCCTGGCACCTAGTAAGTGCTCACGAAATGTGTCTAATCGATGAATTGCATGTCCTCTTCACAAAAGCCCTAGGAGTTCAATCAATACTTCTTAAAATTTAACATGCATACAAATCACTTGGAGATCTTGTGAAAACACAGATTCTGGATCGGTGGGTCTGGGCTGGGGTCCAAGGTCCTGCATTTCTTCAGACTCCCAGGCAGTGCTCTGCTGCTGGTCCTCTGCCACATTGTGAGCATCGAGGACTCAGCTACGATGACCGGCATCTATGCTACAGATGAGTAAAACCAGCTCAGAGAGGTTAATTACATCGCTAAAGGCGCCCAGCTTTGAGAGGTAGGCTGGGTTTGAAGTCTGTCTGACTCCCAGATGTTAATGGATCACCCTATCATACCGCAGACCCCAAGGTGGAAAAGTGTCCCCCAGGTGCTTTCAAAACTGAACTTTCCCTGAACACTGCACGTGAGAATATTGTGGGTACCAACTCAGGACCAGCACGGTGAGGCCTGTCACGTGGTGTGACCCCCAGCCTGAACTGGGATACTTTGCTCTCTCTCCATGCTCTCTGTAAGCTCTCACTTGTGCTGGGATTTGGGGTGTGTGTGTGTGTGTGTGTGTGTGTGTGTGTGTGTGTTGGGAACCTTCCAGAGAACTCTCTTGGCTTATTGATCATGAAGGGAGCTCTCTGCAGGCCTAACCTTGCACTTGGTTGAGTGTAAGCTGGTAAACTTGATAAGCAAATTGGGGAGGAGGGGGGAACTTGCAGCATCATCTCATCAGAAGGTCAAGGGCCCTGATCTTCTCCCTTTTACTGGTTCCCAGAGCTCCATCGGAAACCCCGGAGAGGAAGGCAAAGGTGACCTCTAGTGCAGAGCCTTCTGATGCTTTCGTGCTGTCTAAACTCAATATCGTAGAGACTTTTCAATGAGACGCTCTCACATTCTCGCTCAGCTCTTACTGCCGGCTGATTCCCGAGGCCGCTGATTCCCAAATCTATCTAGCTTCACCCACGATCAAAGCACAGTCTCTCTCGTTCGGTCAGATCTGTACCACAGCCCGCCTCCTGCCCTGGGACCCACCCCAGCCGCGAACTCCTGGGCCATCACTGCTTTTCCATTCCCTCCAATATCGACGCCAGCCGAGCTCTCCCCCCAAACCCGAGAACAGGATCCTGGTTCTGGTTTCTCTCACGAGCAGGCCCATGGTTAAAGGCAGGTGAAGTCTGGAAGATTTGAGAGGTCATAAACTCAATGCCTAACGGAGCCAGGCAGGTAATGTAAATAGCAAATGTGGCTTAGGTGGGAGGGTGGTCCTGGGAGAGCTCGGGTCAAGCTTCTAAAAAGGCAGCGGAGGCCAGAGCTCCACGTGAGGGGAAGCCCTGTGTGGCCAGATCTAAACTCCTGTGTGAACACATATTCACAGGAGCTCTCCCGATGTTTAAAGTTTGCAGGGGTCAAGTCAGCAGGCGTGACACCCAAGTTCAACCTACGAGGTCCACCAGTTTGCAGTCTGGGCTTAGAAAGCTGAGGATATGGAAGCTAAGAGAGATCTGTGTCAGTCAGGGTCTGAGGAAGAAATGGGGACATAATTAAAGAGGGTCCTTTGAAGGGAGGTTTCTATTATACAAAGCTGGGCAGGGTGGAGGGAAACCGGAAGGCATAGTGCCCCTGACATAGGGGTTCTCTTGTCACCCAAAGGCCTGGAGACATGAGGGGAAGAGAAGGGACGGGAACCTGGTTGGAGAGCCGTGTGCAGAGGCCACTTCCCAGGGCCATGACCTTGGGTAGGCGGAGGCAGAGTAGAGCTCCTGACCTCACTCTCACGTCTCCCTCCCATCCTGCTAAGCCTCCCTGTTGGCCAAATCCAACCGGATCCCACGCAGCTGTGGGAGCCCATTGGCAGAATCCATGCAGGTGGGCCTCTTGGGCAGAGAGTAGGGTGGACCAAGGTGACGTCATCTTAAGACCCCATGCCATGGTCACACCTGGCAATTACCATAGCCAAGGCCATGCCCTTTGACCAGAGGAATAGAGGCCTCTGTGTCAATGTCACCTCTCAGCATTTCTGTATCATTTAGGCTTGTGTTGCCAGCCTATTCTTGACCTTCAGATGTGGCCCATTCTGTGTCTTCCCAGCTGCCACCTTGGATCCTTTTGACCTGGACTCTGATTTTTAAGGTGCTACAGAAATAGAAATGAGCTTTGATGTCCAACATCCCGAGTTCAAACATTGGCTCTGCTGCTTACCAGCTGTGTGATGCTAAGTGAATCAGCCAGCTTCTCTGAGCCTCAATCTGACTTCTGTAATGATGCTAAGGGAAGAGAAGGAGCCCTTCCTTACTGGTCATTAAAGGCTTAGAGATGATGGTCAGATGGTACTAGTACAGTGCCTGCAACTTCACAGGAACTCAGTCAATTTAGATGCTATTATTTTTAACATTACTATTACTCCTCTTTATTTGCTCCAATGTATATCTTGGTTAATATCATCTCTCTGTGACCTATACTTCCACCTGGCTCCTCCCCAGTGCTCAGGTTGCCTTTCCTTCCAATTTACCCTGGGCTCCTTTCTCCCTGGAATGCCCTCCCAACTAGAGGGCATGGTTCCGAGCTGCAATCTCGAATCCCACTTCTAGGACAAAATCTTCTTTCTTGCAATTACTCACTTAGTCAGATTACTGACATCAATTCTCTCACTTGCAGAAATCTCCCTGATTTTGACCCAAGGAAAGAATCTGAAATCCAGCAAGAGTCTAGTACATGAAGCTGTTCATTTCTGTGTTATTCATCATTCTGAAAAATTAGAAACAACCGCAATGTACAGGCATATGGGATGGGCTGAGCAGGATACAGGATGAGGGCATATCTTGGTGGCAGACTATTTAGCCTTTAGAGGTAATATTCATGAAGAGTTTGTAATAACACAGAAAATGAATACAATATAATGAAGTGAAAAAGCATAATTTGAAATTGGAGTTGTATGTGAGGGAGCTGCATGTGCGCCCATTATATGCAAGTAAAGTCACCTATATTCTCTTAAAAAGGGGTCTCTTTCTGCTTTGCAAATAAGTTCATATGTATCTTATCTTTTTTAGATTCTACATATAAGCAATATCGTATGATATTTGTCTTTCTCTGTCTGACTTACTTCACTCAGTATGATAATCTCTAGGTCCATCCATGTTGCTGCAAATGGCATTATTTCATCCTTTTTTATGGCTGAGTAATATTCCATTGTATAAATACACCACACCTTCTTTATCCATTCATCTGTCAATGGACATTTAGGTTGCTTCCACGTCTTGGCTATTGTAATAGTGCTGCCATCAGCATTGGGGTGCATGTATCAGAAAGAGACTCACAGACATAGAAAACAAACTTTTGGTTACCAAGGGAAAGCGGGGGAGGGATAAACTAGGGGGTTGAGATTAACATATATACACTACTTCATATAAAATAACCAACGAGGACCTACTGTATAGCACAGGGAACTATATGCAATATTCTGTAATAACCTGGAAAGAATATGAAAAAGAGTATATATATACATATACACACACATATAGATAACTGAATCACTGTGTTGTATACCTGAAACTAACACAATACTCTAAATCAACTATACTTCAATAAATAAATAAATAAAAAGGAAAGAGAAAAAACTTATTTAAAGAGTGCAGGCAATTCCTCTAATTTAATGACAATTTGCCATTAACTGAGTGTGGAGTGAGAGGTGAAACTCTGGGGGGACAGCTTTCGGTCCCATTTCTCCTGAGAGCATCTCCCCCTGAATTAGCATCACAGTCTGGCAGCTCAAGATATGTAATTTCCAGGCAACATGCGTTTTAAAAGCAAGCCAGCTACTCCCTGTGTAGACAAAACCATTTGGGAGCAATTTAGCAGGTTTCATGGGCATTTTTGCAGTTTCTCTCCAGAGGCATTTTTCTTGATAACCTAACCCCTGTGTACAGGATGACTCCACTGCAGAAATGAAAACAAAAGCCAATATATACCAAAAAAATTTAAGCAAGTACACCAAAATACTATCAGTGGTTGACTATGAAGGAGAAGTGTGGCTGATTTTTTTCTACCTCCTTCTTTCATTCATTGACAAATATTTACTGAGCATCTACTGAGTGCCAGACCCTATTCCATGCACTGAAAAAAAAGCAGTGCATAAAAAATTGCAAAAATCCTTGATGGGTAGAGACAGTCAACGAACACCTAAGTTAAGTAAAATATAGAGCAGGTTGGGGCTTGGCACGTGCTTGGGAGAACCAAACAGAGCCAGACAGGGGGACAGGAAGTGCTAGGTTTGGGGTGGGGGGTTTGAAATCAGGTAGGGTGATGAGAAGCCTCATTGAGAAGGTGACCGCTGATGGGGAGGAGAGGAGGGAGTGAGGATATTTGGGGAAAGAAGGTTCCAGGTAGAAAGAGCAGCAAGTGCTCACATGTGTAAAAACCTGCCAGGGGCCAGTGGGACTGGAGCAGAGAGCATCAAAGCTCATTTCTTGGACCTTTGCACTTGCAGTTACCTCTGTGTGCGATGCCTTCTCCAATTGCCCTCCTCTGGCTTTCTCCTTCTCAGTCTTGAATTTCAAAAATCAACTGGCTTGCTGCACTTCCTATGTTCTCTCTAATGAGAGTATAGAACTTGTACCATGGAAATAAAAGCCCTTTATTATCTTTACAGGAAGTGAAAAAGAGAGAGGGAGGGAGAGAGGGAGGGAAGACACCTCTTTTCTGGTCCACGGACAGCTGATGGTTTTCTCTTCCTGATCAGTTCTGCATCTGCACAGTGGACCACTTGCCGCGAGACTTGAGCATCCCTTCGAGTCGGCCCTTCCCTGGGTTATCACGTGGTCAGTGTGGGAGATGCCTCCGGGCTCAGGACTGTGGGCTGCACCCCCTCCTTCTCTCAGCCCGTCGCCAGGAGGAGCAGCAGAGACGAATGTGAGCACCTCACACCCTCCAAGGGCACCTGGGGGTGATGCCAGCCCTGGGAAGAAATCACCAATAAAGATCTAAGGCGCTGGGCTTCCCTGGTGGCGTAGTGGTTGAGAGTCCACTTGCCGATGCAGGGGACACGGGTTCGTGCCCCGGTCCGGGAAGATCCCACATGCCGCGGAGCGGCTAGGCCCGTGAGCCATGGCCGCTGAGCCTGCGCATCCGGAGCCTGTGCTCCGCAACGGGAGAGGCCACAGCAGTGAGAGGCCCGCGAACCGCAAAAAAAAAAAAAAAAAAAAAGATCTAAGGTGCTGATAAAGGAGGGTTAATCCGTAAACTTCACCCGAAGGGAAGAAAAATTGTTTTCAATTACTGGTAGCAGAAAACAAAATAGTGGGAAATCACAAATGACAATCTTTTTAACGCAGCCCTGGGGCCACTTCCAGCTGACCCTGTGCATTATCCTGGCAGGGAAATTTTTTACTCTGCTGCTCCCTCCCGTGTCCTTAATAGCGTAAAATAAAAAGATTTTAGATAAGATTTCATTCTGTGAATCAGTTGGCAAACCACATGAGGCTTCCTGGGGCATTCTGGCCTCAACCTGATGGAAATTATTATTTTTTAAATGAGAAGATCGATACTGAATTGGATCCCATAGCAGAAAGCGCGTACAAAGGATTTCATTTCAACTGGAAATCTCTGGCTTCTTCTGTGCTTTGCTTAACCCAGTACCGGCCAGTGTCTCAAGCAAAGGATGGGAAACAAAATTCAAAATCCTTGTCATCGGGCTTCCCTGGTGGCGCAGTGGTTGAGAGTCCGCCTGCCGATGCAGGGGACGCGGGTTCGTGCCCCGGTCTGGGAAGATCCCACATGCCGCGGAGCAGCTGGGCCCGTGAGCCATGGCCGCTGGGCCTGCGCGTCCGGAGCCTGTGCTCTGCAATGGGAGAGGCCACAACAGTGAGAAGCCCGCGTACCGCAAAAAAAAAAAAAAAAAATCCTTGTCATCGCTGCACAGCCAGGAAGTTCTGGCCTCTCACTAGTTTTCCACATTGGCCTCTGTTCTGTTCCTTAAACCGAACTAGGGCAACCCTTGGACCTTTGCACTTGCAGTTACCTCTGTGTGCGATGCTTTCACCAATTGCCCTCCTCTGGCTTTCTCCTTCTCAGTCTTGAATTTCAAAAATCTTCAACTTCAAAAATCACTTACTCAGGGAAGCTGGACTTAACCACAACCTTCTCCCATTGTTCACCCTCTCAGGTCCTTCATGATGTATCACCAACCATAATTACATTAAAATGTGTTCAATGTTTCTGCTACTTCTGCAGAGTCGGGGCACATAAATGTATAGCCATCCCTCAGTATCCTGGGTGGGCTGGGAGTGGGGGAGCGTGGATTTGGTTCCAGGACCCGCTGTGGATACCAAAATCCCCAGATGCTCAAGTCCCATAGTGAGCCCTCCAGATTCACGGTTTCGCATCCGCAGATTCAACCAACCTTGGATCCGGTATTAAGTTTGCTATCGGCGGTTGGTTGAATCTGCGAATGCGGAACCGTAGATACCGAGGGCTGACTGTATTAGTTAATTTCAGTCTCCACTTTAGTGGCGGCCGGTTGTTCTAATCAAGAATTTATTCTCCACAGGTGATCCTCTATCGAGGCCTCAGAGACCACACTCCAGAGGCAATGACTTTGATCAATACCAGAGACTTTGCTAATTGACACCATGAATGTTAGACGTAAGCGGTCATGGGTGAAAGTCGTGGCTGATGATTAGCAAAGTGGATGTTAGAATGTGTGCTCTTCAGTGACTTCAGTGCTACTCAAGGTAAGCGCATTGGAGAAAATATTTTACAGTAGCTCCCTGAGCTTGTATGAACAGGGTTTAAGAATCCAGGGCTGTGCTGATACAATAGCTACGAGCCACACTGTGACTATTTCAGTTTCATTGCGAACTAACCGAAGTTTAAACAAAATCGAAAATTCAGTTCAGTTCAGTTACACCAGCTGAATTTCAAGTGCTCAGCCATGTGGCTGGGGACTAGTGTATTGGACAGCACAGAATAGAAGATTCCTTTGCTGCAGAGAGTACTATTGGACAGAGTTGATCTAGGGGGTGGTACCCTTTACCATCCTAAGTCTGATCCCTAAATGGCTTTGCTTCTGACCCCCATGGATGTTAGACAAACCTGCTGCTGGAATATTGTTGCCTTTGCCCCCGTGAGCCTTTTGTGCAAAGCACTTTCTGAGCCTCAAAAAGGACAAGGATCCGGCAGTCCATCAAGCTTCCAGACTGGCTTGTACGACTATTTTCTGCTGCCTGTTAATACACAATAATTTGTGTAAACTGGCTGTGGTCTGAGATTTACTTTTATCAAAACCTGGATGCCAGTTGCCAGCTGCTCCATTTATTCTTGTATTCATTCAGTAAAGATTTATTGAACATCTACTATGTGCCAGACACCTTTCTGGGTGTTGGAGACATGGCAGAGAACCATACAGTTAAGTCCTTGCTCTCATGCAGATTACATTTTTGGTACTGCAGGGGTGGTATAGACAACAAGGAAACCTACAAATGAATATCCTCTTGTCAGCTGGCGATAAGCATCTTGAAGACGGGCAGCCTGATGACGTAGGAGCTGGATTGCCAGGGCAGGGGTGGAGAGAGTATTTAGTGGAGCACACAGGACACTATAGCAAAATCGCTGTCCTTGATGCTGGATTTCCTCCACTTAAAAGCTCCCTGCTGTCCCCTGGACTCCCAGGCTCCCAGACATCCACTCTGGAAGGAAAGTGGAAGTTCCTTTCCCCTGAACTCTACCACTAACTTGCTGTTACCTTAGCAAGGTCACTGGCCCTCCTTGGGTCCCCCTGAGTTTCCCAGTCTGTAAATT
Source organism: Grampus griseus (assembly GCF_964374135.1). Taxonomy (NCBI): domain Eukaryota; kingdom Metazoa; phylum Chordata; class Mammalia; order Artiodactyla; family Delphinidae; genus Grampus; species Grampus griseus. The sequence goes on along the minus strand of NC_139008.1, from coordinate 74,773,514 downwards.
GAAGGCGTTAGACCTGCTGACTTTGAAACTGTGAGCTGAGACCCATTGAATGAGTCACACGATCAAGTTGGGGGTTGTGACCATCATTTAAAAAAAGGAAATAGAAAATAGCGAGTGTGAATAGCAGAGCATGGAGAAGGATGAGTATAGTTTCCTATAACTTTCGTGTGCCCATGTGCTGGAGCAGGTACTGGGTCACCATGTAAATTTTAGCTCTTGTTGTGGGCCGCCGTCAAAGAATTTGGAAAGTTCTGCACTAGATCACCTCTCCTGGCCTTCTGATTCCAGCAGACTACGAATCCAGCGTTCTTAGCCCAGGGGACCAGACAATTTAACAACATGCTCACGGGCAGAGTGGAAATTGAATTGGGGAGTGTGTTCTGAGCAGACATCGCCTACACTTTTATGACTCCCAATATGCAAAAATCACATTAAGGCTGCATTTAAAAACCAGGACTATTGCAGGAGGCTCGGTATTTCCTGGGGATCTGTTCCTGCACTTCCACCCACCACGGTCTGAAACTCTGAAATCCCTCTCTTGGGGGTCCAGCCTCTCAGCCTCCCTTCCTCCCATGCTTTCTCTCCAGATGAGTTCTTTCCATTGTCCTCATTCATTCATTCACTCACTCACACACTCATTTATTCGGCCACTGAACTCCTGTTTCTTGAGTGCTGCTACGGGCCACACACCGTTTTAGGTGCTGGCGATTCAGGTGGAGAACAGAACGATGAGATCCCATTCTCGTGGGGTTTATGGTTGGGTTTGGTGGCGGGTGTGGCCGGTGGAGGGTGAGACAGACAATAATCAGGACAGCAAATCAATGACGCCCTTCAGGAGCTATGATAGAAATCAACAAGATGATGGAGGCAAGGGTGACAGGAGGGGAGGGGAGGCCACTTCTGACAGGGTGACCAGGGAAGACCTCCTTAGGGAGATGATATTTGACTTGAGACTTGAATGATCAGACGGAGTCAGGGGAGAGGGACAGTGCAACAGAGAGAGGGGACACAGAGTGCAAAGGCCGTGAAGCAACCCCCACTTCTCCCACCTGGCTCCCTGACTTCCCGGTAGCTTTGTACCGACTTCATCTGCCTTTCTGCCTAGACTAGATCCATGGTGAGTCATTTGAAAGATGGAACTCAATGGCCCTGATCCCTCTCCATCCCACGGCCTTTGGGACTCTTAATATATGTTATCTTGTTAATCCTCTCAATGACCCTGGGAGGCAGCTCTTATTTATCCCCATTTTCCAGATGTAGAAACTGAGGCTCAGAGAAGACATTTGATTTGCCCAAGATTATACAGTTTATATGGTGGTGGAACTGGGGTGGAAGCCAATTCAGCCTGATTTAGAAGCCCATAGAATAGGTTTCAGCTGGAACCTAGTTGCTGGTTGACAAATCCTTAGTCTCCTCTTATTGAACCCCTGTGCCTGTTGGGTTTATCTCCTTTGCCTGTTCTGATCAATTCCTCGTGGTTGCTGGAAGCTCACTGTTGACAAGAAATGGGAAGCTGCCCCTGAGTGCAACATTCATTCACTCAAGAAAGATTGTTAGGCCCCTACTGTGTGCCAGACCCTGTTTTAAGCATTGAGTGTTCCCTGGCAAACAAAACAGTCCTCGTGGAGCTGGCATTCCAACGAAAAGACATAAACAATAAATTAAATTAATAGGGAAATCATAATCTATGTTAGAAGGTAAGAAATGCAGCAAGCATGGAAAGGGGAATGCTTGTAGTTGTAGATAAAATAGTTAAACCCGATTCTTCCCATGGCCAGCTCCTCCTCAGCCTTTGAATCCCAGCTCAAGGATCACCTCCTCCAGAAAGCCTTCCTTGACTGCCTAACGTTGTCTGCTGCCTTCCCACACCATCTGCCTCCCCCAGTTTTATTTTCTTGCCCTTATCAGACACAATCTATGTATTTGTTTATCACGTGTGCTTACCCTCGTTAGAATGGAGACCCAGTGCCTAAGCTGTGCCTGGCACGTAGTATGCGCTCAATAAAAATATGCGGAAGGAAGGGAAGAGCTCTCAGACGAGGAGGAAACAGAGGCTCAGAGAGATGTTGTGATTTGTGTGCTCATACAGCCAATAGGCAGAGGAGCCAACTCAGCTGTGAACTTCAAGCTGTCTCAGTGACTTGAGGACAGAGGCGCTAAGGCGCTCAGCCTGGTCTGGCACACACAGCGTCTCCAAAGTGCACGCTTGGACTCAGCCTAGACCTCGGGAGCCCAGCAGATCCCAGCGCGGGGCTCAGGCTGATGATTCAGCTGCCTGTAATCCCACTTCCCTGCGTCCAGAGAAATGGTTAAGCCCATTTGAGAAGGGCTTAATGGTCCCTGCTAATCAGCAAACCAAGGAGTCGGCCCTCCTGGCCTCAGCACTAGCGGGAGGCCCAGCCAACAGCACAGGGAACCGAGGCATCTCTGCAGACAGACTGGCTGGAGGGCCTGGAACATCACAGATGGCTGGGCTCTGCCCCAGAGCTTAGAGTTCACTGGGGCCCAAGAACTCACCTTGCCAACAGGGGCCCCGGTTGATGCTAAAGCTGCCGTCTCGGGACCTGACTTGGAGCAACACTGGCCTGGAGGATGGATGAATTGAGGCAGGGCCTGTTCCCGAGCACAGGGGAGAGAACCGGGCAGGCTCAGACAAGGCCCGGCCCGGATGCCTCGGCCATTTTGCTGGGTCCCTCCTCTGCCGGCACTTTCTTTTTCTTTACCGTGAACAGTACCAACTGCCCTCCAGGGCTGGGAACCACTCCCTCTGGGGCCACTTGGGTTCCTGCTGATTCAAGGGAGTTTGAGACACATAAGGCTGCTAAGAAGGTCTCGTGGAGGACAAGCATCCTTGGTGGCCCAGCAGAGCCTCGTTCCTCCACGGAGGTGCAGCTTCTAGCAGGCCGCTAGCCTGGAACTGTCTCTGGAGCTGGGCCCTTTCGCAGATGGTCGCCATCCTTGGAAGAAGAAGAGAGGTGGGTCATGGGAGACAGGGTCACATACGGTGGTTAAGTTGATCCTTAAGCCTAAAAGATAGAGTTCAAAGAATCCCGATGCTCACACTTCCTGGTTGTGTGACCTTAGGAAGGTTACTTTATCTCTATGAGCCTCAGTTTCCTCATCTGTAAAGAAAGGCAATAAGAGCTATTTTCTGTGTTAATCATCCTGTTATAGAGCATCTACTCTGGGGCAGGCAGGGTGCTGGGCACACGGCACTGAGCGAGACAGACAAATATAGCTGCCCTTGAAATCCCACTTTCTAGTGGGAGAGAGGGCAATTTTTAAAAAGAATTAAAGTATAATATTACGATGTAAGGAGGAGAAAAATGCTATGAATGTGGGAAACACTAAAGGACAAACAGCTCATTTTCTTCAAGAGAAAAAAACAAGCACACACAAAAAAGAAGGGGGAACCTGTAGATTAAAAGATTTAAGGGGCAGATTAGCCATTCACAATATTTGTACTTTTTTGAATACTCCTTTGAACAAATAAACTGTAAAACTAATTTAGACTATCAGGAATATTTGAACACTGGATTTTTGGTGACACTACGGAATTATTCGTAATGTTTGAAGTCATGTTGATGGTCTCGAGGTGATATTTTAAAAAATTCTCATTTTGGTGATATTTACAAAATGTTTATGGGTGAAATGACATGATGTCTGTGGTTTGCTTCAAAATCACCCAGTGGGGTAGGTGAGGTGGGCCATCAATGAAGGCAGCTGGACCAGGAGTTGGGGCTCAGAGGTGGGTATGTGGGGTCGATCTTACTGTTCTCTCTACTTTGCTTGGGTTTATAAGAAAATGTTTACAGAGAAAGAAAAGTCCTGCTCTGGATAAAGCTGAGATCTGTCCTCTCCCCTGACCATGGTCGTCTCTTGCTGGGCGTCTGCAGCAGCCTTCTGGCTCGTCTCCTCCTGTCTCCACAAAGCTCCAAGGAAAAAACGTAAAGAGCACGTCACCGCTGTGCGAAGACCCCCAGAGACATCCCCCTGCTCTTAGAATGAAGCCGGGCCTCCCCTCTGCGGTCCCCCGGGGCTCCCCTGGTCTGGCTGCCGCCGGCTCTCTTCTCGCCAACGGGCCTCCAGCCCACTGCCCCTTCCCAGCCCGGTCTCCAAAGGTGCCAGGCGTGTTCCTGGCGGAAGCACTCATCTCACTGCTCCTTCTTCGCCAGCTGACTGCTTGTGGACATCCAGCTCAAGGTCCCATCCTCGGAGACGCCGTCCCCGGACATCGCCCTGGTTGTTCCCCTCCCCCTCCCGCACTGCTCCGGATATGAAGGGACCCTGGGTATCGTCTATCTTCCCAGACCTTGGCCTCCATTCCCCCCACTGTGCACAACACAGCCTGGCACACAGTAGGCGCTTAAAACCCGATGGTTGAGTGGACGCCTACATCCACCCCAACGCCGCCACTCAGCGCCTACAGGTGGTATGGGAGCTTGTTAGTGGAAAAACCTTCTGACATGACCTTAGGTGAAAATCCAGGCCACAGGGTCATGCCTCTGGGGTGATTACACCTGTGTTGGAAAACTAACAAAACAAAACAAAAAACGTAAACAACTTTGCTCGAGAAAAAGACAGAAGAAAGTACTCACTATTGAAATTTTAGCTGCTGCTGGAGGTGGGACTATGGATAGTTTAGATCTCTTTGTTCTTTTTTGTTTTGGCCGCATTTTCTTTAAGGCACGCCTATTTCCTTTATCAGGAAAAAGCTGTTAGTGGAGAGGCAGCAAAGGACCTCTTGCGCCCTCTGCTGCTCATCATTGGATACTGCCGTGCAGCTCGCGGGTTCTGCCCGAAGTGGCGCATTTGGGGGTGCTCCACCGAAGTTCGGAAGCAGGTAGAAGTGGATGAGAAGAGGGATCGTGACAGACTCGGCCATCCCCTGGGAATCTCTCCAAATTCCCTGGTGCCCTCACCGTCTGTGCAAGGTCCCCAGGACTCCACCCCCCACCTCTCACCCCTCCTTCAACCTGAATGAGCCCCTTCCTCCAATCTCCTCCACCTTCCATCCCCTGATGAGTCCAATGGCGGGAGGCACAGGAGGGTAGCAGGATCAGGCTTTCTGGGCTGAAATCTTGACGTGACCCGTCGTTCCTGTGTGTCACTGGACATATTAATTAACCGCTCTGGACCTCAGTCTCATCCATACAATGGGACAGTGATAAGTCAGGGTTTCTTGGCCTCAGCACTATTGACATTCTGGGCCAGATAATTCTCTCTTGCGGGCGCTGTCCTGTGCGCTGGAGGAAGTTTAGCAACATCCCTGGCCTCTACTCACTAGATGCCAGCGGCACCCCACCCCCTAGTCACAGCAACCCAAAGGGGTTCCAGATAGTAACAAATGTCTCCTGGGGCCACAGTTTCCCCTGGTTGAGAACCACTGCACTCTTGGTTTCTATTATTACACCCAACACCTTGCTACAGTTCTCTGCTGGTAGAAGGGGCTCAGAAAATACCAACATGAGTTACTAAAGAATAATTTGGGGATTATCTGCTCTAATAAGAAAAAGAGGGAAGAAAGCATCTAAGACTCCCTCCTCCCTGCCTGTATCCCCACCCACCCCAGCTGGCTGCTGCATGCATGCAAGGTGAGCTCACATTCCTGGTCCCCCAGAGATGTCCCCTGCCCCTGCCTGAGCCGGCCCCAGGCTGCAGAGGTGGGCTGGGCCTCCCAGACCCACTTCGCGCCGGGCCTGTTGTGCTTGGCGCCATCCGCGGGCCTCCATAGCAAGGAGAACGTATTCAATTAACCTAGAAAAACAATAGCAGAAAGGGTCAGAGTTATTGTGAAAAAGGAAAAGTGGTGAAAAGATTCTGGCGAACAGGTCCCCGGTGGGCGTGGGTGGATAAGAGAGGCCAAACAGCTTGACTAAACTGGGAGAGCCCTCAGAGGTGCGGAGGCATTGGTGTCCCCCTCCAGGGGACAGGGACAGCTAGGAAAACAAAGACTTGCTCCATTTCCTGGCCTGTGGGCCTCCCATCTTCGAGTGTGGAGGCAAGAAAAATACAGTGGGATCCAAGTCTCCCTGGGTTCCTCCCAGGCTGGAGCAGAGAAAGCCAGGAGATGGGCTCAGAGAGTGCTCGCAGGGTTGGGGGTCCCGCTAGGGGTCGGGGGAGTGGGATTCTTACCTCCGCAGTTCCTGGGGCGAGATCTTTCTTTTCTCAAAGCCTGGAACCAGAGATTCGAATAGAGGAGCGTTCTCACTGGAGCAGCCTCCTGCTGTGGGTGGAGGGGTGCAGGGACCCTGGCCCCAGGGAGGGTGGCCTCGGATGTTAACAATTAACAATGACTCTCAGGTCCTGAGTGCAGATTAAAGGGCCCGGTGCTGTGCCAAGTGCTTTACAAAATGATCCCATTCAATCCTCAAAACCCCTTGGTGTGATTGCCTCTAGTCATCCATTTATTCATTCGGCAAATATTGGTTGAGCACCTACTGTGTGCTGGGTTCTATGCTTGGAAGTAGAGATACAATAGTGAGAAGAAAACAGATGTAGGGATGCAGAGCACCTGTTTTGTCTCCCACACTGCTGGTGGGAATGCAAAATTGTGCAGCCACTCTGGGAAAAGTCTGATAGTCTCTTATAGCTAAACATACTCTTACCATACAGCCCAGCAATCCCACTCCTGGGAGTTTCACCTGAGAAATGAAAACCTATGTTCTTGCAAAAACCTGTACATGAACATTTGGAACAGCTTATTCATAATCACCCAAAACTGGAAACAACCCAAATGTCCCTCACCTGGGGAATGGATAAATAAACTGGCATATCCTGACCTTTGGCCAGTCTGCAGCCTTCTGCTCTAGACTAAGAAATAGCTGAGACCAAAAGCAACTCACAATAGGGTGCTCTGAGCTTGTTAGAGATGCAGTTCTTGGGCTCTGCCAAGGAAGCATCTGGCATGTGCCCCACTCGCTTCACACAAGGCTTGTATCTTCACATGTACTTTTGGCTGCAAGTAACGTATCATCTAGAAGAGGTGTGAACTGTATTTTATAGAAAGTGTGCACGTAACAAGTAGTCCTGAATTAGATGGTCCCAAGTTCAGTTAATTCAGCCTCAGTTTTGTCAGACAGGAGGATGGGGGCCCCTGCACTCCCCCTGGGCTTTTCCTTGTGGTCACAAGATGGCGGCCACAAATCCAGACATTCTATGTTCAAACGTAGGACAGATGAAGAGAAGGTTCTCAAGGGTCTCTCTCTTATCACACAGGAAAAACCTCTCCCAGAAGCCTCTGTGAGACGTGCACTTACATTTCATTGGCCAGAACCAGGGCATCTTCCCACCTATAAACCAATGGCTGGCAAAAGGGAATGATTTAGATCAATAACAATTGTCCCCCTGGGACTGGGGATAGAGCATCTCTCCCTTCAGCACACTGCCATCTGCTCTGTGCTGGAACAAAGTGGACGTTCGCTCAGCCAGGAAGAAGGGAGAACGACAGTCTGTCTGCTGCAGGTCCCAGCATCAGCGTTTATATGTGATCTTCATATAACGTTATACCCAAGTCACAGAGAAGTACTGCCAGAACTGATCCCAGAAGCGATCATAGAAAATCATCAAACTTGGGTCCCACTATCAGACCACGTGAATTACTGTTTTAAAATAAATCCCATCCTCTCTGTCTCTTCCCACTCCCGTTAGGTTGCTGTGTGTGTGCACGCACGTTAGAGGCTTGAGTTTTAAAATCTAACCTTGTAACTTCAATTTTGGTAACTCCATTTCGGACTTTTTTCCTTTTCTTTCTCTTTTTTCTTTCTAATTTTTCACTATAGAGAGAACTAGTTCAGGCTTCTTTTGATCTCTGAGAGTCCCTGCTTGATCCTCTCAACAGCCCTGCAAGGGATTTACTGTCCCCATTGCACAGATGAGAACACTGAGGTCCAGGGGTAGGAAGAGCTCCCGTGTGCAGCTCCAGCTTCGCCTGCTCTCCTCCCCACCACCTACGGAGAATGGACTCTCACCCTGATTTCCATCAGGAAAGCGCTCAGGAAATGAGCCCTTATATTCCATTGACAAGGCTGGTAGACTGGACCAAGATGGAGTCAAGAATCGCCCTTGTCACTTATAGGAGACCCCCAAGATGTTTTCCCACACCACGCCTGGTGGTCCAGTGGTTAAAGGGGGCGTGGGTTCAATTCCTGGTCGGGGAGCTATGATCCCACGTGCCACGCGGTGTGGCCAAAAAATAAAATAAAATAAAATTTAGAAAAAAATAAAATGGAAAAGCCAAGGGTGTGTGCATATGTGTATGTGTACACATATATTTTTAAAAAAACTTACAGCCTCCAAGGACTGTGGCTACAAAAACACTTCTTTAGTAGATGTCTGGCGCACCCTTGTGTGTCTCTATGGTGTAATAACATTGCAGGGTTTTCAAACAGTACATCTTTAAAAATAGTAACAACAATAATAATGGCTGATGTGCCGAGCAATGTATTAAGAAATTTAAACCCACCATCTCAGTTTTGACATAAAGTTCTTCGTTGGAATAAGTTTTTTTGGAGTAAGTTTTATATGACTATGATAAAAGGAAAAACTTCACACAATACACAAATGTAGACAGTGAAAAGTTATCTGCCTCTCACCCCCATCCTCCATGATGTGAAAAGTGCCCCCTAATGTCGGGCAGGGCACAACCTGCCCAGACTTGCACTGTGGCCCTGATATGGGTCTCTGTGCAAATGTATCTGTGGGATGAATTCTTAGACATAGAATTGCATGTGTATGCAGCTCTTTCCAGAGGCAATTTGCACCATTTTGAATCAGCACTGGCACGAGGTGCAGTGACAGACATTTTTCCTATTATTTCCTGCACTTGATAAACTATTACTGAGCACCTACTGGAGGCAAGGCATTGTGTTAAGTCCCATGAAAGATTCCAGGATGACTTGGACTCACTGAGTGACACGGGCATAATCTGAAGGCTATCCAAGCAGCAGAGAGGCTGCTGCCTACCCTGCCTTGCTGGCCTTGGTCAACTGCCCGGGGATTTCAAAGCCTGTGCCCTCCGGATCCAGAAGCTCATTTCTGAAATGTGATCCAATAAGCAGCCTCACAGAGCAGCCGGTGAAACCTGATGGGAAAGCACATGGGGTCAAGACCCAGCTCTGACATTCCAGTGTGTGACATCAGGCAAGTTTCATGTCCTTACTGACATTTGAATTTTCTTACCAAAAAAATATGGATAATAATACTTACCTTGGGTGAGGGAGGTGTCAGGGAAACCGAAGTCCTTCAGAAATATTTGTTGAATGAATGGACTGATGAGAATCTTGATGTGAGTTTTGCTAAGGAGACATTTAAGATGAGGTATGTCTCAGATTAAATGCTTAATCATTTCTCCTCCTGGAAGACAATTCCTCCTCTTTCTGTATCGGTCACGTCTCTTGACTGCAAGGGAAAGAAAAAATAACGTGAACCGGCTTAAAAGAACAAAAAGAAATTTACCAACTCACATATCTAAAAAGTTCATGGATGGGTCTGACTTCGGACATGAGATGCTCAAAAGATGTCATTAGGAATCTATTTCTCTCATCCTCACTATGCCAAATTCTGTCTTGGCCTCATCCTCAACCAGGCTCTCCTTGCTGGTAGCATGAAGGCAGAAACAGCTCTAGGCTTACCTCCTATTCCCTCAGAAATCCAGTTTAAAAAGAAAAGAAAAAAGTCTCTCTTACAGGATTTAAAAATTATTCCCAGTTTGCAGTATTGTTGGCTCTGATTGGCTTAAGCTTTGGTCACGTCCCCATTTTTCAACCAATCACTGTAGCCAGGAAGGTAGGGGACGGCATGCTCTCATTGGCCAGGCAGGAGATGGGATGGTCCCCAAGGAGATCATCCTCACGAGCCATCTATTGAGGGTGAGTAGAAGTGGACAGTGTCCAAACAACAGATGTCTGCTTCTGCTGCTGTATCCTTCACAAAAAATCTACTGGACTCTCTGCCTTCTTTGAGTGATACCGTCAAGAAGGGACAAGAGAATTAAAAGAAAATGTAGTTCTTTTCTGTATTGGAGTTGAGGCAGGCTGCAGAAAGCCACCAAAGCTTCAAGGCAGAGAGTGAGAAGTGGAACCTTAATATCCAGGCAAGTGTTGAAGGGATAAATGAATGCAACGGGGTGTGAGAACGGGATGTGAGAAAGGGTCTCTTTCTGCTTCCAGTTTGGTGGAAGCCGCAGAAGCCAAGGGTAAGCCAAGCGCCCACGGGCAGCACGTGTCCTCCCCTCCATCTTTGCAGGAATTGCAGAGGAGGTGGTCAAGACTGGTTTCCAGACCCTTCGCCCAGTCCCTACCCTGAGGAGGATGGAGAAGCTGACAGACAGAGAGGACTGGTTTTGGGGAGACGCTGCTTTGGAGAAAATGCTGTGGCATGTCCTTGCTGCCAGCACCCCAGCTCTGTGGTGGAAAAGAGGATGTACCAGCTCTTCACCCACAGCCAAGCCGGAGAGATGCGGGGGAACTACCTGGGGAGTCTGCTCCCGTCTCCTGGACAAACCAGTGCCAGACCCAGGCCTATAACAGTCTACAGGTTTCAGATGGTGGCCGCTCAGCCTCCGCAGGATGAGGGATTACTGCCACCTGCAACAGGAAGTGGCTCCGGAGTGGATCAAAGGTGTGAATTTCTTCCAGGGGACTGGTTCTGAGCCCCACAGAAGCAGCTGGTAATGGGATCGCTTGGGATTCTCAATGGCAGGCCCACCTGGAAAGGTGAGGGATCCAAGGGGAGGTGACAGACCACGGTGCCAAGGATCTGCGTCTGAGGAAGTGCATTCAGAGGTCCCCAGTGGGGGAATGGCCGAGAACCCACGCACGCTCCCCAGTAAGAGAAGGAATCATCTGCAAATGCCCACTGAGTCCAGAAAGCATGATGCCGCGTCCTGACAGCGCCAGCCAAGTAAGGCCTTTCCTGCCTCTTATCTTTTCGGAGTCCGGTGAGGGGGGATGGGGAGGTGAAGGAAGAGTCGGGGAGGGGAGAGATGTAATGTGAATGAAATTGGGAATTTTGACATTACTCGACGTTTTTTTAGTAAATTTATCTATTTTTGTCTGTGTTGGGTCTTCGTGGCTGCGCGCGGGCTTTCTCTAGTTGCGGCCAGAGCGGGCCACTCTTCGTTGCGGTGCGCGGGCTTCTCATGTGGTGGAGCATGGGTTCTAGGCGCACGGGCTTCAGCAGGTGTGGCACACGGGCTTAGTTACTCTGCGGCCTGTGAGATCTTCCCGGACCAGGGCTTGAACCTACGTCCCCTGCATTGGCAGGCGGATTCTTAACCACTGCGCCACCAGGGAAACCCTGGACATTTTAATTACTGAATTTAGACTGTTGTTACACTTGGAAATGACTAAAAGACATTTCATTGTTCTCATCATATTGTTATTTATCATTATCTAAGAGTGAGCAGAAAAGCTGTGGGATCTGCCCAGGTAAAGAACCCTCCCACTAACAGTGCGCGGTTTAAGTGTGCGGTGGGAGGGGAAATAGAGTTGATGGTTGCACTGCTGACTTCCCCATTTTCAATGTACCTGAACGTGTCCGCCCCACAAGCAAGTTCAAAGAGACAGTGGTGGCAGGTGGGATCATTATATGGAATGAGGCTTCAGATCCGGTGTGAGAAAGGGTGACCCCGGAAGCCTGGAAATCTCAGGTGCTACCATGGGGTCACATTGTAAATGTCCTCAAAATATGAACGCACGGTGGCATTAGAGAAGTTAGTATGGCTCTTGGTGCTTTAAATGCCCTTCAGATCTGAAGATATCAGTGAAGGGCAAAGAAGTGTTGATTTGGAGCAAAAATTTGCCAAGAGTTACCTGATCTGGTTCCAACTGTCAAGGATATAGTGAGAACTTATTTTGTGCCCAGCGTTGTGCCAGAAGCATTTCAGGGAGAAGGCAGTGAAAGCTGGCGTCCAAACGCAGTGGCACTGCCAAATTCTCCCACCTCGTGAGTTGACATCTGATTGAGAGATGACCTCAGAACGAGCTTTTTGGATTGTATCTCGGTAACCACCGACCCTGCCTGTCAAACCCAGAGACTTAGGATGGCATCGGACCCCAAATCTGGAAGAACTTAGCAACTTCACAGTGCCAGATCCAGGGAGAAAATATGCACACAGAGAAACCAGAAAAGCATAGGATGATGGGGAGAAAGAAAGAAAATGAAAACACTCTGTTTCCACTGGCAGAAATCAGTCTTTGCCAGGAAAACTGGAATGCTGACTTGGTACGCACATAATTCAATTTTCTACATGTTCAGAAGTAAAGAAAAAGCGAGACATTGGGAGAAATTGCTGATAAAATGTTTAACATTGGCAAAGGCAATATGTACATGAACTCAGCCCCATGTCAAATGCCTGATAATCTAAAAAGGTACATGCCACCACATTGACATACAGTATGATCTCAGTGATGTGAAAATACCTATCAAGATGTCTGTCTCCATTTTTAACTAGCTTGAGCTCTCATCATAGGCAAAAGATTCGATGAACATATGCCAAAATATTGTTAGTTACTAGCAGGGCATGGGCAGTTTTTATTTTTGATCTCTAGATGTTTCAGTGCTTTGCGATTTTGCTAACGTAAAAAAATTTTTTTAATGATTTTTTTTAACCTAACTAGTCCCTTCATTATTGAAACAAGACACATGTACCCGAACTCACATGAATATACATAAAGCATAAAAGGTTGAAAACAGGGGGATACTCTCCTCTCCCAACACTCCCAAGCCCCACTTCCTTGAGATAACTACTGTTAAATTTTTTTTTCTTTTTTTTTTTTTCTTTTACGTTGTTACCATGAAATATTTATACCAGGAATGAAAACCTGGATGGGGTGTGTAGCCAACTGCGGGTTCAAAGCCACATCTAAAGAGAATGGCTGCTGTTCTGTGCCACCTGGTGGCTGGACTTCAGAATGCAGGCCCATTGTGGCCAGATCTCTTTCAAGAAAAGGCAGAAGTATGGAGTTATATGTGAAACAACCCAAATTTCAAAAGTTGGCACTATCTCAAAAAATTTAAAAGCAATGTCTGGGCCAAATAGAGTACATGTGAGGACCAATTTTTAGAGCATTGAGGCCTCTGTTTTAAGAAATAAACATAGAGTGCTTTTCTTAAATTATTACCCCTAAACAATGTCTAGTGATGAGAGAGACGAGGAATTTTGTTCATCTGCATTCCCTCTGCTGCACCTTCTTCCTTTCATTTGCTTGTTTTTATTAGTATATTATGGCTTATATTATTATTCTATCAGTGACATTTATGACTTTATATATTATGCTCCATTAAAAAAATTGTATCAACTTTTTACAGCATCTATAATGTAAGGAGAAAAGCATTGTTCTTTAAGTCTCGGTGCTAAGAAACATCCTTTATTCTGTATCTGCAACATTCCAGGCACTTTACATTCACTTGTCCATTCACTCCTTCATTCATTCAGTCCATTCATTCCTTCAGTAAATATTGAGTGTCTACTTATGTGCTGTTCTAGACACAGGAAATGCAGAGGTAAACAAAACAGGCAAAATGCCTTGCCTTTGTGGAACTTACATTCTTGCAGGGGACATGGATAATAAATTAACAAATAAGTGAGCTACACAGTCTGCTGGAGAGTGACAAGGGCCAAGGGGAAATAAGGAAGCAGGGAAGGGAGAATGCGAAGTGTCAGTGTGTGCGTGTACATGTACGTGTGCATGTGTGTATATGCGTGTGTGCATGTGTGCGTGCACATGTAAGAGTGGAATTTTAGCTGTGGTAGCCAGGGAAGGCCTTCCAGAGAAGACGGCTTTAGAATAACACATGGAAAGGAACTGGGCCGTACAAGTATCTGTCGTGGGCACATTCCTACCACAGGGCACAGGAAGAGCCGAGGACGGGAGTCCGAGTGTACATGTGTTAGAAGTGATTGAGAAAAGATGAGGTCTGAGAGGAAAGGGTGGGCACCCCACAGAGGGCCTGAGAGGTGGTGGTAAGTGCTCCACTGAGTAAGAGGGGGAATCACGGGGAGATCAGATCAGAAGAGTGACGTGGACTGACTTAGGTTTTTCTTTTTAATAAATTTATTTTATTTATTTACTTTTGGCTGTGCGGGTCTTCGTTGTTACGCGCGGGCTTTTCCTAGTTGCGGCGAGCGGGGGCTACTCTTCGTTGTGGTGCGTGGGCTTCTCACTGTGGTGGCTTTTCTTGTTGTGGAACACAGGCTCTAAGTGTGTGGGCTCAGTAGTTGTGGCACACGGGCTCAGTAGTTGTGGCACGCAGGCTCAGTAGTTGTGGCGCACGGGCTTAGTTGCTCCGCGGCATATGGGATCCTCCCGGACCGGGGCACGAACCCGTGTCCCCTGCATCGGCAGGTGGACTCTCAACCACTGCACCACCAGGGAAGCTCATCACCCATTTTTTAATTGGATTATTTGCTTTCTTGCTATAGAGTTGTTTGAGTTCTTTATATATTTTGGAGATTAACTCCTTATCAGATTTATGGTTTACAAATATTTTCTTCCATTCTGTAGGTTGTCTTTTCAACTTATTGAGTATTTCCTTTGCTGTGAAGAAGGAGCATTTGGAGGGTGAGTATGAGGTTCGAGTTCCTGGGTTCCAAGTGAAACCTGTTTGTCAGGCTCTCTGACCTTTCTGCCTACGTGAAGCAGGTTTGTACATTAATCCAGCATTAGTGTGACTAATCTACAAGACGGTGTTTGCAGGGATTGATTCTAAGGTTGGGATATGGGATCTAGATTGGACAAGAAGGAGAATGAAGCCCATGAGCTTCTTGACGGATTTTGGAAAAGCAAAATCCCTGGGGTCAGGGATCTGCATTTAGAGGTGAAAGATCTCAGTGAGGTCAGAGAATTATTGCCTTGGGGAGCATTCGCGTATTAGGAGAAAAGTTATTACGTGGTGACCAGGAAGTGGGATGTTTGATATAAAATATTAAGGGTGAGTAGTGCTTGAGGTTGACCATGTTCAGGACGGAGCAGGTAAAGTGCAGCAGGAGGCCGCTGGGATGGCAGGTACAGAGCCTGGCAGAGCTGTGCTGATGAGGGGTCATCCAAGCAGATGCGGGAGCTGGAGAGGAGAGGGTCAGTCATCAGCCTTGTAAGCCTTGGTTTCCTAACCTGCAAAGTAGGGGTGGAGATTTCCTTTCCAGGTCTGATGACCCATGACCTCAGGCACAGGCTGTGTTTGGTTTCACATCTCGTCCCATGAAAGGCCAGCCCCTTGGAAGCAGCAGGCAGATGCTAAGTGGGTGTACACAGCCTGCTCCTCTCCTGCAGGAACCCATCCCCCCATCCCTTCACTCCTCCTTGAAGGACACATGTTGTGGGGACCTCGCTGGTGTCTCACTGGTTCCAGGCTGACACTGCCAGCGCTCCTCTCCAGGAGGGTCTGATGTGAGAGTAACTGAGGCCCCCTGTCTCTTTCTTGGTGCTTATGGCTTCCTTGATCATCTCACCGTAGCACTGCATTAACCAAAGACTGAGAAGCATGTCGCCCATGGCACTGGAAATGTCTTTAGATGGTTCACAAACATCACATAAATGTGCTGTATCACATCACTGTTCTTTCAATCCAGACACAATCTTAGGTCGGTGCTACACCTCGCTCACACTTGCGAAGCCCCCTTTTTCACCACAGAGGAGGCCTTAAGTTCAGAGCCCTCAGTAGATGACAGTATTTCGTAAGAATTCAGTGAAACTGGGTTTCTTTCTACTTCTGTTATTGACATTCATTTATTTTTTGGTACTCACCAACATCACCAACAAAGGGTATTTGACGGCATTAAGTCTGATCGTGTCAGTCCACTGTTCAAAGTTCTGTGGTGGCTTCCTGGTATGCTTAGAAGAAAGTCTGAAATGCTTCTGTTTTCTGGAAGCTTTTCATGACCTGACCCCTGCTGACTTCCCCCTTGTCTTCTGCCATCACTCTACCCTCCACTCGCTCCTCCTTGGCATTCCTCCAAGATGGAATCTCAGTCTTACCTCAGGGCCTTTGCACATGTTGGGCCAGCTGCCCAGGATACTCTTGCCCCTGATCCTTCCATGGCTTCCTCTAGATCATATAGATCTGTGCTCAGGCGCCACCACCTCAAAGGGGTTCTCTCTGATAAGCATCACTAACTGACGCGCATCTCTCTCTCTGTTTTTCTCTCCTTCCTTCCTTCCCCCTCCCCCTCCCCCTCCCTCCTTTCCTTCTTTCCTCATTCCCTCCCTCCTTCCCTCCCATCTCTCTCCACCCACCCCATTTCTAGCTCTTGTTTCCAATCTATCTCCCCCACTAACATGACCGCTCTTCGTCTTGTTCCCTGCTGTGCCCTCAGGGTCTAGAACAGTGTCCAGCACACAGCAGAAGCACAATAAATATGCATTTGAGTGAAAAAATAAATTAATATAGTTTCCTTTTAAAATCCGTCTATTTAAGTTGAAAAGCAAATCACTTTAGAGCGTTCAGTAAGTAGTCTGTGTAGTGCAATGTGAGAAACTACAGGAAGGTGCTAGGTGATGGACACACACGTGAAACGCTCTGCGTGAGAGTAGGATTTGGGAAAGGCTTCCCTGAAGTGATTCAGGGATTATCTGGGAGAAGGAGAGCTACCCAGTCCCCACCCTGCAGATCAACGAACAGATCACATCACTTTTCTGGTTGGTGCTCCCAATTTCTGACCACCTAGTAGGTACCCTCAAATTGTAGATTTCTCTGATGCTCTTCCCCTTTCTGAACTGCCCTCACTGTTCTCCCCACCCAGGGCCAGATGCCCCTGGAGGCTGCTGGGGCACTTACTCAGCCATTTTTGAGCACCTGCGATGAGCCCAGCCCTGAACTAGTGATTGACAGGTATCATCTCTGTATAGTGAGTAGTATCGTCCCCATTATACAGATGAGCAGTTACTCAAGTCACACACCTAGTTGTCCCAGGGTAATATGTTTGCGATTTCAACCATTTTCCCCTTCATGTCTCTTTCCCTTCATGTTCAGTAACACCCCTCCCACCTATTCAATTCAAGCTGCTTGGCTACTCGGCTACTTGGCTACTTGCTTTGCTCTGATTTAAGCTGGGATCCTCAAAAACCCAGAAGAAAAGAATATCTCACAGGACATCAAGGACTGAGGGACAAACTAAAGGCTGTGATTTAGCCACAGGTGTGTTGAGTTGAGCTTAAAAAATGATTTTTTCAATTAAGAATCAGTTGCCACTATTAAAAAATCAGGAAATTTTACACCAAAGTCTGAATTACTGGATTTTTTTTTTTTTAATTCAGATGGTCAGGCCACAATGGGCTCACATTCCTTCATGGCAGGCACCAGCTGCACTTGAGTGTCAGTCATCCCTGATAGAGAGGCCTGTGTTCACCTGTTTCCACAGACCTCACTACTTCCTATTGTCTTACCACAGTGGACTTCACTCACCTACATCCCCCACCTGATCTATGAGTTTATGACCCTGAACAAAAAAGAGGAGAAACCACCCTAAGACCAGAAGAGCATTCTCCTAGGCTGATAGGAAAGGAGAACTGAGAAGGTTTGGGGATCCCTGGGTAGAGAATTAGATCTGAAGGGGCCAAAAGGACAGCTGTAAGCAGTGATGGGCTGGTAAATGTTTAATCACTGCTCTCCAGGGAAAAAATGTGTGTGTGTGTGTGTGTGTGTGTGTGTGTGTGTGTGTGTGTGTAAATTTTACTGGAATAAAGGATGTGTTTGTTGCACAAAATTGACAATTTGGGCTTCCCTGGTGGCACAGTGCCTGGGAGTCCGCCTGCCGATGCAGGGGACGCGGGTTTGTGCCCCAGTCCGGGAAGATCCCACATGCCGCGGAGCGGCTGGGCCCGTGAGCCATGGCCACTGAGCCTGCGCGTCCAGAGCCTGTGCTCCACGACAGGAGAGGCCACAACAGTGAGAGGCCCGCGTACTGCAAAAAAAAAAAAAAAAAAAAAATTGAAAATTTACAAATAATAATACTTTATTGTAAATACTCTTTATTGTAAATGCCATCTAGCCAATTAATTCTCACAGAAATGTTTTTGTTGATTTTTCTGCCAACCTCTTGATTCCAAAGCCAACTGTCACTGCAATTTAGCCACGATTTAACAAAATTAGACCACGAAGAAATGCTTGACAACAATATGACTCAGCAAAGAAGTTGCTGACGTCACTGACGCATGAATGCAGTTCTGACATGAATGCTAGTTGAAATGTTTGTTCCTGTTAATGAATAAGACAAAAGTAAAACAACAAAGACTTGTGTCCAAACTCCTTCACCAGTGACATGAGTCACCTGTTGGCTGCACTGGATAATAATCCCCTCCATTTTTTGTGCCGTTCACAACGTATCAACTACAGGCAGAACACACTGTTAAGTTTAATTTACATTATTAACATTGTATCCATCACATTCTTAAGACTGGACAATCAACAAAACGACAAATCAAGCCCTGATCTGTGGTGTTCCCCAGTCCCTGCGGTGCAAATGCACTCCCCGTGGGTCACTGAAGGCAGACCCGGCAAGGGATGGGCAGTGCCCTTACCCCACGTTCCTCATGCGAGGCAATAGGTGTAAATTACCTTAAGAGCACAGATGAGAGCAAAATGGAGTAAAATAAGGAAGTGATGAGTTTTTAGTATGTATTACCTCGGTTTTAATATAATTTATTTAAGTATAAATTTAAATAATTTAATTTTTTAGCAGCTGTGTTTAACAACGAGCTTGCAAAACTCCTGAAAATTTAACAATCAGCTCTCACAAGCCAGCACAAGCCGGCTCCAACACACCACTGGATCTAAGGGAAGTAGCTAGAAATGAGAGACAAGGACTCAGGGGAGGCCAGAGTCCTGTGGGAGAGGAGCTACTTGCTCAGTCTCCGTCTGACTCACCCCTTGGCGGGGGTGGAGGGGGTGGCCCTTTACAACATCCCAAAGGTGGGGACCTGGGTATTGAGGGTGAGCAGAAATCCCGTCCATCCTGACCAGCTGAATGGGACCACATGAAGACCCTCCTGATGGGAGACAGAGGTTAATTACACCCCTGGGGGCATAGTCATACCCATTCTGTAGATGTGGAAACTGAGGCTTCAGGGAGTTGTTACTTATCCAGGGTCACTAGCTGCCGAGAGGTGGAGGCCACACCGACAACCAGGTTTGTTAGCTTCCGACCCACCTCCTTTCTGCAGAGTCCGCCAGCGCCATCCTGGAAGCAGCTCCTGGAGCTCGTGACCTGCACTAGGACGGTCCTTGGATTTTAGTGCACACAACTCTGGAATTCTGTTCACCGTTCCCCTAATTAAAACCTATGTCCCTGAAAGAGATGACTAGCAACTTGAGAGCAGGACCCATGCTGAATATCTGTGGTATTGCCGGCACTTAGAATTCCAGCTCATTGGCATCAGAAGAGATCTTAAGAACCCCCTGGGTCAGAGCTCCCATTGCACATACAGGGAAAGCTGAGATCCCCAGTCCGACAGCAAGAACACCAGCAGCCTCAGGCCTTGAACTCAGGACTAGAGCTCCTACCAACCATCTGAGTTGCTGGTGAATGACAAATATTCCAGGTAAGAGAATCAGAGGGGTTGAACAAAACGAGATCTGAGAGCCAAAAAGCAGGCTTCCCCCTCCCCAGAAAGTCCCAACCAGATGGAAAAAGAGAGCAGAGAATATGGTATCCTCAGCTGGATTTAGGGGTGATTCCAGGAGAGACTTCCTGCCAGGGTGGTACCCTCGAGATCCTTTGTGAAAGCCCATAGAGCAACGAAGTCTCCATAAGATGTTCTCATCATAAGTTCATTACTGCAGAGATGCGCAGAGTCAGTGGGGAAACTGAGGCAGGAAGGCAGAGCCTCAGGAACCCTCAGAGCCTGAGACTCCACCTGAAGACTTCTGAGTTCTCAGATTTTCATCCCTTTTGCCCCAGCAAAACAGACCTCTTCCGGAGCAGGGGTGCCTCTTGAAGGACCAACTAGGACTTATGCTCTGGCACCCAGGCAAGCAGGAAGCTGAAGGCTGTCTGCTAAAGCCATGGTTCCAGCATTTTCCAGATGGACTCCTCAGCAGGCCGCAGAGACCTCAATTCGGCTGTACTGGATGCCAGCCGAGCTCTGCCTGTGGCCAAAGCTCAGGGCGAACCTGGAGAGCAGAGAGTAAGTGGCGTCAGAGGGTGGCGGGGCCTGGTGGCCTTCCCTGGGGGGTGATGGGAGTGGACCACACCTGGGATCCCCATCCCATCCCCACCCCACTCCTACCTGACCCTCCCTGCTTCCTGCCTTAATGCGCATTTCCATCTTCTGGACCACCCAGCCGCTCCCCCCCCCCCACCATCTTCCTGTGTCCACCCACGCCTCCTACAGCCGGTTCTCCTAATCACAGGACTGACCTTTCTAAGCACAAGACCAACTCCTGTCACTCCTGCTGAGAAGTGACGTCACTCACAGCCTCATGTCCAAGCCCCTCTCTGCAGCTGGCCTCTCCCGTGTCACCGCCCTCCAGTCCCATCTTCCCATTCCACCCCGGCCACATGGGTCTCCTTCTTGCTCTTCAAAACCCCCAGCTTGTTCCCACCTCGGGGCCTTTGCTCTGGCTGTTCCCTCTGCCTAGGACACTCTCTTCCAGCTCTTGGAAAAGATGGCTTTTTCTCATTATTCAGGTCCAGCTCAATTGCCACCTCTTCGCAGAGGCCTTCGTTGAGCATCCTTTCATTCATTCACTAGAGCTAGAGTCACTGCTGGCCTGTCATGGGCCAAGCACTGTTCTAGGCCCTGGGAATAGACCAGTGAACATAACAGGTACACAAAAATGTCCTTCAATGTCATGAAGAGCTCACGATCAACTTGCGTCATTAATGTACCCATGGTACACTTGGACCCTAGCTGAAGAGATGGAAAGCTCCACACTGCCGCCAAATCCACTGTTCGCCCTCTGACAGTTAACCTGCCTTATTTTCCTCATGATATAAACCCCACTCTCATTTATCTTATTCCTGCATTTGGGTGTTCTGTAATCCATCTCTCCCCTTTGCATTAAAATGTAACTTCCTCCTCATTCCAGAGACACGGTTTCTCTTGGTCACAGGTTTGTCCCGTGAGCCTAGTACAGTGCCTGGCTCCTAGCTGGCACTTGGAAAATATTTGCTGAAAGTGAATGAATGGATTCCTGAGAAAGCTCTTTTGGTGATCATATCACCCTGGGAACGGAAAGGTCTCTTCTGAACCCAAGTACCCTGATGTGAAAGGGAAAGGAACATGCTTATGGCACTCAGTGGCCACTGATGGCAAGGGCGTCTGAGCCCCTCGGTTACTGATGTCTCTCTAAAGGAGCAGAGGAAATAGACCGTTAAGCTGCAGGTCCCCATTTCCAACAAGCGCATCTGCGGCATGAGGACACGAATAGAAGTAAACCCCACAGCAGCAGACGGTCGCTCCATCCAGCCTCCATCCTCTCGTCTCCTTGGGGATCTAGGTCTCCTCTGTTGCATGTGATCTTCGTAGGACTGTCAATAGAGGCGGCTTGCCCTATCCTGGCCAATTTGGGGGTTAGGGGGGTGGGCACATAAACCAGGCTTAGCCAATCAGACTTTCTCCTGGGGATGTGATTCTTGTAGGGAGCAACACAGCACTGAGAACAGTTGGTGCTGGAAGAAGGGTCCCATTAGTGCTTGCTTGCAAGATCTCTGGAGCTTCCCGTGTCCCCATGCTCCCCACGGGTGAGTTTCTTTCTCTCTCTGTGGCCTGTGATATCAGGGGCCCCCTGAACGGTAAGGGCTGGAGTGATGGCTCACCCAGCCAAAGTTGGCTCCGGACCCAGCCAAAGCCCCTAACTTCCTGTCTTTTCCTGAGGCTGGAGAAGATCCAGCCTGCTTTCCCCAAGGTCTGGCCCAGGCTCCTGAGTCCCCAGGTCCAGCTCAGTGTTCCCCTGAGCTGCAATTCCCTCCTGCCTCACCCTAAAGCTGGCTTCTGCCTGCCTTTCTGCCTCCTTAGCTTCTTATTCCAGAGGAGGGGTCTGGAATCTTCTCCCAAGAAAGCTGGTATAGCAGAGATTCCAGGTGGCTCCTAGTATCTGTCCCTCCTTTATGTCTAGTAACAGCACCCTCGATGTTTAGGTGAGCACATGGCACCCAGATTAAAGACCATGTTTTTCAGCCGCCCCTGCAGGTGGATGTGGCCAAGTTCCATCCAAAGGGCTGTAGGTGGAAGTGACGTGTGGATCTTTTAGGTTGTGTGTCCTTCTCTTCCCCTTCCCTCTTTCAGGGAGGTGGTGGCCCCCATGGGCCATGCGGAAAAGTTTATACTGAAGAGAAGGCAGAGCAACAAGAGAGAAGGAGCCTGGGACCCTGGATGACCCCTTGAAGCACAGCTTCAACGCCAGCCCCGGACCCCCTATATTCAGCCTATTCCAAGCAGCCAAATCTGTCTCCTAACTAATATGGCTGGACTGCTGAGGGCCCCGCAGGTGTCATGCAACAAACTGGGAGTGTGCGACTGGCAGAGAACACTCTGGGCGGGGGTGGACCAGGTTTGAAGTTTTACATGGACTCGTTCTGCATCCCTTTGGGGGCCAGGTTGGGGCTTGGCAGGAAGCTGCAGGGAGGCAAGTTCCAACTCACCATTAGAATGATTTACCGTTTTAATTTGTTAGGGCCTCCCAGGAATAGAACGGGCAGTCAGACGCTGGTGACTCCCTTTACGACAACAGGCAACCTGGGGCACTTGCCAAGGATGCTTAGGACTATGGTGGTTTCAGGTCCCTTCTGACACCCCCCCCCCCAGTACTCTTTATTTCAACAGCCCGAGGTCCCTGATGCTAAGGTTTTGAACCCCTGTCTAGGACCTACAGACCTTATGTGATCTAGCTCCTACCCACTTGGCCAATCTGATCTTCTCTCCTCCTCCCCTCCCTCCTTGCTCTCTCTGATCCAGCTACCCTGGCTTCCTTGTTGTTCCTTGCATATGCCAGATACACTCCCAACCTCAGGGTCTTTGCACCTGCTGCTCCCTCTACCTGGAAGCCTCGCCCTGCCTCATCTTTACGTGGCTGCCTCCTTCTCATTCACTTAAATGGTACCTACTCAGGGCATCCCTCTCTGACACCCACTCTGATTTAGCCACAACCCTGTGCCCCTCTGTCTCCCTCTCCACCAGCCAGACCCTCTCAATATATTTTGCTCAGTTTCCTTTTCTTCCAGCTACTCATCACTAACTGAAATGCTTTTGTTTCTGCATTCACTGGCTTATTTATTTTCTGTTCCCCTCCCCTACTAGAATGGAAGTTCCGTGAGGACAAGGACCTTCTCCATCTTATTTTCAGACACATTTCCTACGCCCCGAACACTGTGTGGCATATTAACACCCACTGAGTGAGTAGATTATGCTCAGAGTTCTTTGTGTGTGATTCAAAAGGCCATGATTATAATATTTTGTTTCTCTGAGCTTCCATGACTCTAAGATTCTGTGGTTTTAGGATCTAACTATTCTAACCTCCTATGAGTCCATAACGGCATGATTTTTAAATTCCTATGAGCTGAGCTCAAAGTCAAATAAAACTCTGCTGTAGGAAGACACAAAACAACTCAGGGAAAAGAGTTCATGTTTGAAGACAGGACAAAACTCACTGTATCCAGGCAGTAAGAACACCAGGAAGAGAAGAAAAACACTCTTTTGCAAAGGGAAAGTGTAATGGCTAAAATCCTGAAGCAAAGTGCTCAGGGTTTGATGCCACTCTTCCCCCTAGGCTAGCCCTGGCCCCCTTACCATCTCTTCTGGAATTGCTGGTCTATCTCTGTCAACGACTGGCCTTTTGTTTCAGGGACAAATAAATAGATGAAGCCCAGGCCGAAGACAGCAGTCAGCCCGTAGAGCAGGAAGGTCCAGGACAAGCCAACGGCACCTGGGAAAAACGGGGTGGGAGTGTGGACAGGGCACAGCCTGGGCCAACTCCTCGAACACTGAAAATCAGTTCACCCAAAGCAGATCCTCTAGATGGTAGATTTGCAGTATGCCTAACACGCTGTGAGATAAAAGTATCTTAAAGCAGGAGTAGGACTGGTTGTCCCAGAGGCAGGCAAAGGGCCGGGGCCCAAATCCACCAACATCTTGGCCATACACTAACCAGAGGTGCACCCTTGGCCCCTGAAAATGTGCATGGAGGGAAAATGACATCCACCTCAGCAGCACGACAGCTGCGGGGGCAGCCTTGGCAAAGCTCAGCTCCGAAAAACCATCCTCAGAAACTCCATGAATCGGTTTTTCAATGAATCAAGCATTCGGCCAATTTGGCGTGTGACTGGTTTGCGAGAGAAGGCAGAAGCCTCGGCTCCACCCAGAAGGCTGTGGAGGCAGAAGCACTAATGACGTTTCAGACACCATTCTCACCTCCAACAGCCAGGGCCACACCGCCTCCGAGCAGCCACCCTTCACCAGCTTGACCTCCACTTAATCCTTATTCCAGCAGGGAGAGTGCTGGGCTGGGAGGAGGAAGACTGGGTTCTAGTCTTCTAACTAACTGCCTGGCCAGACTTGGGAAGGACGTATTTCCCAGTCTGTGAGATGGGGATGATAGGGATATGATACAGTTCTAATAAGCCCTCCCTCCGTCCCTCCTCCCCTCTCTCCCTCCCTCCCTCCCTCCTCCCCTCTCTCCCTCCCTCCCTCCCTCTTTCCCTCCCTTCCTTCCTTCCCTCCTTCCTCTCTCTTTCTCACTCATTCATCCCACATAAAGGGGATGCTTGAAGACTGAGGCACCAGGGAGAAGCTTGGATTCCCAGAGACTGTGTATGGGAGACAGGCATGGTGGGTGGGTTCTTCTGCCAGTATCTCTCACAGTCCCCCAGGGCTCCTCCTTTGAAGAGGAAACACTTGGGTGCAGGAAATGGGAAAACAACTAAACCCTAAGAACTGTGCCTTGGGGCCCTGCAGGGAAGGAGCCCCGCCCACTCTGGCCTCGATGACCCCTGGCCTTGGGTCAGAAGCATCTCAGAGACCCTTCCCTGGTGCTCTGGGGTTTTCTGTGACTTATACCTGGACGATATGGAGGCCCAGGCTCTGTCTGGAGGCAGTTGTTTCTGGATCTTAAAGGAACCGGGCCAAGGGATTAGGTCAGAGGACTCACCAATGAGGTCGAGGAAGGAGAGGCTGATGAAGAGGTTGGCGGCCCAGTTGAAGCTGTTGCAGAAGGCAAAGGCTCGCCCTCGGATCTCCACGGGGTAAACCTCGCTGAGGACAAGCCAGGTCACTAGGACAGGAGAGCAGGGAGGACTCTTAGGCTGCAGCTGGGTCTGCCCAGAAAACTGAGGGGTTTCCCGGGACATCAGACTTTCAGTGTCCTGGGCAAACCGGGATGGTTGGTCACCCTATTCATTAAATTCCTTTCCAGCTAAAACCCTTCCGAGTGAGCTATCCAGGGGCACATTCTGGTTTTATGAGGCCTGAAGCTTAGGGGCCTTTATTTGGGGCCTTTATAAGAAAGAAAATATTACAAACATAACTTAGGCCTCTGCCCTCGGAAGAAGTACCTTCAGAGAAGCAAGGAGCCCTGAAATCTGAGTTCATTGTTCTCATGGTCAAGCCACCTCTAGTCCCTCTGAGACCCTGACGGATTCGGTCCCCAGCCTTCCCGCTAGGAGAGGTAGAAGGCTCCAGAGTTACCTGCAAGAGAACTTCCACTTACCTGGTCCAAAGCTAAAGGAGAAGGCGCTCACAAACAGCATCATGCAGACCAGTGCGGTCCAGTGCAGCAGGGCATGCTCAGGGGCAGGAGAAGGGCGTGCAGCGGGCATGATGCTTAAGGCTGGCAGAGGAAGGGCAGTGGGGTCCCCAGCTCCCGGATGAGGCTTGGTTTTCTCAGAGGTTGACAAGACTGGCCGCCCTGGGCTCTGGTCGGTCATTGGCCGCAGAGGCGGAGCCAAGCCACTGGGCAGGCCAGAGTCTCCAGGGAAGCCTGACAGCCGAGTGGCATTGGGCACGGCCAGGCAACTTGGGCCTGAGTCCATGGGCACAGCAAAGCTGACAAGGCCTATGCCGCTGACCGACAGGGCCATGAGCGCACAGCCAGCGATTAACAGGGCCCTGCGGCCCACTCGGTCCACCAGCCCCATGGCGGTCAGGGTGGCTGCCACCTTCACGGCGCCAAGCCCCACGGAGGCCAGCACAGCCGAGGAGGCCCCACGGAAGCCGACTGAATGGAAGATGGTGGAGGCGTAGCACAGCACGTTGGGCTGCCCTGTTAGCTGCTGGCAAAGCACCAGCCCCAGCCCCACCATGGTCCGGCCTCTCATGTTATCCCTGGTCCTGAAGAGGTCCAGGAAGGAGTATCTTGGCCTCCCCAGGCCCAGCTTCGTGGCCTCGCCTCCCTGGAGGGGGATGAGGTCCCTGTGGGCTGCAGCATCAACTGTACCAGGGGGGAGGAGGAGGAGGCTGAGGGACTGCAGGAGAGCAGGCGCAGTGGCCCAGCCGAACATATGCCTCCAGCCCCAGAGGGCACCGGCCAGCACGTAGTTGAGTGCATAGGAGAGCAGGATGCCCACGGTGATGCCTGCCTCGTAGAGGGACACCAGCACTCCCCGCTGCCGTGGCCCAACCAGCTCTGACACGTAGATACAGCAGGCCATGGAGGAGAGGGAGATGGCAAAGCCAGCCACTGAGCGGCCCAGGACCAGCCAGGCCAGGGAGCTGGCCAGGCTCAGGCTCAGGCTGCCCGCCAACAGCACCAAGTTGCTCCCGAGGATGGCTTGCTTCCTGCCATAGCGGTCGATGAGGAAGCCCCCTACCAGGGAGGCAAGGAGAGCCCCCAGGAGCAGACTGCCCACCAGGAGCTCCTGTTCCGAGCAGCTTAGCCCAAAGTCAAGCTGAAGTGGCAGTAGGGCACCCGATATGACTGCCAGTTCATAGCCAAAGGTCAGGCCGCCCAGCAAAGACACAGAGGCACACAGTGCCAGGAAGAGTGAGGGTCGGCCTGGAAAACAAAAGTAACAGGGACAGAGTCCAGAATGTTTCCTGCCAGAGCGTCCACCCAACCTCCTCTCCCTCTGTCCACCCCTCCATCTCTCCATCTATTCGCTCATCCATTCATGTATCCTTCTACTACATCCATCCATCTATTCATGTATTCATCCATCCATCCATCATCCTTTCAACCACTTCTTGCTTTGTCCGTCCATCCTTCCAACTGTCTAATCCATCCATTCACCCATTTATCCACGTACCCACGCATGCATGCATCCACCCATGCGTTCACTCCTTCCTTCATTCCATCCATCCATCTATTTATCCATTTATCCACATACCCACGCATGCATCCATCCATCCATTCATCCACTTCTTCCTTCATCCATTTCTCCCTCCATCCTTCCTTCTGTCCATCTACTTCACCCATTCATCCATCCATCCATCTACCCATCCACTTCTTTCTTCATCCATCCACTCCATTCATTCACCCATCTATTTACTAATCAATCTATCCACCCAGCCCTTCATCATTCACTCCTCCATCCATCTATCTACTCCATCCACCACATTTTCATCCATTCATTGGCCCATTTATCTTCCCCTTAATTCACCCAAACATCCATCCATTTTTTGATCCATCTATCCACCCATCTTTGTATTCCATCCCTTATTTACCCAGACACACACCCATCCATTCATGCATCCGTCCAATCACTCCAAAATTTATCTGGCATCTACAACACACCAGGCAGTGTTCTTGGGGCTGGCAATACAATGGTGTTTTCAAAGATCTGACATTCTAGTAGAAAAAGGCAAATGATAAATGAATTAATATATAATATAATTTCAGGTGATGATGGGTGTCGTTTAAAAAAAAAAAAAGGCAGAGAAGGGAATTCCCTGGCAGTCCAGTGTTTAAGACTCCACGCTCCCATTGCAAGGGGCCCGGGTTCGATCCCTGGTCAGGGAACTAGATCCCCCATACATGCTGCAACTAAGAGTTCGCCTGCCACAACTGAGGAGCCCCTGAGCTGCAACTAAGGAGCCCACATGCTACAACTAAGGAGGCGGTGAGCTGCAACTAAAGAGCCCTGGAGCCGCAACTAAGGAGCCCACCTGCCGCAACTAAGGAGCCCGTGTGCTACAACTAAGACCCGTGCAACCAAATAAATAAATATTAAAAAAATAAAACTACTTTCTGTGTATTCTTGGATTGAGTAAATGAAGAAATATATTAAGAATGATGGAAGCTACGTTTAAAAAAAGTAAAATAAAATGTGGCCAATGTGATTAAGGAACTGCGTTTTTAATTTATATTTAATTTTAATTGTGAAAATAGCCACATGTGGCCAGCAGCTACCATATTGGCAGAGCAGTTAAACGGGTTGCTCTTAATTTTTAATTCACATACATAAACAAATATTTCTGGAAGCGTCAGGAGTAATCCAGATGTATCTGTCTCACCCATCCCCACCTGGACCTGACAAGAACATTCATAACATTATAGCCAGATTTATGCAGTGTTTGATCTGGACCAGGCACTGCTTTGAGCACTTTTAGTGTAATAGCTCATTTAATTCTCACCACAACTTTATGAGGTGGGCTTTTGTATTATTTATGAATGAGTAAACTGATCATCAGAGACTTGCCTAAGGTCAAGAGTAGTGAGTAGCTGTGTCTAGATTCAAAGCCAGGTGGTCTGGCTCCACAATCCCTGCCCCTAACCACTCCGGTATTATACCTTGGCATAATAAGATTTCACCCTGTTCTCTTACTGCTGCCTCGCTCCATCTATGTTAGGCAATTTTTGTGCTGGGGGGAGGAGTTTCATGGGTGGAGGAATCACTCCCCACTTTCTGCTCACCTTTCTCCCCATCACCTCTGCCCCCCAGGGAATAGCCTCCTACCATTCCCTGGCTGGCCTTGCCCTTCCTCTTCACGACCATCAGTAAATACTCTGGGGAGATTATGCTGCCCAGGTCCTGCCCCTTCTTCACCTCCCTCTGCCCCACCTCCCTCGGTTTCTGGAGTTTACTGCCAGAAGGGAAGGTTCTTCCAGGCCATGTGAGGCAATCGAGTGAAAACACAGAATTTTCCTGCCATTTCCTGGGCTCTTCTTGAGGTGAATGGGAACCCAGCCAAAGGGCTCACAGGCAAAGCTGACTGTCCACGGGTTCTGCTGGAAAATGCAGCAGGACAGGTTCAGGTCACAGTGGTAAGAGCAGAACAGCAAAAATAAAAGTGAGATCAAACTGTAATAATAACAAGTGTCATTGATGGAGTATTTCCTCCCCGCAAAGACTTTAGGTGCCTTCTCTCAATTTATCTTCGTAACAACTCTAGGTGGTACTGCTACAATTATCCCCATTTGACAGATGGGAAAACGAAGGCTCAGGGTGTTCTCACAGCTGGGAAGCAACAGGATCAGAACTCAGACGCTGACCCATCTGATTCCCAAACCCATGCACTTAAGAGCTTTGCTGGATTGACTTCAAGCAAGAAGGGCCGATCAGAGATAGGTGGGGTGTGAGAGAGAGCAGGGGCGTAGGGGGCAGATGTGGAGGGGAAATAAAGTTCTCAGGAAAATCCCAAGTCACAAAGCATGGTGAAGTGCTACTGACCCATGGAGCTGTGAAGGACAGCCTCAGATGAGTCAGGGCCGCTAGAAAGATGGGGGAAGAGGATTCTCTTCCTTAAGCTTTCCAAAGCTCCCACCACGTGCTCCATTAAGTCCTAACTCCTTAGCATGACCTCCCAGGCCCTTCACGAGCTGGTGGCCCCAGCCCAACTCCTTGGTCACCTCTCCTCCCCACCCCTGTCCCCACCTCTCCAACACACCCTGCAAACACTGGTTCCCTGCACACACCGTAGATTTTCATGCCGCTCTGCCTCCGCATGTGCCTCCTCTCCCTCTCCTGCTCCACCCGTGTTTCCCAAATGCCCACTCATCCTCATCCCGGGGGGCTTCTGATAATACACGTCTGTTATTTGGCATGAGTCTCGCCGGCTCTGTGGGGAGCTGCCCTTCCCTGTCCCGTCTTCAACTCTGCCTCCGGATCGGGGGTAGAGATGACCTCCCTACTCCACCCCCACCATCCAGCTCCAGAGGTGTGTCCATGACCCAGATCTGATCAGCCAGCAGGTTCCCCGGCCTTGGACAGTGGTGAACGTCACGTGGCTGAACCTGAGCCAGTGAGAGCCAGTCCAGTCCAGGGTGTTTGCTTACTTGGGGTACTGAGCTGGTAGTTTACCTGCCTAGAGCAGGTGGGGGCCATCTCCCCTTGGGAGGGATTCCTGACAACCCTGCCTGAGCCCCTAGATCCAACCATGCCTGAAGCTGTGGACTTTTCAGTGACCAATAAATAACACCCCACCTTTTTTTTTTTTTTTTTGGTTAAGCTACTTTGAGGGAATCTCTAATTCCTGTACGTCTTCCTCAACTTTCCAAGTCATATTTTTCACTTCCAACCAACTCTGCTCTCTCCTGCATTTGCTCACACCAAGTAATTGAATAAGTGATGTTTACCTTATTGAACTGAGCAGGATGGGGACGGAGACTTACTGTCTCTGTGCCTCCAGGGCTCCAGCCCCACCCTGACACCCAAGATGGGCTCAATAAAGCTTCTACTGAGTGAACAAATGACTGAGTCAGGGTCCAGGGCGGTATCTCCACGTCCCATTCCAGGACTGTGTCAGATACATTTGAACTTAATCTACTGCTCTAGAGCAGCTGGAGGAATCCTACGATAGCCCAAGTCAGACCACATCATTCTGCTCAGAGCCCTCCAAGGCTCCCACTTCACCCTGAAAAAAAGCCAATGTCCTGAGAGTGGCCTTCAAGGCCCTGTAGGACCTGCCTCCCTTCACTGGGCTCCAGCCACACCAGCCTCCTTCCGGTTCCGCCTCACTCCAAGCCTGTCTCATCTCAAGGCTTTTTATCAGGTGTCACCTCTGCCGGGAAAGCCCTTTCCCTCCATCTCAGAGGCCCCAATCCCCCTTCCCTCTGGTCTCTGCTCAAACGTTGCCTTCTTATGAGAACTTCCCCGGCCCTCTACTTAGAACTGCAAACTCCCGTGGCACCCAGCACTTCGTATTCCCTTCCCTACTTGTTTTTCTCCGTGGTACTTTTCATCATCTGAAATAACTATATGTTTTACATATTATTGGGCTCCCCAAGCAGAATGTCAGCCCCAAAGGAGCAGGAATTGTTTGTTTGTTCTCAGTTGTCTCCTGATGCTGGGGACAGTTCCTGGCATACAGTAGGCACTCAGTAAGTACTGGTTGAGTAAACAGATGACTGAATGAATGAATGAACTCAGGACACAGGGAATCCAGAGAGAAAGGATCTTGGCTTTTGAGCATCCTGGGGTGGGGGGGCAGTAGGGTCCAGAGCCTGGAAGGGAAGTAAATCCTGGCCTCCAAATTAGAGTGGCCTAGCCTGGATTTCGGAACCACTCTTCCTTTCTATGGGTTGTCTGTCTAAATATAGTATATGAAGCTGTCCCACACTGGAGGAAACCCCTCAGTTCTCTAAGCCTCTCACTGTGGCAGGCAGAGCTGCCCAGGGAGAGAATCAAGGGGCAGGCGAAGCGGAAAGAACTCAGGTTTTGGGTGCCCATATCACCAGCTGCAAGTCCCAGGGCACCCTCAGTTGGTGACACTAGAGCAGCATTTCAACCAGAGTCACAATGTATTGGGTCCCTCCCCCACCAGAGACCTGCCATGTCTACCCCTGAAACTCCAGGGAAACACCAGGTTTGAAACTGAACCGTGCAAATATGCTCACCCAGAAGGCTGGCTTCCAAATATCCCAGCAACAGGTGATACTTACAGAGCAGCCACTATAGCCAACCTCACATCCTTTTCCAGAAGCCATACCTGTGTCAGCTGCCTTCATTCCTACAGCAACCCTGTAACACAGGCACTGGTACCATTCCCATTTTACAGATGAGGCAACTGAGTCACAGAGAGGTAAAGATGTTTGCCTATGGTTGTGACAGAGCACAGAGTGACAGAGCAGGCTCTGAACTCGGGCAGTCTGACTCCAGAATCCCAATGTTGGGTGTGATAAAAAAATAAAAGCTCATGTTAACTGACCATTTACCGTGGGCAAGTGGTATATGAAGTAATTAAGTTCATATTCTCATGTCATTCACATGGCTTCCCTGTGATAGGGTGTTTTATGGGGACCGTTTTGTAGATGAGGAAACTGAAGGTCAGAGAGCTTAACTACACTGTCCCAGGTCACGATGCACCTGGGAAGTGGGGGAAGGAGGGCTGGTACCCTGGTCTTTCTGACCCCAAAATCTATACACAGGGCCACTGAGTCCCCGAGCCCTAAACCAATGTCTGCCACGTAGTAGGTGGATGAATATTGACCCTTTGATGCTTCCGAATCCAGAGAGAAAAACAGAAACCTTAGTCCCCTGGAGCAACAAAGAAATTCCCTCCCCGCCTCCCCCCACCCCATCTCCCCTCTACTGAGTATCTGGAGAGTAGAGGTTTTGTCTGTTTTGCGTAGGCCAGCATCCCCGGGCCTAGAACGGTGCCTGGTGGGAAGCGCTCCGCGAGTGGATGAATAAATTTGCTCCCTTCGGAGCCTCCACTTCTTCATCTGCAGAATAGGAACAATTTCACTGGCCTGTTGGACGCTGTAAGGCTTAAAGCGGTCAGGAAAGGGTCTGGCCCCGAGTAAGCGCCCAGTATCAAGTAAGGAGCCCTCTCAGGTCACTTTTTTTCTGGGCAGAAAGGAGCATGGAAGGAAGTGGGCCCACGTCCCTTCCCAGCCACCAGCCAAGGCCTGCTGTCCCGGCTGCCACCCGAGTGGGCTGTATCTGGTCGGGGAGCTGCAGCTCAGGGCAAAGAGTGCGCGCGCAGGGATGGGGTCGCCGGCCTTCCCTGCCCGCAGCGCCGATCGCGACTTACCCATGCTGAGCAGGACTCCGAGGCGAGCTGGGGGCTCTGGGGACCCTGCCGCGCATCCCCCGGCCGAGTCCCCGCCTCCGCCGCCAAACTTTCCGGCCCGCCTCCAGCCTCCGTCCCTCCCTCCCCGCCTGCCCGCCGGCAGCGCAGCTGCCACGTCGGCCAGCCCTGGGCCCCTCTGCCTGGAGGCGGGACAGAGGTGCGCCCTGGACGTCCCCAGTCTGGCCCGGCCTGGCTGGCACCCCACCCACCGTCATCCCCACTGTGGGGAGGACCCCACAAGTTGTCTTTCCCTGTCCTCCCCGCGGGAAGGAGACTTCCCAATCACTGTGGTCCTCTAGTCCGGCCTCAGACTAGGCCACTAGTCTGGCCTCTTCAGCCAGCATGTGTACACACACACACTCATGCATCTACACTGACTCACACATACCCACTTCAGCCACTCACTCTCCCACATTCATCTTCCATTCACTGGACACTTAGGTTTGGACACGTCCCACCTGCGCTCAGGCAGGGTCCTAGGCCTGGAGGATGGGCTGGGAGAACCAGACAGATAATTAAGTTTGTTCCTCTGGAATTTACTTTCTGGTGGAGGAAGAAGAAAGATAAATAACCAAAGGAACCAGAGAAATACCAGCTAGTAGTGACAAAGGCCAAGCAGAGAATTAAGCTAGGATGCTGGGTTAGGCAAGCGCAGTGGCTGCTTTCGCTGGGGGTGGGCTTGGGAGGGGATCTCTGGGAAGGCTGCTCTGGGGAGGGGATATCTGAGCTGAGACCTCAGGCTCCAGACAGAAGGGAGACCAAAGGCAAAGGCCCTGCAGGAAGGAGCTTGGGGAGCATAAAAACAGAAATGAAGCCATAGTGTCTGGAGCACAGGGGTTGACAGGGAGGGTGGAGGGAGATGGGGCCCGAGGCAGGGGTTGGCAAAGCACAGACCATTTCAGTCCTTGGGAGGCCAGGGTTAGGATGGGATTTTATTCTAACTGACACAGAAATAATTGGGGAGTTCTAGCAGGTTATAGGGAGTAAGGGTGGAAACAGGGGACCACTTGGGAGGCTATTGCAAGGTGAGAGGTGAAGTTGATTTGGACTAAGGTGATAGCAGTGGGGCTGGAGAAAAGTTGGCAGATAGCAGATAGACTTGATAAGGGCTGACAGACTGAGAGAGGAGCAGTCTGGGGTGGGAAAGGAGATGTGAAGTTCTGTTTGGGCTGTGTGATGTTTAAGATGCTCATTAGGCATCCAAGTGGAAATAGATGAGCAGTTCCACATAAGAGCCTGGAGTTCTGGAAAGGAACCAGGCTGGGGACACGCCCACTAATTCTCACCATCAGGCAAAAGCACAAATGCAGGCTCAGCACTCAGATGGTCAGAGGCTTCTCCGGCCTCTCACTGCGTGTTCACACGTAAACATGTGTGTTCACATGTAAACACTTTTGTTCACATGCGTCAGTAGCCACACCCTCACCCAGCAGGAATCGGGTGCCACTGACACAGACAAGCATCTCGGCAAAGAAGACAGCATCGACATGACCTTCCGAGCCAAGGGACCCGTGTACAGTTCTGAAAATAGTAATAGCTGGGGCAGTTGGAAAATATGGCTCCAAAATTCTTTGTTCCTTCCCTTGAAATCCGGGTGTGCTTGTAACTGCTTTGGCCGGTAGGTTGCACAGAGTGGCATCGTGTGATTTCTGAGGCTGGGTCACTGTGACACTGGACACAGACCTGGAGCTCTGAGCCTCTGAGAAGTCTGACTACTCTGAGCCTGCCATGCTGTGAAGAAGCCCAAGGCACACAGAGAGGCCACGTGTGGATCCTCCTGTGATGGTCCTAGCCTTTGAGTCTTCCCAGCATGTGCTCCAGAGCCAGCCTTCAATGATTCTGGCTCCCAACCCTCAAGTCTGTCCAGCTAGGCCCCAGACGTGGTGGAGCAGAGACAAGCCATCCCTGTTGTTCCCAGTCTGGATTTCTGACCCACAGATTCCATGATTATAATAAAATGGTCGTTTTGAATTTGAAGTTTTGGAGTGAATTGTTATGCAGCAACGATAACCAGAAACAACAGTTTAAACTATTGAGGGGTAATTGATTTAAGCATCTTATGTGTATTTACAACTGCCTAATGAGTAGGGATTATTAAAATGAACCCCCGTTTTATGAGTGAGGCAAAGGGAAGTGAAGTAACTTGCTTGCATAATAAACAAATAAATAAAAGCAATAGGGCTGGGACTTCCCTGGAGGTCCAGTGGTTAAGACTTTGCCTTCCAGTGCAGACGGTGAGGGTTTGATCCCTGGTCGGGGAGCTAAGATCCCACGTGCCTTGTGGCCAAAAACCCAAAACATAAAACAGAAGCAATACAGTAACAAATTCAATAAAGACTTGAAAAATGGTCCACATCAAAAATAATCTTAAAAAAAAATCAATAGTGCTTAAGGACACACACTAGCATACATCTGATCCGGAAGTCAAACTTATGGGGAAAACTGGGCTCTTATCCATCACACTCTACTGCCTTTCTGGCATGGAGAAGAGCCCAAGGAGGCCCCTTGGCCATTGCCATGTGACAATTCCTCCTTCATATGAGTATCTGGAATTGTCACCAGGAGACCTGGTACAGAAAGGCCTGGGCTGTTCCATTCCTGAGATAACCTATAGAAATCATATGATGAAAAAGGGCATGAAGTCGTTGATCTTTGATTTCTATGGCTTGCATTAAGTCAGGAAGATGTTTGCATGCCTGCTGTCAGGTTCTATCTCTCCTAGAGAATAGAGAATCCCTCTTCACTGGTTGTCCCAAATGAGAAAGGAAAAGTTCTAATTGGGCATTTTGGTAGGCATCTTCAAAAATGGCTTCCCTTGAGGGTAGGCAGGACCTAGTGACCCACTTCTAACAAATAGAATACAGAAAAAATGATGATTGTTATTCTAGAGATCAGGTTATAAAAGCGATTTCCATCTTGCTCACCCTCTCCTGATCTCTTCTTACTCACTCAGTCTGATGAAGCCACCTGTGTGCTGTGAGCTGCCCAGTGGAGAGTCCCACGTGGCAAGAATTGAGGGTGGCCTCCAGGCAATAGCCAGGAAGGAACTAAGGCCCTCATATTAACAGTCTGTGAGGAACTAAATCCTGCCACTAATCAAATAGTCATACAAACAAACAAAAAGGCAATGCAAAAGAGGAGAGATTCACAGGGGCACCAGGAATTTTCAAGGTTGTTTTTTTCCCTCCTATGAGAAGTCAGGGAGGGCTTCCCTGAGGAAGTGGCATTTGAGCTGAGAATGGAAGGATGCCTAGATTGGTCTAGGCAACAAAGAGAGGGAAGAGCACTTCTGACATGGGAAATAGCAGGTGCAAAGACCCCATGGCAGGAGGGAGCCTAGCAAGAATGAGACTGAGAGAAAGCAAACGTGTGCCCTGGGACTTGCAGAGGGGAGTTTGGTGGGAGATGAGTCTGAAAGAGGGACATAGGGCCTCATGCACGACCTCATGGATCTTTATCTGAAGCACAACAAGGAACCACTGAAAGGTTTTAAATAGGCTTCCTACCACAGAAGCCAGAACCAGTCTGACCATAGCAAGCCTGGGACTTGTAAATATGTTTGCACAGTGGATTTTCCAAGGAGGGTGTTGGAGGTCGGAAGGAACGAAAAGTACCCACCAAACTGAGAAGGTTTCTGGAGAATAAAAAACGAGGTAGGCAGCTGCATATAATCAATAGATCAGTTTATTATAGGGTAACTTACAGGGTAGGAACTGGTGGACAGCAATCCACCCAGTGCATCTGCAGCTGCACTCTGAGCCTTCAAGGGGCCATTGGGACAACTTTATAGCTAACCTAGGGTATGGGGGCACATGCTTGGAAACAGGAAGTGTATTCCTAAGTCAAGATTTATGAATGGGTAACTAGTTCTGTAGGTACTAGGAGTACGTCAGCAAAGGTCTTCATCATTGTTTGGAGGCTAATGGAGCATAGAGGCCACCTGGACTTAAAGATCATTAAACAACATCTATTAACTACAAAGCCCTTGATGACAGAGAAAAGATTTACTATGCAGAACAGGCATAGGTAGGGTCAGTGGAAGGACAGCAGGAACTGTACGGACTCAAGATGGCATCAGTTATGCTAACAGCCATACAGAGGGGTTCAGACAGATTTGGTAACCGTGGAGATGATCATGTGGACACTAACAATTATGATAATGAAACTACAAACCTGGGAAACTGGGCACTATAAATAGAATTGTTTCTGGGTGAGCTTTAAATATGCTGGCTGATGAAAGGTGCTGGAAACCACATTATGTCAACACAAAGGGTCTGATGATGGAAAAGGTGACCTACCCTGTGCATGAATGAACGCAGGGACTGTGGAGCTGAGGGTTGGTGTCAGTCGTAGCAACCCTCAGACCCAAGGACCTTTCTTCAATATTTCAAACAGGGTCTCAGTGATGGGGGAAGGAAAATGCACACGTGAAGTGTATGCAATCCACCAGGTACCCTCATGAGCAATATCTTATTTAATTTTAATAAGCTATTGCTAAAGTAAAACTAATTATCTTCTTTCTAAAGATGATGGATCTGAAACTCAGAGAAATAATGTTTGTTGCTGCATCACACAGTGTGACAGGCACTTGAGGCTGCCTCCACTATGTGTGAGAGTGAACACATATACATTAAAAAAAAAAATCTGGGAAGAAACGTTATACAATAGTTGACGGGAGGGGCGCGGATTGATGACAGGGATAGGGGTTCTTCAATTTTTCTTGTGGACAAAACTGTGTATTGTAAGAATTTGTTATAGCCTGTATTAGGTTTGCAAATAAAATAAACAGTAAAAGTTTATTTGCTAATCACTCCCAGCTCGGCTTGGGTTCTGTCTCCTTTGAAAAACTCCGCAGCCTGATTATCCCCACCACCCTCTCTGACTCTCAATTACTATTATTATTTTTCTGTAAGATGGGCTTTCATCATTTAACTTTATTCCTCCTGAATGCACTCAATAAACACTAGTGTAAGCTGCTATTGGGGGGCAATTCAGGAGCCCAGGGACGAGGAGTTCCAAGAAGAGAACTCCTGGGGGTGCAGCTTTCCGGGATCCATAAAGACTCCTGAGGAGAGCAGATTCCGAAAAAGTTTTTCCTCGAGAAGCACCGAAGCTTTCCGAAAATAGCCGAAGAGCTGGGATGCAGGGGCCAACAAAGCCGACCGCGAGAGTCACCAAGGGCTTCCGGAAAGAGCCGAGGAGTGGAAAGAGCGGTTTACCGAGAGTTTACGGAGATAGCCGAAGAGCAGGGAGGCGGGGCCACTAGGCTTCGAAAAGAGCCGAAAGGTTGGGAGGAGGAACCAGTTCCACAAGGCGGAAGTGTCGGCGTTCGAGTGGCCGAAGAGCTCCGAGGATTTCCGGAGCTAGCCGAAGAAGCTCCGACAGTTTCCGGAGAGGGCCGAGGGTCTCCAAGCGGCTATGCCGAGGCGCAAACATGGCGGAGGTAGGTCGTGTTGACGGTGAGCTGAACGAGGGGCTGGCGCCCGCGGCCGAAGCACTGGTAGCGGCCCGGGAGCGGAGCAGACGCTTCTTAAGCGGCCTAGAGCTGGTGAAGCAGGGCGCCGAGGCGCGCGTGTTCCGCGGCCGCTTCCAGGGCCGCGCGGCCGTGGTGAAGTACCGCTTCCCCAAGGGCTACCGTCACCCGGCGCTGGAGGCGCGGCTCGGCCGGCGACGGACGGTGCAGGAGGCCCGGGCGCTGCTCCGCTGTCGCCGCGCAGGTGAGGCGGCCCGGCTTGGGGGCGTGGGGGACGCGGGTAAGGGGCTCCCCTGCGCTGCGGGCCGCGATTTGCCTCAGTTTCTCTGTTTGTACCTTCTGCATGGCTTTCCGTTAAGAAATGTGATCCTTTTATCCTTCTTTTCGTTCATTAACTCTTCAGAAGCCGCTTGGCCTTGCAGCGACTAGCATTTGTCCCGGAGCCATTGGCGCCTGGTTCAGTTCTGGCTCTGCCACTCTTGCTCAGCGTTGCGCATGTCATTTAACTGCCCTGAACCTCGGTTTCCCCATTTGTACCGTCTCAATTTTCGATCGTCATCTTTTTTTCCTTTTAAGAAGCAGACGTAATTACAGGTACTTGCCCAGGAGCCAGGCTCTCTGGGTTCAAATACTCCGCTGCTTCATATATAGCCTTTCAGCAAAGTTATATAACCTCAGCCTCAGTTTCCTCACATGTAAAGGGAAGTCATTGTAGCTATATCCATCTCATAGGGATGTTGTGGCCATTAGACGAGATGTGTATGCCATGTATTATGTTTGAACATAGGACTGACTTGTGGCGCTCAGTAAACATTAGATTTCATTCAACTGTTTATTTTTTCATTAAAACATCATTGCACCATGACCGTAAACCTTGTCCTCAGATGAGAAACGTAGGCTCAGAGGAGTAACTTGCCCAAGCGACCCAGCCAGGCTCTCAGCCCATATCCCTCTGACCCAGAAACACTGGCTTTTCACTTTTACACTTCCTACCTTTGTTTCTGTCATTGGTGTTTTTTAGGTGTCTGCTGTACTCCAAGACACTGTTAGGTGCAGGGAGATCTGGAGGAAATTCAGTAGCGGACAAGCAGATGCACCTCTGCCCTTGATCATATTTAACGACATTATTCACGTGTTCATATTTTCTGTTTTCACCCTCTCCAAGATCTAAGTTCTGTTAGGCAGGGATCATGCCTGCTTTGTTTTCTGCTGTATCCCAACAGATTTGTCTCCAGTATCTAGAAGTGTCTTGAGGGTGATTGACATTCAATGAAGATTCATTGAATCTTCAAATTCAGAGAAGTCATTGAATTATTGGAAGTATTGATCGCATGTTATAGAAGCAGAAATGGCAGCTTAGAGAAATTAATGTGACTTTAAAGTTATACGGCTAATAAGGAAGGGAGCAGGGATTTAAACTTGTCCTTCCTCTCTATAAAGATGAATCTCTAAGCCGGCACGTGGCTTGGCCTCCTGCTGGTGTCCTTGTCAGGTAGAAACGGCTCTGACTGGGCTGTGCTTACCCTTCTGGCTCTTTATTTTGTATTGTATTTTAGCGAATAAGTATGACAAATGAAGTCCAATCATAAAGGGTGGAAGGGAGGAGGGAGCTTTGGCTCTGCTCACCTTAGCTATGGGGTGGTCTTAGCACAGTCCTGCAGGGGAAACTTCCAGAGAAGTTAAGCTCTACCATTCTGCAGCATTCCTAAATCTTTTTCCCGAAATACGCAGATACACACTGTAAAAAACTGGCTCAGTCTTTGAAAATTAAGCTTACTATTTAAAAAAAAAAAAGAAGTATCTAATTCAATGACCCCTTATGTCTTGGTTGCAGGAATATGTGCCCCGGTTGTCTTTTTTGTGGACCATGCTTCCAACTGCTTATTCATGGAAGAAATTGAAGGCTCAGTGACTGTTCGAGATTATATCGAATCCACTATGGAGACTGAAAAATCTCCCCAAAGTCTCTTTGGCTTAGCCAAGGCAATCGGACAGGTTTTGGCTCGAATGCACGATGAAGACGTCATTCATGGTGATCTCACCACGTCCAACATGCTCCTGAAACCTCCCCTGGAACAGCTGAACATCGTGCTCATAGACTTTGGGCTGAGTTTCATTTCAGCACTTCCGGAAGATAAGGGAGTTGACCTGTACGTGCTAGAGAAAGCCTTCCTTAGTACCCATCCCAACACCGAGACTGTGTTTGAAGCCTTTCTGAAGAGCTACTCCGCTGCCTCCAAAAAGGCCAGGCCAGTGCTTAAAAAATTAGATGAGGTGCGCCTGAGAGGGAGAAAGAGGTCCATGGTGGGGTAGAAGAATTCTGTGGCGACCACAGACGGTCAAGCTGTTCACAGTAACTCTGAAGGAATGCTCTGAATGTGAGATTCGACCTAAATGAAGGCGGTGGGATATCTTTAGGTGCCGTCTGTGATCATGCTCCTTAGGCATTGTCGTCTGCGGTTGACTGTTCTCAAGAGCTTACTCTGTACATAAGACATGTCTGGCAGAACTGGGCATTCAGAATAAATCTCAGGCTTTCTCTGCAATTGTGCCGTGTACACCTCAGATCAAGGGCATGGCGTTACAAAA
This sequence comes from Grampus griseus, assembly GCF_964374135.1. NCBI lineage: Eukaryota > Metazoa > Chordata > Mammalia > Artiodactyla > Delphinidae > Grampus > Grampus griseus. The sequence goes on along the minus strand of NC_139008.1, from coordinate 74,732,570 downwards.
CAGTGAACCACATACTGAGAACCTTATTCTGTTTTCAGTCCTGGTGAGGCAAGGACAGTCTCAGTTGGTGACAGTATGTCTTTATCAGCCCTCTAACCCAGCCTTTTTTGTTGTTGTGTTCATGACAGACTCCTCTTTGAAACCAGTACAGTGGGTTACAACCAGCATTTTAAGAAAGAAATGGAATCAGAGATTAGAAAATATCAGAGCACATTACATGTAGTATTGTAAGTATTGTTTTATGAAACTTGTTTGAAATGTGTATATAGACAATGGTATGTACTAGGTTTTGATGTAAAATACAGTTCTTTTTGAGGGTCATGGTAAAAAAAAATGATGAAAAATGCCGCTTAACTCCAATTTCTCCTTTTTAAAAAAAGCAGGCTCATAGCTTTCAGGCAACTGAAATTTATGTATTTCTGTACAAGACTTTTTTTTTTTTTTTTTTTGCGGTACGCGGGCCTCTCACTGTTGCGGCCTCTCCCGTTGCGGAGCACAGGCTCCGGATGCGCAGGCTCAGTGGCCACGGCTCATGGGCCCAGCCACTCCGTGGCATGTGGGATCTTCCCAGACCGGGCTCAGACCCGTGTCCCCTGCATCAGCAGGTGGACTCTTAACCACTACGCCACCAGGGAAGCCCCTGTACAAGACTTTTTATTTTTGTTGCTCTGTGTTTTTATGGCTGTCTTCTAATTAAGAAGTGATTGGTATAAATTTCCTTTTAATTTCTATAGGTAAAAAAGCCGGTTTATATCAAAGACAGTAAGTAGATTGAGCAAAGATAGTGAAGTAGCTTGGAAATGACTGAAGTTTGATAAAACCTGGTTTAAGAGAAGGTGCAGGAAAACTGTATTAAGATGCAAAGTACCGCGAATTAGCTCACACTTATCCTTGCCCAGTTTCTTCCCCCAAAGAATTTGTGTGTGTGTTGGGAGGGAGGTGGGTATAATAAAACACTTTCTTCCTGTAAGCTCTAACTAGCAAGTCAATATTTTGAGTGTGGGCACTGTACTGGGTACCAGGTGCAATGATGAGCAAGATGGACAAGCATGTTCTCATGGAGTGAACATTCTGGAGCAACTTGGACTGTGTCAGTTTTGTTCACCACAGTTATCACTCTGCACACGGCAGATGCCCAGGAATGAAAGAAAACTTCCCTTTCTGGGTAGTGGTGACTGGTTGAGAGAACTGACATCATTGTTTGGTTACTACACGTCAGGCATTGAATCTAAAACAACGCTAAATTAGGTATTGTCACCATTCGATAGAGAAACGGGCTCAGAAGGGGGGGAGCTTGTCCAAGATGTCACAGGTAGCAAGGAGTACTTTTCCCTGGCTCCAAAGCCCGTATGCTCTCCACTGATCCTTTAAGAAATGAGATGCATTTCAATATATGACACATATTATTATAATATGTGTTGGCATTATGTTACACTATTTTCAAATAATTCCAAGGCCACAGGAGCTGGCCATAATTTTTTTCAATGAATATTCTCAACGTGGCTGAGGGCTTATTCCCCAGTTTCCTCATATACTGTACAGCTAATATGGCTAATCTCTACCTCGTGGGGAGAATGGTTGAGCCACGCGTGCAGCTGTTAAGTCAGCGGATACCTAGCGCTCGCTGTGTGCCAGGCACTGGAGATACAGAGGGGACACGAATGTCTCTGGAAACAAACTGAGTCCCTAAGACAATTTCAGACAGTGATGAGGGCTGTAAAGCAGCGGCCCCCAACCTTTCTGCCGCCAGGGACCGGTTTCGTGGAAGACAGTTTTACCCGGGGGTTGGGGATGCTGGTTGAGGCGGTCCTGCCAGCGATGGGGAGGAATGGGGGGTAGCAGATGAAGCTTCGCTCGCTCGCCCGCCGCTTACCTCCTGCTGTGTGGCCCGGTTCCTAGCAGGCTACGGACCGGTACTTGGTCCTGATCCGAGGCCCGGGGGTCGGGGACCCCTGCTGTAAAGGATGCTGAGATTCTGAGTGACCTCGAGTGGAGGGAGAGGGAGGAGTGGTCAGGGAAAGCCTCGATGAGGTGACCTTGGGAGTAAGACGTGACGGAGAACCAGGAGATGGGGTGTGGGACTCCAGGTACCGAGTTGGTGAAGGAGGAGCATCCCTGAGGGACAGCAAGGCTGGTGGGGCTGGTTTGCCACCGAGCAAGGAGGAGGAGCAGGAAGTGAGATCGGAGAGGTGGGTAAGTGCTGGGTCACGCAGGGCCGAGTAACAAGGCTGGGTTTTTATTCTTAATGCAGCTCAGGAGGTTTTAAACCAGGAACATCTGATGTACATTGTGAAAGGATGACATTGGTAGAAAAAAAAAAACTGCAAGGGGCCAGAGTGGAGGCAAGAAAACAGTGAGAAGGTTAGCCTGTGATGAGGATAGACCAGGGTGGAGGTGTCGGCAAGCATGCCGCAAGCCATGTGGCGGTCACCGGGGTATGTGACACGGTGGCCAGCGGCTGTGGGAGTGGCGGCAGCAGCAGCAGGGAAGCAAAAATGACCTCTGCAGGCATTAAGAGGGAGAGGGAGACGCCGGAGGCTGGAGACACTTCACACGTGTTCCCAGCAGGAGTATTTCCTGTCTTCATACTCAGCCTGTGGCCAGGGCAGGGAAATAAGGATTAACAAGCCTTCCTAGGGGAGCAGTGGATTCTTCTCCTAGTTCAGTGTCTCACAGAGGGCTAAGGAACCCTCTGCAATCCCAGATCCCTCAAAGTCCACAGGGGACAGACAGCCTGTGCTTTGCACCGATGAGCCAATGGCACCAGCAGCAGCATGTGAATTCCCACCGGTTATAACAAGGGTTATAACGGATGAGGAAACACTCTTAGCAGTGAGAAGTAGGACGTCCTAGGGTCACAATAAGTGACAGAGCTGGCATTCAAGCCCACATTTTTAACAACAGTTTATTGAGCAGTCACTAAGTTCTTTGTGTGCATTAACCCATCTTACAGAGGAGACAACTGAGGCACAGAGAAATTCAGTCTTGCCCAAGGTAACACTGCTAATGAATGGCAGAGCCAGGGAAATGTGATGTGGCATAGATGTGTCCAACACTGAAAAGGACACAGGCCCACATCTCCTGGGAAATTGTGGCCAGTCCACTGGCCACAGAATGCAGTTACCCAAGCCTGGCCTACTGAGTGCCCCGTATAGGCGTGCTCTTATTAAATGATCTGAGCTGGCCGAGAGGAGATGGGACCACCTGCACTCATGAGGCACGTGGGCTGTAATCTCTGCCATAACTGAGGACGTTAGCCTGAATCCTGATCCTGGTTCCAATACAATCTTATTTACAAAAACAGGCAGCTGGTTTGTGGGCCACACTTTGATGTTTTAAAATATTACATTAACATATTGGTCTCAGTTAACTGAGTTTTAGGGGCCCCCTTAAGTTTGTGCCCTAGGCAGGTGCTTCTCTTGCCTTGCCAGAGCCCTGACCCTGCCATCACCAACTGACAGAGCCCCTGACAGTGAGTGCCCACGTCCTTACAAGGGCCTGCCCCAACCCTCTTTCTGGAACTGGGTATCTCCTCTTTTGTCTTGAATTCAGGGCCCTGCAACTCCAAAGGACTGAATTCCCCTTTCCCCGAACCCAGTGGAGTGGCTCTCCTTCGCCACCAGAGGTCGCAAGTTACCGTCATTCTCTGTGCAAAGAAGTCAAAAAGAAACTTCCCTCCCCTTCCATCCTCTTTCACTTCCTTCTCTCCTCCCCTCCTCTTCCTCCTCTGTCCTCCTCCCCTCTGCCTCCCTTGTTCTCTTTCCTCTCCTTCCCTCTCCTCTTGCTGTCTCCCTCCCTCCCTCCCTCCCTCTCTCCCTCTCTCCCTTGAACTTGTTCATTTATTCACTCAACACCTTAGCTGAGTGTCCAGATGTGGTGGGCACCATGCTTATCACTCAGGATCCTGGTGAGCAAGACAGACCACACGTGGGGACGTCTAGTTCCCTCCTGCCTTGATTTTGTCATGCGTTCTCTCACTCACTTGCTCACTCACTAGGCATTTAGCAAGCGTGTTGGCTGTGTCCAGCTCAGTGCCAGATCCCGAAGAAGCTACAGTGACGAGGAAGTCCCCCTACCACCATCCCAGTGCCGCTGCAATCAATGGTTTCCCCACTGCTCCCTGTCCCCCCCCGCCCTGCCCCACTTCTGCCCTGGACCCCCCTGCATCCTTCCTCAGCAGCCAGAGACACCCTTGTAAAGCCAGAGGATGCCACTTCCCTCTTCAGAAGTGTGACGGCTTCCATCCCATGTCTCCTTGCTCACCAGCTGCATGGCTTGGGACCCCCTCACTGTACCTCTGAGCCACAGTGTCCTCATCTGTAAAATGGACTAACAGTGGTGTCTACCTCGTGGAGCTGCTGTGAGCACTCTGCTGGGTCGGAATTCCCAGGAAGCACACTCAGCGATGCAGTTTAGCATGTAGGATGTTTATTAAGGTGTCAGCCTCCAGAGAAGGGAAGGGAGGGAAGGAAGCAAGGGAGAGCGGGGGCAGAAGTGGGGCTGAGAGGCAGACCCAACAACAGCCTCAGCCAGCTTCCCCGCCCGGTGGAGGGGGGTGTCTGCAGCTACAGTGGCCCTGCAGAGATGTCCCAAGTTGGGCAGAGATGGCCAGGCCTTCATAATCTCACATCACCCAGACATGAGCGGGCCACCCCTGGAAGGGTGTGGGCTTGGATGAGGCCACTCTGCTTGTGACTCGATTCCTGAAGGGGAGACATGAAGGCTGCCTGCTGACTACATCTGCATCTGGGGCAAGCGGTCCTTCCTTGTAGAGGAACTGGGTCTCACATCAACGCCCCCATAAGCATTAATGAAATAATGTACGTAGAGCCCTACTGCAGTGCTTGGCACATGGCAACAATTAGCTGCTGTTGTTATTATTATATAATTTACATTGCTACTACTTTTAGAGACCAACAAACAGGCAATTATAATACAGCATCATTTGCTTCACTTTATAAGCCAAGAATACACAGGTGCACATTGCCTGGCCCCAACCCTAATCTCTCTGAATCAAAAGGTCTCAGGCTGGGCTGAGAATTTTCATTTCTAACAAGTTCCCAGGTGATGCTGAGGCTGCTGTTCTGAGACCACTGCCCTAAGGGAAATCAAGGTGTTTCACGGGAAGATCAGGAAATGGATGCTGGTAGGGCAGAAAGAATAGTTCTTTGCTCTACCCCTTTTACAGAAGAGGAAGCTGAGGCTCACAGATGCTAAGCACCTTGCCTAGAGTCATCAGCCTGTATGGTAGAGACTGTGCTAGACATTGTCTGTTGCCTACTAAAAGCCAGCCCCCTTGTTCCTTTTGGACAGAGCCTGGATTTGTCCAGGTATTTATTAGGTGCAGATGACTTTATCTCAGAGAAGCCCAGATTGGTCCCTGATATAGGGGTGGGCATGTGACCTTTTTCTGGCCAGTAAGATACAAGAGAAACTTGCAAAGTTTGCTTTTGGGGAAGATTTTGCTTCTTACAGAAGGTGAGAGAATTCCAATCCAAGAGCATGGGATATCTTTCTGACCCCCTCTTCTCACTTTGGGCCAGCCACACGGTTCTTCCAATAGGCAGTCATGCTCCCATCTCAGGGCCATTGTACTTGCTGTTCCCTTTGCCTGTCACACTGTTCCTCACACATCCTCACATGGCTACCGCCTTCACTTCCTTCAATTCTCTGTCAAACACCACTTTGTCTTCCATGAGCACCCTGTATAGAAGCTAACACCCCCAGCCTCAGCCCTCCCCATCACCTCCCCAGCTTTGTCTCCATCCCATTCACAAGCACCTACTACCATTTATATTCACTTGCTCATTTGCTTCTTGTATGCTCTGGGGGGCAGAGGGTCCTGTTTGCTGCACTGTCTCAGCCCTTGTTTCTCTATTGGTGCCTGGAAGGTAGTGGGTGCTCAGTAAACATTTACTGAATTGAGTTGGATTCCCTTATACAAGCCCAGCCTGCTTGTTGGAAAAAAAACCAAGGAGCTACGTGAGCCTTCCTCCCCTATGCCAAACACACACACACACACACACACACACACACACACACACACCCCACCTACCCACAGTCTTCCCTGCTGGAGGCAAAGCAGAGTAGGGTCCTGGCCTGCAGCTTGGAACAAAAAACAGTCAGAAGCCTGGGGGTTTGGTGCCGATCAAAGGCCTCCTGATGTTTGTAAACCTTTGCTCTCTGCCCGGGATAGAGGGGGTTAGGGGATGGCCCAGAATCCAGAGTTAGTTGTAGCTCCAGGCCAGGGGAGTCCGGGCCCTGCCCCTTTCCCCGTAGAGAGGGAAGGCCCTGAGAGGTCAAGTTGCTTGACTCCCTCCCTCCAGGGTATCTCAAGGGGTGACTTATCCCCGCCCCAGCCTCAGCCCACCTGCTGAGACTTGCTTCAAAGCCAGTATTGCTCTTGGAGCCGTAGAGGCCTTGACCAAGATGTCACGCTGAAAGATGCTGACCGTGGTACGGGCCTCAGTGAAGGGAGTGGGGGAGGCACTGAGAGTCCCTTCCGTGCAGGTGAAGTGGAAACTGGTGCCCATACTCTCCCCTCAGGCCCTCTCCCCTCTCCCTGCTTTATGTTCCTTCATAGCACTAAGCACCGTGTGATGTGCTATATATGTCACTCATGCATCTCGTTACAGAGCTGCCAAAATAAAACCTCTATGAGAGCAGAGGCTTTTGCTTCATTCGATCACTGCCAGAGCCCCAGCGCCCAGAAAGATGCCTGGTACATAGTATGCGCTCAATTCATATTTGTTGAACGAATGATATGCATGATTCTGGTCGATGTTCATAGTAATAAAATACACTTTATTTAAAGCATGTTCAACTATTCAATAGTTGATTGAACCCCTGCTATGTCCCAGGCACTGGGACTGTAGCACAGTACAATCTGGACTCCTTATTCTCATGGGGCTTCATCTAGGAGGGAATAATTTCAAATGGTGAGTCATGCTGTGAAGGAACAACTGAGGGGATTTTATACAGAGGGAGTGTTGTAGAGTTGAGGAAGGCTACGTTTCATTAAATTAGGTAGTCACGGAGGCCCTTCTGAGGAGGTGACATCTGAATTGAGACCTGAGTGAGGAGAAGGAACCAGCCACTGTGAAGGGATGGTGGGGAAGGAGTGGGGAGGAGAGATCCAGGCAGAGGGAGCAGTCAGTGCAAGAACTTGGCTTGTTCAAGGAGCAGGAAGAAGGTCACAAAGAGGGTGGCACCCAGTGGTTGAGGGGAAGGCAGGTGGGACATGGTGTTGAAGTATTAGGCAGGATTCAGTCATTCATGTAAGTGACCAGCACAGTGCTTGGCACATAGCAAGCCCCTTAGTAACTGAGCTGATGTGTATAATTAGTGTGCGTGTATATACACACACACACACACACACACACACACACACTTTACAGAGGTTGTAATTTGCGTATTAAAAAGGGGGGTAGTGGGCTTCCCTGGTGGCGCAGTGGTTGAGAGTCCACCTGCCGATGCAGGGGACATGGGTTCATGCCCTGGTCCGGGAAGATCCCACATGCCGCGGAGCAGCTGGGCCCGTGAGCCATGGCCGCTGAGCCTGTGCGTCCGGAGCCCGTGCTCCGCAACGGGAGAGGCCACAACAGTGAGAGGCCTGCGTACCATCTGTCCAATGGGCATACCAATGGGAATGAAAATAAATGGTAGTCAAACCATCCTCTGACTGTGGAAGTTCTTTAAGAATTCCCTCCCCCGACACACACAAAAGATAAAACACACCAAAAAAAGGAAAAGAAAGAATTCCCTCCCACACTCTACTTTCTTTTCAGTGGAAAGGGGGGAAGAAACAAAGGCAGGGAGCTAATTAGTGGGTCCAGCCTTGGAGCCCCCTTGTCCCCTGTAGAGTTCTAAGTCATCCAGCTAGAGGCCTCATGTCTGCACTCTCCTTCCTATAAGAAGCTCTTCTCCAGGTGAGAAAAGTAATAGTGGTGGTAACATTTACCTATTGCTGTGTGACAAACTGCTCCAAAACATAATGGCATAAAACAACCATTTATTGTGTTTGCAGATTATGTGGGTCAGAACTTTGGACAGGGCAACCCAGGGATGTCGTGTTTTTTTTTTTTTTTAACCGAGGAATGTCTTTGATCTACCACATCTGGGGCCTTAGTTGAAAGGCAAAGGGCTGGAATTATCTGAAGGCTCATTCACTCATATGCCAGTTAGTTATTGCTAGTGGCTTCTTGGGTTTCTCTCCATGTGGTTTTACTGCCTGGTTTAGTTTGAACTCCAGATATGACAGCTGGGTTTCAAGGGCGAGAGTCTCAAAGAGTGCGGGAACCAGGCAGAAGCTGTACCCACTTTATGGCTCAACCTTGGAAATCACATCGCATCCATTCTGCCATGTTCTGTTGGTTGGTGCATCACAAGCCCCCACCCACTTTCCAGAGGTGGGGACATAGACCCCCAACTCTCAGTGCAAAGTGTTAATCACATTGTAAGAGGAGCATATGGGATGCACACATAGGATGGAAGATATATATTGGTGCTGTCCTTGGAAAATCTGCCACAAGCAGAATAACAATGGCCAATTGTTGCACACTTACTGTATGCAAGTGCTGTGCTCTACGCTCGCCTGTTAATCCTCCCAACCTCCCTATGAGTTACATACAATTTTTGTTCTCATTTCAGATAAGGAAACTGAGGCCCAATGGGTTGCATAACAAGCAAGTGGTACAGCCAGAATTTGAGTGTTGCTTCATCCAGTGCGGTGTGACAGGCTCAATAAGGTAATGAAAATGGATTATTATAAGGATTAAATAAATTAATACATGTAAAGTGCTGCAAACAGTGCCTCACACATAGTTAAGTGCAGTATATGTGCTTGCTATTATTAATGCTATCATTATTATTATTACTACATTTGAGTCACCAGATTGAAACCTCTGCTCTAATAGAAGATATTTGTACTCTGAATCTCTCAGCTGGTTCCAGAAACAGGGAGCCAGTCCAGGGGCGCTGGGTGCAATATACCCTGGTCCCAGTTGCCTCCGGGCTTTGGGGAATGGACTTGAGTTTCTATGATGTCAGCTGGTCCAAATCCCCAGGACTCGTTTTTCCGGTTTGGAGCACCCCATCCTCCCACACCCAGGCCTCACATGTCCAAAGTGCTCTCTGCAGGGCCTCGCTGACCATCCCAGGCTGTCTGACACTAACCTGGCTAGAACCTTTGATGAAGCCGACTATTGGGCTGGCTCAAGGTCAGGTCTCCAACTTGAAAGGACATGGGAGAGGGTTTCATCACAGCCTGCAAAGGGTCCATTGGGAAATAACTTGCCCTAGGGGTTTACGGGAATCATGGCAGCATGATCTGGATAGGAAGTGAGCACTGCATCTCTTCCAGGGCCTTTCTCTTGCCATCTCTTGGTTTCCCAAATTTCAGATCTTTGCATCCAATTTTTGGAATTTTGCCATAACCATGCACTTCCCATACTAAGAGTTACTTAGTGTTTTTCTTTGAGTTGCTTCACATGGTAAACTTCAATAGATTTAACTTAAAATGAGGATTGTTTTAAAATCATGGGCTTTAGTTTAAAAAAAAGAAAGAAAGAAAGAAATCACTTGTCCTAAGTCAAAAGTAATTAGAAGAATGAATAAAATAAAAAGAAACCAGTGCTGTCCAGTCGCAGCAAGATGTCGAAGTCTCTGGCCTTGAAATCTTCTTTGGCTGTTACAAAGAGAGTTACCAAGTGATGAGATATTAAAGGGACACTAACACCCAGCCGAGGCCCTCTCCGTGGTGTAATGAAGAGTTAAGGAAAATTGACACAGGGAATAACTTTCACTCTGTGGGATTAAATGTTATTTAAATACCGTCTAGTACAACATAAAATGATCTGTGTTTCCTTACGGGTCTGCCTCTCAGGTGTTGAGAAACATTCCACCATCTAATTCGGTCTCAATGACAGCTCCTTTCTGTCCCTCCCTCAGAGATCTGAAGACATGTCCACAGAAAAACCTGCACACAAATGTTCATAGCAGCGTTACCATAATAGCCCCAAAGTGGAAACAACTCAAATATCCATCAAGTGACACATGGATAAATAAAATGTGGTATATTTATACAATGGAACATTATTTGGCCATAAAAATGAGAGAAGTACTTACACATGCTACAGTGTGGGTGAACCTTGAACAAAATCATGCTAAGTGAAAGAAGCCAGACACAAAGGACCACGTATTGTATGATTCCATTTATACAAAATGTCCAGAATAGGCAAATCTAGAGAGACAGAAAGTAGATCAGTGGTTATCTAGGGCTTTGGAGGTTGGGGGGAGATTGGGCGTTGGTTGAGACTGTTAATGGGTGTGGGGTTTCTTTCTAGGATGATGAAAGATTTCTATAATCGATTATAGTAATGGCTGCACAACTTTGTGAGTATACTAAAAACTCTGGACCTCTTGGCTTTAAATGGATGAATTGTATGCTATGTCAGTTATATCTAAGTAAATCTGTTACTAACATAATGAAAGCAGCATCTGTCACTCTGCTTAAATCCCTGCAGTGGCTGCCCTTGTCATTCAGGGTAGAATGCAGAATCCTTACTCAGCCTTTCAAGATCCTGTGTCTTCTAGTCGCTGGCTGCCCTTCTGATCACACCTCTGTACCCAGTTCCTTGATGACTCTAAGCCAGGTCTTGCTTGCTCTTGCCTCAGAGCCATTGCACTTGACTTTTCGTTCCTCTTGGAATGCTTCCTTCACATACTCAGAGGGTCCACTCGCCCACTTTCCTTGGGTCTCTGCTTAGCTTAAGGCTCTTAGTCACCTAGTCATCCAGGGCTTCCCTGACCACCTTATCTGAAATGGTACCCCCGCCCCCCATCACAAGCCATCTCCCTCTCCTGCCTCATTTTCCTCCGTAGCACTTGTCATCTTCTCATCTTTATGCCATAATACATTTTACTCATTTGTTTATCATTTGTCTCCTCCAACTCCATCCCCCGCCAACTAAATGAAAGTTCCAGGTAGGCAGAGATTTTAAATTTTTGGTCTTATTCATGATTGTATTCATAGCCTGGTATATAGTTGCTATGCAGTCAATATTTATTGAATAAAAGGAATAATGAAAGGTATGTATGATTAGCCCCAAGTTGACTGGTGCGGAAAACCAAGTCTGGTGTTTAAATAGTCATTTAGTAAACATTGACAGAGCACCTACCACAGACCACGCCCAAGCCCTGGAGATATTAAGTGGCAAAATTTTGGTAGAACTCAGGAGGGCCATGAGAACTGGACTGAAGTCTCTACATATGAAGTTGTAGAAGCCAACTCAGATTTTGCATCAGGGAAATGATTCCACCAGAATCTGACAAAAGATGGATTAGCTTTTAGGGGTGTGGGGAGTTGGAAAGCAGTGGAGTTGTTCCAAAAGTGGCTCTCAACCCCAGCTGCACATTAGAATCTGCTGGGGGCTCTTAAAAATCCTGATGTTCAGACCACATCCCAGACAATTAAATCAGACTCTCTAAGGGCAGTGCCTGGGCGTCAGCATTTTTAAAGCTTCCCAGGTGATTCCAAGTGCAGCCAGGGTTGAGAACCACTGTGTTAGATGGTTAGAGGAGTGTTGATGACCCTTGTTATCTGATGGTACTGAGTATTAGGAAACAGCTTCTTGAGTGCATACGCTCAAATTGTTGACAACTCTCAAATTTTTGAGGGGATGAGGTGTTATTTTACTTTAATGTTCACCGTAAAAGTCATATTTCTCGTATCTAATAAACACATCTAATGAAACGTATCTAATAAAACATATACTCTGAGTCATTACTATGTCGTGGTTAGGCATGGGGACTCTGGAGCTAGACTACTGGGATTTGAATCCTCCTTAATAGCTGTGTGTCCTTGGATAAGCTACTCAAGCTCTCTGTACCTCAGTTTCCTCCTCTGCAAAATGGGAATATATTAGCATCTACTGCATAAGGTCATTTTTGTGTTCAGTGAGTTAAATCATATAAAGCTCTTAGAACAGGGCCTGGCACAGAGTAAGTACTCAGTGAATGTTGGCTGTTATTATTCATTAATAAGTAAGGTATGAAGACAACATTCCTTGAGCATTTGACATAGATCACTAATTTGATTAAATTCTCTTGAACAGTATAAACTGCAATTATACATTTTAGTAAATCTGATTCTTTTGAATGGTTCAAGCATATTAAACAGTAGACCAGGGACTTCCTTGGTGGTACAGGGGAATGCAGGGGACGTGTGTTCGATCCCTGGTAGGGGAACTAAGATCCCACATGCCGCGGGGCAACTAAGCCCGCGTGCCACAACTATTGAGCTCATGTGCCTCAACTATTGAGCTCACATGCCTCAATGAGAGAGCCCGAGTGCCGCAAACTACAGAGCTCATGCGCCCTGGAGCCCGCGCGCCACAACTAGAGAGAGAAAACCCGCATGCCACAACTAGAGAGAAGTCCGCGGACTGCAACTACCCGAGCAGACCGTGAGCCATGACGCAAAGATCCTGCGTGCCTCAACAAAGATCCCGTGTGCTGCGACTAAGACCCGACACAGCCAAAAAAAAAATAAGGAAAATAAATAAATTAAATAAATATATATATATATATAAAAACTAGTAGACCAAGTATATACAGATTCATTGTGGATGAAACTCATGCATACTCTTACACCAAGACAGGTTACAACAGTGCTGACCCCATGGAATTTAGTTTATTTCTTATTCATATTTTTAGAAAATCATAGTTTTAAAAAATTTATAGATAGAACTATAGAAATTACATAATCTGAACACCAGAGAGAAAATAGACTGAAAAAATGAACAGAGCCTCAAGAATCTGTGGGATTATAACAAATGGTCTAACATTTGTGTCATTGGAGTTCTGAAAAGAAAGGAAAAAGAGGAAGGAGCATAAAAGTATTCAAAGAAATAATGGCTGAAAACTTCTCAAATTTGGCAAAAGAATAAATGTACGGACTCAAGAGGCTGAATTAACTCCAAACAATATAACTAAAAGAAACTACACCAAGGCATATAGTCAAACTTCTGAAAACTAAAGACAAAGAAAAACACCTTGCAAGCAGTGAGAGAGAAATGACATCTTACCTCTAAAGGAAAAGCAATTCAAATTACAGTGAATTTCTCACCAAAATTCATGAAGTCCAGAAAAAAGTGGCATAACGTTTGTCAAGTGCTGAAAGAAGAAACTGTCAACTCAGAATCCTATATCCAGTGAAAATATCCTTTAGGAACAAAGGGGAAGTCAAGACCTTCTCAGATGAAGAAAACCTAAGAGAGTTTGTTGCCATTGGACCTACTCTAAAAGAATGACTAAAGGAAGTTCTCTAAACCAAAAGGAAATGATAAAGGAATATTTGAATATCAGGAAGGAAGAAAGAACATAGCAAGCAAAAATATAGGTAACTGCAATAAACTGTTTTCCTCTTGGGTTTTCTAAATTATGTTTAATGGTTGAGGCCAAAATTATGACATTGTCTGATGTGGTTCTAAATGTATAAGGAGGAAATACAAGATAATAATACTATAACAGGTAAAGTAAAGGGACATAAAGGGAGATAAGGTATCTATACTTTACTGAAATTGGTACCAGTAGACTGTGCTGAGTTATGTACATACAATGTAGTAACTAGGATAAGCACTAAAAAAATCCATACTAATAAATGCACTCAAAATCACTATGTAAAAATCAAAATGGAATTCTAAAAAATGTTCAAGTAATCCACAGGAAAGCAGGAAAAAGAAAACAGAGAAATAAGAGAGATAGAGAATAGATAGAGAACATATAGAAAACAGAATGGCAGATTTAAGCCCTAATATATCAACAATTATGTTAAATGTAAATGGTCTAAAAACACTAATTAAAAGACAGAGCCTAGCAGAGTGGAGTTTTTAAAAGCATGACCCAACTGTATGCTGTCTGTAAGAAACTCACTTCAAATATAGGGCTTCCCTGGTGGCGCAGTGGTTGAGAGTCTGCCTGCTGATGCAGGGGACACAGGTTCGTGCACTGGTCAGGGAAGAACCCACATGCCACGGAGCGGCTGGGCCCGTGAGCCATGGCCGCTGAGCCTGTGCGTCCAGAGCCTGTGCTCTGCAACAGGAGAGGCCACAACAGTGAGAGGCCCGCGTACCACAAAAAAAAAAAAAATGATATATGCGTATTGAAAGTAAAAGGATAAAAAAATATATATGGTAAACGGTAGTCAAAAGAAATCATAAGTGTCTATATTAATATCAAAGAAGGTAGACTTCAGAACAAAGAAAGTTCCCAGAGACATAGAGGGACATTATATAATAATGAAGGAGTCAATACACTAAAAAATTTAGCAATCTTAAATGTGTATATGCCAAGCAACAGAGCTACAAAATATGTGAAGCAAAAACTGATAGAACTGAAAAGAGAAATAGACAAATCTACATTTATAGAGACTTCAACACCCTTGACTCAATAATTGATAGAATAAGTAAATAGAGAATCAGCAAGGCTATAGAAGAACTTGACAATACCATCAAACAACAGAATCTAGTTGACGTTTATAGAACAGTCCCCCCAGCAACAGCAAAATACACATTCTTTCAAGTGACTATAGAACATACAGAAAGATAGTTATGCTGGACTGTAATACAAACCTCAAGAAAGTTAAAAGAATTGAAATTATACAAGGTTATGGTTCTTTGACCATAGTGGAATCAAATTAAAAATCAATAACAGAAAGATCATAGGAAAATCTCCAAACACTTAGAAACTAAACACCTCACTTCTAAATAATCCACGGGTCAAAGAAGACATCTCAAGGGGAAATAAAAAATACATTGAACTGAATGATAATTAAAATACACCACATAAGATTTGTGAGACACAGCTAAACCAGTGCAGAGAGGGGGAATTTTTATCATTAAATGTATACATTTGAAAAGGTGAAAAAGGTCTCAAATCAATAATCTAAGCTCCCACTTCAATGTCCTAGAAAAAGAAGAGTAGAAAAAAAGAAAAAAGAAAGAGAAGCATGGAAAAAAGAAAGATAGGCCTAGAAATCAATGAAATTGAAAACAGAAAAACAACCTCCAAGCATTGGTTCTTTGAAAAGAGGATTAAATTTAAAAATCTCTAGTAAGACTGACAAAAAGAGAGAGAAAAGATGCAAGTTACCAAATGAATGAATCAGGAATGGATGAATGAATCAAGGATATCACTATAGAACCTGCAGACATCAAAAGGGAGTACTAGAAACTCTACATGCAAACATTTAACAATTCAGATGAAACAGACCAACTCCTCAGAAAATAAAAACTACCACAATGTACTCAATATGAAGTAGATAATTCGAATAGCCCTATAACTATTAAGAAAATTAAATATAAAATTTTGCAAAAAATAAAAAAATCTATAGGCCTAGATGGTTTCACTGGGAAATAATACCAAACACCTAAACAAGAATTAACACCAATTCCATGCAGTCTCTTCTAGAAAATAGAAGAGAAGGGAACAATTCCCAATTCATTTATGAGGCTGGTATTATCCAGATACCAAAACCAGACAAAGGCAATAAAAAAAGAAAAACTACAGACAATATCCCTCATGATTATAGATGTAAAAATCTTTAATAAAATATTAGCAAATAGAATTCAACAAAATATAAAAATAATTATACATCATGATCAAGTGGCATATTCCCCAGGGATACAAAGCTGGTTCACTACTTGAATACCAATCACTGTAATCCATCATATTAATAGGCTAAAGAAGAAAAATAATTTGATCATATTAATTGATGCCCCCTCCCAAAGCATTTGATAAAATTCAACACTCATCCATGATAAGAACTCTCAGAAAAATAAAAATAGATGGGAACTTTCTCAATTTGAAAAGGAGCATTTACAAAACACCTACAGCTAACATTATAGTTAATAGTGAAAGACTGAATGCTTTCTCCCTGAGATTGTGAATCATGTAAGAATGTCCTTTCTCAAACTCTTATTCAACCATAGTGCCTGAAGTTCTAGCCAGTGCAGTAAGGCAAGAAAAGTAAATACAAGACATACAGATCTGAAAGGAAGAAATAAACCAGTTCTTATTTGTAGATGACATGATTGTCTATATAGAAGTCTGAAGGATTTGAGAAAAAAAAAAACCTCCCAGAACTAATTAATGAATTGAGCAAGATTTTAGGATATAAGATAAACATACAAAATTCAATTTTATTTCTATATATTAGCAGTGAATATATGGATCCTGAAAAAAATAGAATACCATTTACATTGCTCAAAAATGTAGTACTTATGTGCAAATCTAACAAAACATGTATAGGACTTTTAGGCTGAAAATTATAAAATGCTGATCAAAGAAATCAAAGAAGATCTAAATAAATGGAGAGACATACCACGTTCATGGATTAGAAGAGCCAACAGAGTAAAGATGTCAATTATCTCCAAATCGATATGCAGGTTTAATTTTTGTAGATATAGATAATATTCTAAGAATTTACATAGAAATGCAAAGAAACCAGAATATCTGAATCAATTTTGAAAAAGAAGGATAAAGTGGGAGGAATCACTGTCCCTATTTTCAGGACTTATTATACAGTTACAGTCATTAAGACAGTGTGGTATTGGTAGAGGGATAGACAATTAGATCAATGGAACAGAATAGGGAAACCAGAAACAGATCCACCAAATATGCCCAATTGATTTTTGACAGAAGTGCAAAAGCAATTCAATGGAATAAAGATAACTTCTTAAACAAGTGAAGCTGCAGCAATTGGTAGGCAAATTGATAGGCAAAAAAAAAAGAACCTCAATCTAAGCCTCATACCTGATATAAAAATTAACTCATGGACTTAAATATAAACATAAAACTATAAACTATCAAACTTCTAGAAAAAAATGTGAGAAAAATCTTCAGGATCTAGGGCTGTGCAAAGACTTTGACACCAAAAGCGTGATCCAAAAAAGGGAAAATTTGATAAATTTGACTCCACCAAAATTACAAATGTTTGCTCTTTGAAAAGTCTGTTAAGAGGATGAAAAGCCAAGCTATAGACTGGGAGAAAATTTTTGCAGACAACGTATTTGTCAAAGGACTGGTATCTAGACTGTATAAAGTACTCTCAAAACTCAACAGCAGAAAAAACGGTCCACTGAGAAAATGGGCAAACAACAGGAGGAAATAATTTCCCCCAAAGAGGATATACAGATGGCAAAGAAGCACGTGAAAAGATGTTAAACATCATTAGCCGTTAAGAAAATGCAGATTAAAACCACAGTGAGGGCTTCCCTGGTGGCACAGTGGTTGGGAGTCCACCTGCGGATGCAGGGGACGTGGGTTCATGCCCCAGTCCGGGAGGATCCTGCATGCCGTGGAGCGGTTGGGCCCGTGGGTCATGGCCGCTGGGCCTGCGCGTCCAGAGCCTGTGCTCCGCAGCGGGAGAGGCCACAACAGTGAGAGGCCCGAGCACCGCAAAAAAACCAAAACCAAAAACAAAAAAACCACAGTGAGATACCTCTACACCCCTATCAGAATGGCTAAAATAAAAAATACCACCCCAGTGCTGGCAAGGACGTGGGGAAACTGGCTCACTCATACGTGGCTAACAGAAACGTAAAACAGTGCTAACACTGGAAAATTGCATGGCGGTTTCTTCAAAAACCAAGGGTGCAACTACCATACAATCCAGGATTGTACTCCTGTGCATTTATCCAAGAGGAACAAAAAGACTCCTCGGGGCTCCAACCCACAGATGACTGACCCACCGTGGGAGAAAATAAGAAAAACGATCTCAACAGCAATAGCTGCTAAGAGACCTCTTGTCTAGCAGAGACCATCACTGGCATCGCCCCCACTGTGTGGTTGAGAAAACTGAGGCTCAGAGGCAGTTGTCAAGGCCACGCAGCTAGTATGTGGCAGAGCCAGTACCTGAACCCCTTATTACTAGTAAGTGATTTAATCTTCCAGTTGTTATGGCCCTTTTCACGGGAGAGTAAGGAAGAGTTCGGCCAGTTGCCCCAGGCCACATAGCTGGAAAGTCAGGAGGTTTAAACCGGAGGCTACTCTGCCTTCTGGGCTGGAGTCCTGTTCCTTAGTTCTAGGGTCGAACTTTTCCTAACTTTCCCGGGTCTCTTTCGCCCAGTCCCAGGGGAGCAGGCACCACCCTTTTCCTCCGGGAGGCGCAGGGAGAGGGCGGGCCCCCAAGCGCAGTCCCCTCCCCAAACCCTCCCCCAGGCTATAAGCCGGAGCCGGGGGGCCAGGCGCGGGCAGTCCCGGACTGGCCCGCTCCGCGGGGCGATCGCGCAGATGGCGGCGCTGGCGACAGTGGCTAAGAAGGTGTGGAGCGCGCGGCGGCTGCTGGTGCTGCTGTTCACGCCGCTCGCGCTGCTGCCGGTGGTCTTCGCCCTCCCGCCCAAGGTAACGCCTCCTTTGCCTGTGGGCCCCCCGTTCCGCGCCCTGGGCGGCCGTGCAACAGGCAGGACCCTCTCCTCCCGAGCCTCTGAGGCGGAACACCGCTGAGGTCCCAGTCTAGACAGATTTCACCAGACCCCCTCGACCGTCCCCCCTTTACCCTGCCTTGGCCTGCTGTGAACACCTCTTGCCGCAGTTCCCCTTTTCTAGCTGCTCCTTAGAGCCTGGGTCCCACCTAGCCTTCTGGATCTTCTCACTTCTACAGGCATGATTTCTTTTTATTGAGCTCTAACTATGTGCTTGGCGCTGTGTTGCACATTTCACTTGATAATCACAAGGAACACTTGATGAATGCCAAGCTGTGTAACCTGGGGCAAGTCATTTAACCTCTCTGAACTTCAGTTTACTCATTTGTAAACATAGGGGAAACGATAGTGCCAATCCACTTGGTTGTGGTGAATATTAAATGAGGCAAGCTATGTAAATCTCTTAGAACTGAGCCTGATACACAGTCAGTGCCTAAGAACGCACAGGCTGGTCTTATTTCCACGCGCCTCATATGATGGGGACGGCCAAGATTTAGTAAACGCTTGCCGGGAGCAAGGTGCAGTGCTAAAATTTGCTTTATGTGCATCATCTTATTTAATCCAGACTGAAAGTGCCCCTCAGAGGGGGAGGATCATTTGCCCCATTTTCCAGAGGAGAAAACTGAGGCTCGGAGAGAAGTGACTTGCTTACAGTCACACAGCAAACAGCTGAGTGGGATTCAATCCCTGGCTTATCAGAATCCAGAACATGACCTGTTTCTAGACTCTCAAAGAAAGTAATCCCTAGAAGATCAAAGGCTGCAGACTGAGGCCAGGAGTGTCATGATAAAAGTCACCACCAATGGGAGCTGGAAGGAGATGGTACTGCAGGTCCCTGTTGGGTCCCTCACCTCTGCTCAGCCCATTTGCAGCATCATGGGAGGGCACTAGGCTCATTAGACAAGGCTTCTACCTCCAGGAAGTTGTTTCACTATCCCTCAATGAGATAGTAAATGTTCATAAAAGTAAAAGTAAAGAGAGTGTGTAACTTAGTGGCGGATTACCCAGCACCACCAGCAGAGGCCAGGGGAGCTGGGAGAGGTGTTCAGAGAGGGATGCCTGGAGGAAGGAGCCCTCCTTGGGCCCAGGGGGTGAGGAAGTGATACGAAGGAGATGGTGTCAGGAGATCCAGGGCAAGTTCTTTGGTGTGGAATTATCCAAGCAATTAGACTTTCTTGACATGCAAGAGAAAAACAATAAATCCTGGTGTAAGGATTAGGTTGCTTATTCAAAAACTAGCCCACCCCAGACCACTCGCTGACTTCAGGACCTTGGACCAATCTCCTTTCTTCTTCGGGTCTCCCTTTCTTTGTCTATAAAATGGAGCGATCTCCATGCTAGCTTCTGAGATTTGACGCGAGGGGCTGAGTAAGGAAGTTGCCTCGCTGTGTGAAGCATCACCCGTGGAAGGCTGGATGGGTCTGGGAGGTCCCAGGCGGAGCTCTGGGGAAGAAGTGATGAAACACAGAGTCTCTCTCCTCAGCAGGGGGTTCTGAAAGCTTCTCTCCGCTCTGCCCTCTAGCAAGATTTGTGAACCCAGGGGCAGGTCCAAGTGTTACGGGGCCTGAAGCATGTACTATTTAAGGGGCTCTCTTTAAGAAAAAGCATACAGATTTACAGATACAAAATTCAGTACAGGGTTTGGGAGTGGCTCTGAAGCTTAAACTTCATTAGCTTCACAGAGAATCCACTTCCATATGGTCCCCAGTGTGCACAGGTAACAGCGAGTGCCTGACCCTCTGCGATGGTGGTGAGCATAATAAATAAAGTGTTTCACTGACTGCTTCGCTCTTCTCATGTGCCAGGCTCCATGCTAAGAGCTTCTCAGGCCTTGTCCTATATAATGTCCACATAATCGGGGAGGCAGCTGCTGTTAGCACCCCTATAGTACAGGTGAGGAAATGGAAGCTCAGCAGGGTTAGGTGACTTGCCCAAGGCCACACAGCCAGTACAAAGCCAGAATGCAGTGTCTGTACTTCTAACAGCTGCATTTTATACTCTTTCTTTCGTTATAATTGACTAAGAACCTCTCCTGTTTCCCTACAGATCCCTGGTGGGTACTCTTGGTGTGGCCCTAGATGTCACTACCTTTTAAAGTGGCTGATAAGCCAGGGCCTCCTCCCAGGAGGCAGGTCTGACTTCTTGGGAGATCTTATTAGCCTCCCTCAAAATCTCTGTCGGCACACTCAAAGCCCCCTCCTCCGTGTAATATGCATGTATTTATCATATTATATTATTATTCTATCCTTGGATATTAATAACTGACATGTCTCTTAATGTACAGTGTGAATAAAAGCATCCTTAGAGAATAATGAACAGAGAAAATCGCTGTTTTTATTGATCTGTGACATACATTTAAAGCAAACAGAGTGGGTGTGCTCTGCACACATAGTTTCAAGACAATTCCCGTAATCGTAACCAGTTTTAATCCCGTGATAACCTCCCCAAACAAAGGCTGGCAGTCTAAAAAAGCATTGCGCTTTCTGTGCAAATGAAGCTTCAAGGCAAGTGTCCTCCGTGTCTACCCCACCCCCAACATCAGCGTGCTGCTTCTAAGCCGCTCTCACCTGGAAGCTCTGGAGCCACCAATGCCGGGCATAGGGTACACCTGGGTTCCCAAAAACTTTTGCAAAATTGTAGGTATCGGGAAAGAAGTTTGAGATCCTTGGCACTGATCATTTGCCCCTTGCTGGGTTCTGTTTTTCCAGCTTCATAAGGTCTACAGGCCATTGCTGCTCTGATGTTCTAGAAGTCTGTGTGATCGAAAGGGTTGGTTCTCATACACCTGTCCCCTGGCGACTGGTGAGGGAGGCTGCAGGGAGGCTGGGGTTAATCTGAAGGGTAGAGCCAAGGGGTGGGGATGGCAGGGGATGGGAACAATTCTTACATTATGTCCTCCTGGCTTGGAACCCTGTCAGCAGGGGTGAAAAGGAGTGGGATGCCCTTCTGGAATGCAGTGGCTGCAATTCCAGGGCCACTGGGGATCATGGCTCTTGCCACAAAGAGTGCCAGAGACTAAGGAAGTCAGGACACTGCCGGAGGGACCACCTCAGAGTTTTCCAGGAATGGGCATCTTGGGAGGTGGATATTAGAGGACTGGCCTTGGGCAGCTGGAGGGGATGGATGAGACTATTAAATCAGGCTTGCAAATCTGCACCAGTCCCTTGTGTTTGCAGAGAAATCTTGCCTCCTTTCTCTTCCTACACCCACTGAAAGCAAATTTAGCTGGACTGACCATCTGGCCAAGATGAGTTCTTACAGTGGGTACTCACAGGTGACTCTTTCTAAGGATGCTTTGAGGAGGAGGAGTTTGGGGGAGGGGGTGCTCTGGGCAGGACTGCTGCAGAGTGTTCTACAGGCTGTGCACTGCACAAGGAGACCTGAGGAGGCAAAATGAGACTGAACCAACCTGCACTCCACATGCTGAGCTGTGTACTCTGGTGCAGTGCTGGGTCCACCTGAGGAAGAGCCCCTTTTCCCAGTTTGCACAAAGTCTGGCTAGCAGCACACTTGTTCTGGGGCGGTAGTACATCTGTGAAGTCAGAGGCCCACTTTTTTTTGCATATGCTTAATTCTTGGGTGGGGGAAATTCAGGTGGGTGGCCAGGAAAATGGTTATTTCATTCCCAGTTTTGAGTCTTTGGAATCAGAACTGGATTCTCATTCCACATCATTGCTCAGTGACCTTGGGCAAGTCATTTGGCTTCTCTGGGCCTCAGTTTCTTCATTGATACCA
The DNA here is from genome assembly GCF_964374135.1 of Grampus griseus. Taxonomy (NCBI): domain Eukaryota; kingdom Metazoa; phylum Chordata; class Mammalia; order Artiodactyla; family Delphinidae; genus Grampus; species Grampus griseus. The sequence continues at coordinate 74,710,353 of NC_139008.1, read as the reverse complement.
TGCCCATAACATCACCTTCCTCCCTGGTTATTATTTGGGCCCAATGAAATCGTATATTATACTTGCACCATAACTTCTTACTCTTTTATTCAACACTCAAGATATTTTTAACTCTCCTATTTTGCAGATGAGGAAACGAGACTCAAGTAAGATGATCAAAATAGCATGGGCCTTGGAGCTGGGAAGACCTGGGTTTGGGTCTTGGTTCTGAAACTGTGAGTCAGGGAGCTTGGGTTGGAGATTTCACATTTCTGACCCTCGGTTTCCTCACTTGTGAAGTGGGGAGAACTCACGTGCTTCCCATAGGGCTACTATGGGACTTAATTAAGAGAAGATACAGAAATTGTCCAGTGCCGTGTCAAACGTGGTGGGAGTTTATAATACTAATAATTGATAAAAATTTTTTCTATTTGCCCCACACTGTTTTACATGCCTTTCACATTTTAGTTCATTTACTCTTCACATCAGCCTTAAGAAGTGGGAATAATGATTATCCCCATTTTTACAGATGAGGAAAGTGAGGCCCAGAGAAGGAAGGAAGTTGCCTGAAGCCTCACAGTGAGCTGTGAGTGGCAGGGCGGGGATGAGTGCCTCCATCTCCCTCTTCTTGTCCAGTGATTTCCCCCATCTCAGGCTCCCAGTCATCACTGTTTTATTCTACCGACATTTCAATTAATCTCTGAAGCCTAACTTCTAGATTAGGGATGCGGGGAAGCAGAGGTCAAGCTCCCTTATTTCCGTTCAGATTATAGTAAGCCCTCAAGAAGGGATAGGAACAGCTAATATTTATTGATTACTTACTAGAAGCTCAGGCCCCCTCTCTCCCTCTGCACCAGCCACACTGGCCTTCTTGGTGTTCCTTAAATATCCCAAGATTGCTCTCATCCCAGGGCCTTTGCACTTACTGTTCCCTCTGTCTGAACTGCTCTTCCCCCCAGGTGTCTGCAAGCCTTTCTCCCTCACTTCATTCATCTTAGTTCAGAGATGAACCTCCTCAAAGGCCTTCCCTGGCCACCCTGTCTAACATAGAATACAAAAAATCCTTTACACTTTCTTCTCTGCCTTATCTTACTTCATGGTCTTCATCACTATCTGCCAATATATTATGTATTTAAGGAACGGACAAGTCAGAGTAAGCAGACTTAGGACTGGCTAGTTCAAATAATTTCAGTGGGCTTTGGGACATAGAGACTGTCCCTAGTTGTTTGGTCGCTGGCCCTGGATGATTACAGCAGGCGAATTGTGGCCTGGAGTGAGAGAGCCCAATAAAAGAGGTGGTTGGGGGTGTGGGCTCTGGATTGGCTGGTTTACATTTGAAAAACTGATGCACAGGTGAGTTGTTTATTATCTCTAGGAATTAGCTAGCCCTGGGAGAGGCAGACACTCCAGGTATAGCAAGGTCCCAAGATGCCAGAGCATCAAATTCAGAAACTTGCAAACATGGTTGTTACAATCTCCCATACTCCTCTTCTCTCACTATGGTCCAACCTCATAGGCCTTCTTTTGGTTCTTTAAACCTGCCAAGCTTGTTGCTGCCTCACGGCCTTTGCACTTGCTGTTCTCTGCCTGGGATGCTCTTGCCCCTGATCTTCCACAGCTGGATCTGTCTGGTCATTTGGGTCTTAGCTCCAAAGGCACCTCCTTGGAGGAGGTGCCTTTTCTCAAGAACACTTACTCTCCTTTTCTCAAGAACACTTACTCTCCTTTTCTCAAGAACACTTACTCTCCTCACCGCACCTTTTCTCAAGAACACTTACTCTCCTCACCGTACAAAGCACTCTCTTAAACAGCTTCCTATTTTTTTTCTTTCATGGCATTCATCCCAATCTGAAGTGTTCATCATCTGTTCACTGTCTGCCTCCACCACTAGGCTGTTAGTGATGTAAGGGCAAGACCCGTGTCTGTCTTGTTCCCTGCAGCATCCCCAGTGCCTAGGACAGTGTCTCACACATAGTAGGTACTCGGTAAACAAGTGAATGAATGAATTTGCATTTGAACTCAGGTATCTCTGATTTAGAAGACATGCACTTTCTAAAACCCCAGACTGCTACTCATTTGTGGAAGATTTGAGCTGGAATCGGTGTTTCCAGCCCTTTCGTTTTTCAGTTGGGAAGACTGAGGCCCAGAGGGCACATGGAGGGACTTTCCCAGCCCCTCCCAGCCAGGTGGTCCCAGAACCCTCATCTGTTCCCCATCCATGCTCTCCTGCCAGGTTTCACCCGTTGCCCACACAGACCCCTTGGCCTCGGAAACGCTCCTCTGAGGTCCAGCCAACTTTCCACTTTCCCGGAGCTCCTGCCAGGTGTGTAAACAGGCCAGTGTGATTCCTGGTGATGCGGCGGGGAGCAAGATTGTGTTTCCTGACCTAACTCGGCAGGACAATGCCCTCTGGACTGATGAGCAGGATTTCAGACACCCTCAGACCTTGAAGACACAAAGTCAGCATCCTAGCTAGGCTGGACCTGGCCAGGGCCTGGAACAAGTGACACAGGTGTGCCCAAACTGCTCTCTCCAGCGGAGATGCACTAGGGATGAGAGAGATACACAAGGCCACGCCATCTCTGGCAAGCCTCCATTTCCTCATCTCAAAAATGGGCATAATGAAACCCACCTGCTTGGAAGACTTGACAGTGCCTGACATAGTAGGTACTTGATAAAGAATTGCAGCTCTTTCTATTATCTGCAAAATAGGGGTACCAGGCTCTCAGCTCTATGTACTTGTCCCTGAAATTCATAGGGGGAGGGGCAGCCAATGGGAAGGAGCCTGTGCTGGGTCGGGGCCGGAGGAAGGCAGGAGGACTGATACACAGGACAGAACAGTGATCCCCAGTCCGATGAAGACATTGGAAAAGGTCTGGTGAGGCCAGCATGCCCCTCCTGGCCAGCCCAGTGGTCCCCCTGTCCAGTTCCTTTTGCTCTACTCTCCTGTGGGGTCCTCTCTCAGTCTGGGCTGAGAGAGGGATTTGATTTCAGCTGTATTAAGCTCTCTTACAGGAATGTGCTGGTCCCTGGGAGGCTCAGGAAGTGAATTCAAGTTTGTTGATGTCCTGGGCCACATGCCTTATTCATACTCTCTCCTCTGTCCCCCAAGAGGCCTCCAAGAGCCATAGTCAACACCTCTCTAGCACTTATGAAGTGCCAGGCACGGTTCAAAGCACTCAAGATATGCCTGCTAGCCGTTTATGCTCGCCCTGGCTCTGGCGCAGGTGCTGCTGTTATCCACGTTCATAGATGAGGAAACCGGGTCACAGAACGGTTCAGTCACTTGCCCAAGCTCCCACGTTTTGGATGTGGCAGAGCTGGGATTCCGACTCTGGCATTCAAGCCCCAGAGTCTGTGCTTTTAGTTGCTGTGTGACGCAAGGGTGATGGACCCATTTTACAAATGAGAAGGCTGAGGCTCAGAGAGGTGAAGTCACCTGCCACCTCACGGCCATTGAATGAGTAGTGAGGCTGCCAGTCGAGCCTACGCCTGCCTTGTTGAAAGCCCACACTCCTTCATGGTTCAGTGGAGGCAACGGGGAAAGGAGTGATTGTGCTGGGTGCGGTGGGGGACATTAAGAAAGGCTTCCCAGAGGAGAGACCTGTCACTCTGACACTGGGGCGGGAGTTTGGAGGTCTCAGAGGGACCTGAAGATAGGAACTAATGTGGCTGGTCAAACATGATAGGTAGGAGCTTGGATTTGGGTGCTTGGGTTCAAATCCTGGCTTTTTAATATGCTGTGTGACCTTGGGCCAGTTACTTAACTTCTCTGTGCTCAGTGTCCTCATCTGTGAATGGGTATGATAATAATTAATGATGCTTGTAAAGGGCTCAACAGATGTTGCCTGCCTTCATGCATAAGTCACTGCCTGTGTCCTGGGCTCTGGGAAATCCTTTAAATCAGGGTTCTTAAGCATTTTGCTCCCCAGGAGACATTTGGCAGTGCCTGGAGACATTTTTGATGGTCTCAGCTGGAAGGAGCTGCTACTGGCATCTAGGGATGCTGCTAAACATCCTACAGTACACAGGATGGTCCCCACAACAAAGAATTCTCGGGCCGCAAATGTTAGTGGTGCTGAGGTTGAGAACCTCTGCCTTCAGTGCGTTAGTTCGTTTCATCCCCCAGCAGGCTGTGAGGCAGGCACAGTCAAGTCCAGTTTTCTGTCAGGGACACTGTGTCCCAGAGAGGGGAAGTGCTTGCCTGTGGACACACAGCCTGGCCACAGAAGGCCTCCCAGGGTGGAGGGGATTTGGAAATGGAGGGTGTTCCAGGCAAGACAAAACACCCCCTGGCCCTCCAGCCCCGTTCCGGGCTCTGCTGCATGGAGCTGACCCGTTCCCTCTGCCCTCTGGGCTGTCAGCGGGCGGGAACAGCCTCCTTTCCCTTGGTTGGGAGAAATAACAAGAGAGGCCCTTGTTTGCTGCCACCCACAGCCCGGATTGTCCCCTCGATTTCACATGCCGCTTGCACCTTACTCTCATGACAATCCACTTCGCTGGCTGGCTTGGGAGGCCTGGAGAGTGGGAAAAGGAAGGGAAAGTCTTCCTGCTCCTTTTAGCCATTTCCTGCCCCTGTCTGGAGCCCCCTTGGATTTCTCTGGAAAGGGCTGGGACTCAGCAAAACTTCTCCTGGTACTTGAGCAGGGCGTTTTACAGCACAGAGTCCAAAAAACAGAAGTGTAGGCAGTTTCCTGAGACATGAGTCCTGGGAACGTGGTCTGCTGTGCCGACATCTGGGACTAGAATGTGGGGTCTCCAGGCCTGGGGGAGCTGGCAGAGGCCTGATGCAGGGCCCTGCCCACGACCCAGCTCCCACCTCTTGTTGGGGAAACTGAGGCTGTCCTGAGAGGCTCTTCCTACCTCCACTAAACTGGCCATCTACCTGGGAGGCCTGGCTTCCTTTCCTGCTCCTGATCTTCTATGGGATCTGGACCTCCTTCAGACCTTGGCTTTCCTCCTCTGGACAAGGGGTCTGCCCAGAATCACTGGGCTGGTTTGTCCCCCAGAATCACTTTCTGAGGGGGAGGGGGCAAGATCATGAGAGTATGAACTCTAGCACCAGATTTCCTGGACTCCAGGACAACCACTGCGCCACCAGGGAAGCCCTCCCTTGCCATTCTTATTCTTGCCCTGAAGCCCAGAGCCCCAAAGGCCTAAGAAGTGAGGGATTGTGGGCAGTGGAGGGTCATTGTCAAGAACGGCTTGGAAACTCCACAGGTCAGGCCTTAACAGCAGGGGTCAGCTTTCCCATCCCCCACTGCATCAGCTCCCAGGATGTCTGGGGCAGGGCCAGCTGGACCAGAGTGGAGGTGGGATGATGGTAAACGATAGAGAATTGAAAATGTCGTGGGCAGGGAAGACCTCAGGGCCCAGGAGAAGTTAGGCTAAGTGGTGGGCACACAGGATGCAGCCTCAGATGATCCAGGCTGGATCCCTGCCAAGAACTTGCTCTGTGGGGGGAAGCAAGACACTTCCCTTGCCAGCCTCAGTTTCCTCATCTGTCTCATGCACCCGCTTGCCTCATGGGGCTGTGGGGAGGAGCCAGGGAAACCAAGCACTTTGTACACAGTGAAGTACCCTGCAAATAGTAAAGTACAATTAGGGATCCTGCCCATCTTGTTCACTAATATACCCCTAGCACTAGGCAAACAGGGTGCTTAATAAGTATGCCCAGAATGAATACGGAATCAAAACAATATTTCTTTAGTGTTTCCTGTGTGCCAGACACTGTCCATAAGTGATTATTACATTGAGTTTAAAAGTATTAATTGAGCACCTGCTACATGCCAGCTACTATTCTAGAGGAACATGGCAATGAACCAAATAGTCACAAATCCTTATACTTAAGGAGCTGACATTTTAGAGGGGTAAACATTAAAAACAAACAAACAAAAGCAAGCAGATAAGTAAGATCTATAGTATGTCAGATGTTGATAAGTGCTGTGGAGAATAAAATCAGAGAAGGCAGGGAGCCTGGAATGGGGCTAAGTGCAATTTTAGAGTCGGAAAGATTTCGAGAAGGGAACATTTGAACAAATACCTGAGGGAGATGACATTGGAGCAAAGACTTGAAGGAGGTGAAGGAAGGAGCCCTGAGCGCATATAGAGGAAGAGCATTCCAGGTGAGGGGACAGCAAGTCAAAGGTCCTGAGGTGGGAGCATGGAGAGTGTTCAAGAAATATCAAATGGTCTTCCTGGGTCCTCGTGACAGCCCTTCCAGGAGACTGACCCCTGAACCCCTGAACATAGGGAAGCTAAGTTGAAGATCTTAGATGGGATTTAAAGGCAGATCCCACCATAATGCCTTCAGGCTGGATTTTACTTCAAGCAGAGAAAGGCTTCCTTCCCACACCAGGCCTCCAAAGGTGTGGGACAGGCTGTCAGGAGTGGCGAGAGGTGGAGAAGCCCTGAGCGGGCTTTAAGCACACCCGCCACCCATGTTGGGAACTGAAGGGCCCTTTGCATAGATGGGGAGACTGAGGCCCACAGAGAAGAAGAAGCTGCCCTCCAAGGTCACACAGTCAGTTGGCCTCTTTTTCAGAAGAACATGTTCTGTCCTCCTCTGGCAGAGCCAGGCCGCTGGGGACTCCAGGGTCCCATGCAGCTGCCACCCTGCCCCCAGCTGCCTGTCTGGCTCATGAATGATTAGCGAGGCCTGGGCAGCAGTGGGGTGTGAGCTGCTCCAGGAACGCTTTTAATGAATGGCTCGAAGAACTTTACCTTGTGACAACACCTGCTAGTAAGTCCAGGGGTCTAACACAGTCCGTTCCAGAGGAAAGGGTAGGAGGATAGAGTGGCTGCCTCAGAGGTCTCCGGGGACAAGTCACCCCCTCCACTTTCTCCTCTTTCCCCCATTGAGTCTTGAGCCCAGATAGACACAGGTGGCTCCTAACTGCTTTCTCAGAAGAGAGGGTAGGAGGGAGCCCTGCCTGGAAATCAGAGACCAGACCTCTGCGCTGTCTCAACTATTTCCCTCTGGGTCACCCTGGGCTAGTTTCAGTCTTAACCCTCCATGCCTGTCTCCTCCTCCAGAAGGTGGGCACTAAGATCAGCCGGGCTTATCCTCAAGACTGAACAGATCCAGAGAGGATGGGAAAGGGCCTGTAAAGTGCTTTGCTGTGGAATATCTGTCCTTCCATTTCCAGAAACTACCAGAGTGTGGGAGGAGCAAAAGTCACAATAAGTGTAAAAGGCTTAGCTCAGCACCTGTACCTGGTGAGTCTCAGTAAATGCTGGCTGTTACCATCACTACTGTTACTCTCCTCGCTGAGCCCAGGACCAGGGCCCAGGGGATCAGGACCACGGCCCTGAGCTCGGACCACTATGCGGAAATCACGGCTTCATCCTTTGCTAGAGATGCACACGTGGATGAAGAAGTTGCTGGACCTCTGTGTGCCTCCAGTTTCTCATTTCTAAACAGGTTGTGAGACGAGCAGGTGAGCTAGCGCAGGCGAGGCTTGGCGCCTGGTCATAGTAAGCCCTCAATGAACGGTGGCTTTACTATTCTCACCTGTCATTCACACTGAGGCAGTGTGAACTTGGGCCAGTCACTCAAGCTCTCTGAGCCAAACGGAACAGCGGTCGTAGCTGCCTCGTGGGGCTGTGGGTAGAGTTGAATGAGGGAATCCACGCACCATGCCTGGCACATAGTAAGTGCTCAGTGTGGGCAGCCGTCCTGAATAACAGTGCTGCTGTCTGAGCCCATGAGGGACAGCTGCTCGGGAGACCGCGGAGAGAGCTGCTGCCAGCGTTGCGGGGCTTCCAAAGAATGGCCACATCCATCCATGCTCTCTTTGATCTCCTTCCCAGCTCTCTCAGGATGGCGTAATAAGCATCCTGGTTTACGGATGAGGACGCAGAGGCTCAAAAAGGCCACCGGTCCTTCCAAAGCTTGAAGCTTGTAGGTGGTAGACCAGGATTTGCACCGGCAACTCTGTGACTCCTAGTGGCCGTGCACCCAGAGCCTCAGCTGGCCTTACTTAACTCCCTTTTTGCAAGTGGAGGCTCATGCCTCAGTGCCTCTTGGCCTCAGCGGAGAGGGTTTCTCCTGGGTTGTCTCGTCTTGCTGGGTCCTTTGCCTGGGCCTGCTGTGTGTGCTCCAAACTCCTTTCCTTTTGGGGTCAATATCTACCTAGCATCATTGCCTTCATCCCCACATGGCAGACTGGAAGTGCTTTAGGGATCACTGAGATGAAACTCCTGATATGAAGAGGGCAAGAAATGTGCAAAAGTAAGAGATTCCATCAGTAGGAGGCAACATTTTATATATATTCCTTACTCTACCAGCACTCTGCTCGCAGCACTCAACCTACATTCACTTTATTTAATCCCCATAGCAATAACTCTATGAGGTTGAAATTCTTATCATCATTATCATCATCCCCATTTTACAGATGAGAAAACTGAGGCACAGAGTTAAGTCACTTTTCTAGGAAGCGGTAGAGGCAGGATTCAAGCCCAGGCACCCTGGCACTGAAAGCCAAGCTCGTGACTCAGGCTCCTCTGCTTCTTGGCATCAGGTCCTGATTTCAGCCCCCGTCTCCTAGCTCCCTGTCCACTGCTCTTTCTGCTGATCCCAACAGCTCCAGCTTCTCGGGAACTGGTCATCTTCCAGGTGCTGTACCACTGTGACTCTGAGATGCCATCGTTCCTGGGTTATCTGTGAGCAAACAGCTCCGAGCCTGCCCAAGGCCACTCACACCAGTCATGGATGCCTGAGCCACCGTGTTTCAAGCCCTGAGTGGCCCCAGGGGTTTTGACCACTGTGTAGGCCCAGCCTTGGGCTGGGGGTGATGAGGGGATACTGAGAGGTTTAAGGCATGGCTTTGGCCTTTCTAGAGTTCAATGTTCAGGGCTTCCCACAGCCCTGGCCCTGGACACTCCTGGGGAATGGGCCTCTAGTGGGCAGCAGGAGGGCACCACTGTGGGCAGCTGGCCCTGGTCCTGCTCCCTGAAGGGCCTGGCATGGAGCCTCCAGTGCCTGCTGAGAGCCTGGTCACAGCCCAGTGCCTTGACAAAACCTCAACCCAGCAGGGAGATGGGGCACAGGAGGGAAGGTGGTGGTGGATGCAGTTTCCGGACAGCTCCTGCCCTGGGCTCAGAGAACACACCATTTCTCTTTCTTTCTTTTCCTGAGTGAGGGGGGCAGACTTAGGGGCAATGGGGGAAGGTTGCCGTGTGTCTGCCTGGAAATCATTCCCCAGCTCAAAAGTTAACCGCCTGACACGGCACTTTCTTCTTTCTCCCCTGCCACCTCTGCGTGTTTTGCCTGCAGACTTTAATCCCCGTGGTTATGGATTGGCTGAGCCTGAGAAGCTGGGATTTCTTTGGTGGGGGGATTATAAAGCTTCCTGTAAGAAATGTCTGGATTGGGTTGGCATGAATCAGGCTGGTCAGGGACTAAGGGGACCCCTGGCCCAATTCTTGCTCCCAACCAGGGTCAGGACTAGGGAGGGCCAGGCGAGGCACCCTGGGAACAAAGTTTAAGGAGGGACTCACTGTCAGGGTCATGCACCTGCCTTACCCTGGTCCCAGCCCAGCTCCCAGCTCCTGCTGTCTGATAAACCTCAGGGCGCAATGGTCTTTCCATGAAACAAGATAAAACAAGTCCTTACTTCCGACTTGCTGTGTGACCTCAGGCAAGCCACTTTCCTTCTCTGGGCAGTCATTGTATTAGGGGTTAAATTAGACCAGGGTTTCTCAGCCTCAGCACTGGTGACATTGATCCTACTGGGAACAAATGATTTTCTGTTGTGGGGCACTGTAGGATGTTTAGTAGCATCCCTTGCCTCTACCCACTAGATGCCACTAGCATCATCCCCTCCAATCACCCAAAAATGTCCCTTTGTCCCCTGGAGGTCAAAATCATCCCTATTGAGAACCACTAGATTAAGTAATCTCAGGTTCATTCTGGCTCTGATATTTTAGGATTTATTTAAAGATTTAAGAACAATGTATTTGAAGCTCAGCATTTAAGGAATTAAACTTGTATTATTAAGAATAAAGTAACATTAATATATGATTTTTAATAATTATTACAACGTAACAATAGGTCATATTTGTTGAGCATTCCCACGTGTCCATCACTGGGTCAGTGGTTATGTTATATGAAATAAATCACTCTACGAGGTAAGTACTATTATTATGTGCCTACAGCACACAGGGAGACTGAGGGTGAGGGCAGTTAAATAACTAGGTCACACAGCTAGAGTGTGGAAGGATTGAGTTTATAGCTCAGGATTGTCTGATTCCAAAGCCCATACTGTTTCTACAGTGCATGTTTATTGAAGGAAGATTAGAAAATACAGATAAATAAAAGGAAATATAGTACATTCTGATGACAAAATCATTAGGTGGAAGGCACTTCTGGTTTAAGTTGCTGGAGTCCAGACTTTTCTATTCCATTCACCTTTCTGAAGCAGTCTGAAAACAGCAACAAAAAGCAACAAATGGAGAAGAAAATGCCATCTCTGATGAAAGAAGGGCAGACCACAATCCCACCCTTGCTTTGTGAAGACGAGCCGACAATGGTGGTGGGATTTGGACCAAATTGCAGGAGGGAACCAAGAGCTTCTGCAGCCCCTGGGCAGGAGGCAGAATTCTCCAGAAGTATTTTTCAACTCTATGAGCCCTTCCTAATCCCAGCAAAGCCTGAAGCATGCACACGGGAAGGGAGAGTCGCTGAAATGCATGTGACAGTTCAGAGTTCAGATGAACTGGATGAAGAGGCTCGAAGACCATTGGTAAGAAGCAGGATGTTAAAGTGGCAGGTGAGAGAAGGATGGATAACGATCAACCATATGGTTGTGAGGGTTCTAATTTTCTCTCTCAGTAAGTCGAAGAGACTTACTCAAGGAGATACTGAAGAACTGTGACATTCTTGGGTCTTTACACTTAATCTCCACACTAAGTCTATTGCTTAGAGTAGAGATATATTTCAGGGCAGTGGTGGTGAGAAAGGGTTCTGAGATAATCCACAGGGCTACTGCATAGACACCTGCTGCCCCAGCTTCCTCCTAGCCCCTCTCCCCACACTTTCTTTTAACAAAGAACTGTGATAAGTAGCCAGCATGGGACCTACAAAAAGACTGTGTGAGAAATAAGAAGAAAGGGAACATCAAATGAATAGTAGACAAAGAATAAATACTGGAAGAGTTGTGTAATGAAGAGAAACTACTGAACAGACATTTCTCTGTGAAATACACAAAAAATTAAAGAAATGATGGCTTTCCTAAAATAAATCTCAAGATGAGAAATAAAAGGGTCAAAGAAGGGCTTCCCCGGTGGCACAGTGGTTGAGAGTCCGCCTGCCGATGCAGGGGCATGGGTTCGTGCCCCGGTCCAGGAAGATCCCACATGCCGCGGAGCGGCTAGGCCCGTGAGCCATGGCCGCTGAGCCTGCGCGTCCGGAGCCTGTGCTCCGCGACGGGAGAGGTCACAAAAGTGAGAGGCCCTCATACCGCAAAAAAAAAAAAGGGTCAAAGAAGAGATAATAAAAAGTAGACGGAGATGAAAAAAGCAGTCTTCTGGAAGTGGAGGGAGGAGAAAAGTGAAGCCACTCTATTATAAAAGCTCTTTTAGAAACAGCAAAATGGAAAATATTAAAAACATAATCAAGGACATGTTACACAGGCTAAAGAAGATTGAACAAAATGAAGTGGGAAAGAAAGAGTAAGAAAGGATGAAAGAAAAATGATCAATGGGGGGACAAAGGAAATCCAACTTCTGCATAATTGGTATTGCTGAAGAAGAAAGAAAAAGAAATCAAACAAGTAAAACAGAAAACAATATTGGAATCTTTAATAGTAGAAAACGTCTCTGAAACCAAACAAACTTAAAACATATGCAAATTTTCTGTCTCCTAGAAAAAAACTTATACTCATCGACACTGAGCTATATCATGGTAACATGAATGAACTTGAGGATTCAACCAAAAAATCTTATGGCTATCCAGGCAAAAATATGATGAGCTGTAAGAGGGAAGAAATCAGGCTGGCCTCAAATTTCTGCACAGTGAAATATCTCCTAATTCTCAGAAAAAGAAAGCAAAACCCCAGAATTTTACAGATATATTAACTGTGTATTCAGGGAACGTCTACTTTAAAAAAATACATATTTATTGTTGAAATTTGGAAAAGCAGAGGATATAATGAACACATTTATTCATAATCTCACTCCTAAAATAGTCTGCCTTTCAAGTACGTATTTTAAAATGCTTTCACATGCATTCATTCTCATGGGATCCTCTGTGACGTAGACATCGCAAAATTATTATTTCCAATTTGCAGATGAATGAACTCAGTGACTTGACACAAGAATTCAGTGGCCAAACCACTACACCCAGACTTCCTGGCCCTCAGTCCCAAATTCTCTAGAGTAGCTCTGTCCAACAGAACTTTCTGTGGTGATGGGGATGTTCTAGATCTGCTCCATTGAGAAAGGTAGACACTAGTCTCACATAGCTGTGGGACACTTGAAATGTGACTCGTGTGACCGAGAAACTGGAATTCTAAATATCATTTAACTTGAATTAATTCAAACTTACATAGCCACAGGTGGCCCGAAGCTACTATATTTGGACAGCCCAGCTCTAGAGATTTCCTTGGCATTCTTTTCCCTTCTGAAAAAGAAAGCTGACCACTTTCCATTTCAGCCATCTCCCAAGCACATCCACATCAAGTTCTTCCAAATCCTGGCCTCTGGGATCAATCAGCCTTCATAGTGAGGACAAGCCTTCTGGCTTCTGGCCCCTGTCTTCTCGGGCTGCAGTCTCCTTCGGGCTTGTCCACCCCTGGAGGTTTTAGCTGAGTCACTCCAGCTTCTGCCGGCAGAGGGGACAGGCTGGGGATGTGAGAGATGTTTCACCTGGAGCCACGACTCCGTCTACCCTGGGCCACCTCAGCGAGATTCCCCTTCCTGAAGCTGAGCCTCTGGACAGAACAAAGTGGCAGACTGCTGACTCTTGAGATGACCCAGAAAGTGAGCCTGCAAGATCAGACACTTTCCCCCACCTCTGGACTCCAGAAGTTAAAATTCAAAGGAACAGGGTCTCGGGATCATGTGACTCTAGCCTTCTACCCTCCTTCTACCCTAATCTGCCCTTGAAGGATCAAAGGAAGATTCCATTCTGCAGACACGCAGACTGACTCTCCCTGTGTCCATGTGGCTGCTCTGAGTTCACCAAACAGGGGGCCCAGAGGTGGAGGTGGGTCAGACGTGCTGTGCACTGGAGTAAAATCATGGATTCACTGGACCCCACTCCCTGATCCACTATTTGGACCGGGAGCCATGAGATCTTCTCTTGTGCTCTGTGTGGTCCTGAAGAGATCACTCCTCCTGTGACCTCAGTTTCTGTACCTGTAAAATGGGGATTTTAAGACGGAGCAGGGATTTTTCACAGAGCATCCTGATTCCTAGTAATCTGTGAACAACTTGACATTAGATTCCAAGTTGTGTATGTGTGAGCCCTTTTCTGGGATTTTCCACTAATTAAAACCACTTAGATGAGAGGTCATAAAGTGGTGACCATGGGTCTGATGCACTTTGCAGATGTGTTTTTTGGCCCACACTTTCCTTTTAATAGGCAAATCATTTAAAATGGTGAGATTTCAAATAAAAGCACAATTTCAAGCTTCTCTTGGAAAAACAGGAGCTCTGGCATCATGGGCCCCACGTTTCCCCATGGCAACAGTCAGGAGCTGAGCAGCAGTTGCTGTTTCCAAGGGGCCTATGTTCCCCACTTCACCACAGTCCCCACTCCTCCCTATTGCACCCACGACACTAAAGCCCAATGCCAGCTGTAATTTATCATTAAACTTGGGCATTTTTTTCCCTGCTAAAAGGATGGTTTTCTGTACCCACAACACTGTCAGAATTGCAAATCAGACTTGAGAAAACAAGGTGATATTTCTTATGCCAGCCCACTTCGTTCATGAAATTGTCCCTTGCATTTGAGTTTGTGATGCCTGATTTAGAGTACTTAATCATTCATTTACCAAATGTCCATCGAGGCCCTGAAGATAGAGGTGAACAAACACAGACAAGGGCCCTGTTTGTGTGGAGCTTACAGTCTGGTGGGAAGAGAGCCAATGATAAGTGAACAAACAAGAAATACTTCGGCCATTGGTAAGTGCTTGACAAGAAGGCTGGATGGTGGAGATCAGACCACAGACAATAGCGTGGTCTGTGAAGAGGAGACCTTTGAGATGAGGCCAAACAACAAGAAGGAGTGAGCTGGGCAGAGATCAAGGGGCCAGAGATCAAGGAGTGAGGGCCAGGCGGGCCAGGCAGAGGAGACAGCAGGTGCAAAGACCTGGAGGTGGGAACGGGCTTGGCCCGCTGGATCTCTGAGAGCCCACCGCTTACTGTCCACAGGCCAGCTCTCTGGTCCCTGCCTCCATGCCTCTTGGGAGACTTTTGCTCTCCGGAAGCCAGTTTTTGTCCTTGAGGCCCGCCGGGGTGGAGGGGTGGGGGTGAGGGGCAGTAGTACTTATTAATTCCTCACCAGATGTCTGGCATCCAGATGGCAGTTCTGAATCCAGTTTGCCCACAGGAAGCTCAGCTGGGGCAGGGAAGCTATTTGGGGTCACCTCGGCCCTGCTGCAATCCCTAACCAGCAAGGTAATGAAACACTCTTGACCCACTCACTGCCCAAGCCCCGTGTGGGCCAAGGATCGACTTCCCAGCTCTTGCCATTTCCCTCACATCACCTCCCTGGCTGACACATGCTGTATCTGGAATCATTCCTCCACAAAGGATTGATGTTGACATCCCGGCAAGAGCACCCAGAGAGCGAGGAGGGAACAGGAGGGAGCGAGAGAAACAGAGAGAGAAAAGAGGGGAAAGAGGGAAAGGGAGAATGCATGCCTGGGACTCAAGGCCTTTGAAAGGCAACACTTGCAGCCAGAATTTACCAGCACTTCTCCCCCTCCCCCCCATTCTATAATGTGCAGAATTAATACATTGCACTAAAGAACTGGCAGGATGTCACCCCTGAAGCAGAAGTCCTTGAATATTTACAGCAGCTTTATTCATAATAATGCCAAAATGGAAACACTCCACTTTCCACCAGCAAGAAGATGTACAAAGAAAGAGTGGTATATTTACAGGATGAACTACTATGCAGTAGTAAAAAAGAATTAACTGCTGATAATGCAACTTCATGGATGAATCCACAGGCATTATACTGAGCAGAAAATACAAAAGTACATCATTTCATTTAAGTAAAGTCCAAGAACAGGAGAAACCAATCTCTAGCAATGGAAAGCACAGCAGTGTTTTGGAGGAGGTGTGAGGATTGACCTGAAAGGGGCTAAGGGGAACTTTCTGGGGGATGGAAATATTCTATACCTTTTTTTTAAACTATAGTTGATTTACAATGTTCTGTTAGTTTCTGGTGTACAGCAAAGTGATTCAGTTATACGTATATACATATATATATTCTTTCTCAGGTTCTTTTCCATTATAGTTTATTATAAGATATTGAATATAGTTCCCTGGGCTATGCAGTAGGTCCTCTATTTTATGTATCGTAGCTTGTATCTGCTAATCCCAAACTGCTAATTTATCCCCACAACCTTTCCCCTTTGATAAGTTTGTTTTCTATGTCTGTGAGTCTGTTTCTGTTTTGTAACTAAGTTCATTTGTATCATTTTTTTAGATTCCACATATAAGTGATATCATATATTTGTCTTTCTCTATCTGACTTACTTCGTATAGTATAATAATGTGTACATCCATTCATGTTGCTGCATATGGCATTATTTCATTCTTTTTTGTGGCTGAGTAATATTCCTTTGTATGTGTATTTCTTTATTGGAAATGTTCTATGTCTTGATTGGGATGGTGGTTGTGTGGGTACATACATTTGTTGAAATGCAAACTGTACACTTACAATGGACACATTTTATTGTACGTAAACTATAGCTCATAAAGCTAATTTTTTTTTAAAGTCATGTTTATTTTTCTCTACAGCTATTGCTCTAAAATGTATTCAGTAGGGGACATTCTTCCCCTATAATCTGGACTAAAACTCCTGCAGACCATGACCTTCCCCATCACTCTTGAGAAGTAATTAAAATCCTCCAGTTACTTGAATATACAAACATGATCTCTATTCCGCAAGTCAATGTTCAGTTCCAGGCAAGGATCGAAATGTGGAACTTGGTTCGAAGAAGTCTTTTTCCCTCCCCTACCTGGGTGCTCCACGGGCTGGGAGCCACTGAGAGAGAGATCCTTCTCTCCCGGACTCCCCCTTAAGTTTTTCCTCTTCCTCGTGTTCTAGAGCGAGGTCTCTGACATCCAGTGTGAGAGAAGCCAGAAGGGCAGGAGGCGCCTGGGGAGCAAGTGAGTGCTTGCTGGCTCCTCTGTTCAGCTGGCTTCCCCCACTGGGGGCCTGGTACGTCCTCTGACACATTGTCTTGCGAGCATCGCAGGAGGTGGGGGAGTAGAGCGTCCCCATTCCAGAAACACTTTCCTTGTGGGATACATTTTATCTGATAGGCTGCGCCCTTCCAGTGCCTGGTTTTCCATTGGTTTGCTGTGTATGAAATTTTGGGGGGGTCCTAGATAGAAGCAGACTTCTTAGGATTTAAAGTGGCCCTGGTGACCCACCTCTGGTCCTCAAGGGACACTCGGAATTTTCCTCCTCACATCTTTGGAGTATTTGTCCAGCTAGGGTTGCCAGATAAAATACAGGGTGCCCAGTTCACTTTGAGTTTCAGATGAACAGTGAATAATTTTTTTAGTATAAGTATGTCCCAAATGTTACATGGGTTATACTTATGCTAAAAAATTCATTCATTGCTATTCATCCAGATGCTGATTGGACATTTGGAAGTAACCTGCTTAGCTTCTCCCCACCTCCTACTTCTGTACTGACGTAATGCTAAGTGGAGGCCCCGGAACCTGCCTGTTTTATCCAGTAGGCTGCCCTTGTGACCTTGGCCAGGTTACTTAATCACTCTGTGTATTAGTTTCCTTATCTGTTAAATGGAGATAATCACGGGACCTACTTCATAAGGCTGTTGTGACAATCACAACTAAACTGAGATAACGCAGGGACAGTAGTTGGAATGGTGTCCGGCACATAGTACATTCTCAGTAAATGTTGGGTCTTAGTAGTCTTATTGTGGTTGTGGTTGCTATCCTATGAAGAGAGGGAGGACTATAGCTTTCAGTTAGATTATTTTCTAGAGAAAAGGAGCCAAAATGGAAAGAAGAATGAGGCTCCTGGATGGGAGAATTGGGAGGGGACATGCTGATTATTAAAAGCATGCCCTTTGGAGGCAGTGGGGGCCCAGACGAGAGGCGATGGAGGGACGTAGATGGCAAGGCCAGGCTTGAGAGGGTTTCTTTTGGTCTAGGAATGCGAGAGATTCCAGGGATGCTAGAGAGTTAGAGGCTGCAGGAATGTGGCAAGGGCACCCATGGATCATGCAGAGATGCAGAGTGGTACGGAGTGCAAACTCTGTAGTCAGATCGCCTTGGGTTCAAATCCTGGCTCTGCCTCAGCATCCTCGGGCAGGTTACCTGACTTACCCTCTTTGCCTCAGTTGTCCCATCGCTAAAATGGAGACAATAATATCTGCCTCCAAGCGTGGCTGTGGAACGGAATGAGTTAATGCATGTAAATTACTAGGAAAAGAACCTGGCCAGTTGTAAGCACTTGTTCATTAACTCTCATTATACTCGGAGCCCTTTAAATGTTTAGGGGAAGAGAGTTTAAAGATTAGAATTTCTGTTTAGATATGCAGTTCATGAGCAGCAACACTACCCTGGGACCGAATTACCTGGGTCATAGCTTTACATGCATGACTAAATCGATGTCATTTATAATCTCCTCTGAAAAATAATAGGACCTCTCATTAAATGAATTAATACATGTAAAATACCTGGAACTTAATAAGTACTCAAAACACGTTGGTGGTTTTGGTTGTCATTGTTATCATAATTATTCTCCTACATGGTGATGTGAGGCAGGATAGAAAAGGCAGCTCTGAACAGAGCTTCTTAGGGTTCGGATTTACCAGGTGGCTTTTCATGCCACTGACCGCGACCATTATAATATTCTCTTTTCTTTTCTTTTCTTTTCATGCCCTTGTAAGGATAACTCAGGTAGCAGGGTTACCGTGGCCTCACAAAATGAATTGGGAAATGCTCCTCTTTTCTCTGTTCTCTGGAAGGGTTTGTGTAAGATGGGTATTACTTAGTCCTTAAATGTTTAGTAGAATTACCATGGAGGTCAGCAGGGCTTAGAGGGGTTTTTTTGTTGTTGTTTTTTTGAGGGGAGTTTTTAAATGATTGATTCTCTTTAATAGACAATGAAATATTCAGTTTTTCTTTTTCTGATAGTTGAATAAGTTATATTTTTCAAGAAGTTTTTCTGTTTCCTCTGAGTTATCAAATTTATTGGTATAAAGTAGTCCATACTATCCATTTAGTATCCTTTCAAAGCTGGAAGATTAGATTGGTTCATGAGGGTGGGGGGGGGGCCCATGATGGAATTATAGCCCTTATAAGAAGAGAGCTTGTCTCTGCATGCCTGGCACCAAGGAAGGACCACGTGGGGACATAAGGAAAAGACAGCCGTCTGTAAGCCAGGAAGAGAGCTCTCCGCACAACCCAAATCTGCTGACACCTGGATCTTAGATCCTCCAGTCTCCAGAACTGTGAGAAATAAATGTCTGCCGTTGAAGCCACCCAGTCTCTGGTATTTGCTTGTAGCAACCTGAGCTGATTAAGACAGACATATATTCTTCAAACTGTCAGGTGGTGCATAAAACAGGATAGTTGTGTCTTCCAAAGCCAGCAGCAAGTTTCCAACTTTGACAGCAAATAATTGTATATGTTTAAACAATGGATGCATTATGGAGCATGATACCACACATGGGTTGAAGAATGTCGAGTTTGCACCAGAATGTGACCCAGATTCCTTGGGGGCTTTGCATGGATGTTCTGCCTGGAGGCCCACAGAGTGACTGGAGCCCATGTACTGGCTCACGAGACCTAATGGTTACATTTTCATGAATTTTGCTAGCTAGTTGTTAAACATAGATACTATTTAAAATGAAATTTTATTAATTGGGGTTTAAAAATTATATCAAAACAAAGGTAATAGATAGTCAAAACTCATCACTTCCTAGTTGTTTTACTATTATCTATGGTCTTGAGGTTATTTGCATCTACTGTTATTTACATCTATATGTGCGGAGGAAGTACTGTGGAGTGTTGTGATACAGTCCATCTCTTTCCAACACTGTGCTCAGTGATGGAACTTGGTGGCTTGAAATCAGCCATGTGGGCATATTTACACCATAGAAATCAGTAAACACTACAAATCAGGGCTTAGCTCATTGTTTGGTTGCTTGTCTAGACTTAAGAAGGTAATGGGAAAAGTTAGTAATACAGATCACACTTAAAATGTGTTGTCTATAGCTGTAATATTGTGACTAGCACAAAAAATGGGGAACTATTCTTCTGGTATTTGAAAACCATCATTTGATTCAGTAAAGAAGACACACCATTGGTAAGCAAGTGGCGTCCTGACGTGTTCCTTCATTGTATCTGTTTTGTCTTAATTAATGTAAATTAAAACATAACCGACATTCATAGGGGAACTAAACTCAGTGGTCAATGACATGAGTGGCTTCTTAGCTGAACTGAATAATAATCAAGAACTTTTACACACACACACAAACATATACACCCACAGTTTTTTCAGAGAGCCAGTTGTTAAACATTTACCAGCACACCACTTGAGGGATATTTGGTGGGTAGAGTCTGATAAGGTCATTTGAGTTTGAGGAGAACTAGCCATGGAGAATGGTCCTATGATTGGCACTGTCAGATCTCCTGGTAAAAGTGCCATGACTATGTCTCAGTCATTTTCGTAGTCTCAACTCCCAGTCTGGTGCTCAGCACGTGGTCAGGAATAATGTTTGCTGAATGGATGATAGTGAACATGTTGTGAGCACTGTCTGAGTTGCAGAAGCACGTATTAGTTATTCAATAAATATTTTGGGTTCCTACTATGTGCCAGGCACTGTTCTTGGCTTCAGGGACACAATCCCTGCCCTCCTAGAGCTTACATTCTAGTGGAAGAGAAAACCAGTAAAGTACAAACTCTGCTTTCAGGTTAATTTTATGTCACCTTGACTAGGCTAAGAGATGCCTAGTTAGTTGGTGAAACATTATTTCTTAGTGTATCTGTGAGGATGTCTCTGGAAGAGATTGCGTTTAAATCAGTAGACTGAGACCTGCACTCACCAATGTGTTGGGCATCATCCAATCAGCTGAGGACTTGAATAGAACAGAAGGGTGGAGGGAGGGCAAATTCCCTTCTGGTCTATCTGAGCCATCCATCTTCTCCTGCCCTCGGACATCGGTGCTTCCGGTTCTTGGGCTTTTGGACTCAGATTGGAACCTACACCAGCAGTCCCCTGCTTCTCAGGGCTTTGACCCTGGACTGAATTACACCACCAGCTCTCCTGGTTCTCCTGCTCGCAGATGGAAAATCATGAGACTTCCTGGCCTCCATAACTGTGGGAGCCAAATCCTATCACAAATCTCCTCTTACATGTATCTAGATATGTCCTATCCATTCTCTTTCTCTGGGGGACACTGACTAATACAGGTGGCAGCAATTGGTTATATGAAGAAAAATGAAGCAGGATAAGGGGATGGAGACAAGTGGTATCACGCTTCTGCCACACAAGGAGCCAGGACATGGCCTTCTACTTAAAACCTGGCTCCATCTCTAGGAAGCTGTGTGTCTTCAGAGTAGTCACTTGACCTCTCTGAGCTATGAAAACTGTCTCTAGCTGATGTTCGGGTCCATTTGTGGACTCACAGGTTCCAAGCCCTAAGAAGACCTTGTTGGCCACATTTGCTTTTTTGTTGCCTGAACCTTTGGATCCATTGGCTTCCAGGGTGGTCCCTGAAACTCCCCTGGCAGAACGTGGGCATTCCAGAAGCTTCTGTAAATGGGGTGCTGTTTATTGTGCTGCCACTTTCCTGCATCTTTGTTTGCTGTACTAGGAGTACCTGGGTTGGGTCTGCCCCTTTGTTTGCCTCTGTGGAACCCTGGAACGATGCCTTTTGGCTCCAAGCACCCATTGAGACAAAGAGGTCCTTTTCTATAACAGATGCAGCGCAGGATCTCAGCTGCCTGGGAAACCCCAGTTTGAGATTCTAGAAACATGCCTGACACCTATCTGTTGCCTCTCTGGTCTCAGTGTTCATATCCATAAAGCAGGGGGCTTGGCGATGGTCTGACCGTCCTCCATTGAATTCCTGGATCAGGGAGGTATTAGGTTTGCCAGGGTAGGTGGGAGGGAGGGAGTGAACAGGGGGCCCAGTAGGGAGCTCCTCATCCCACTTCTCCCAGAAAAACTCCTTTTAACTAAATTTTACTCTCAAGGTTTGTCTGTTTCATATTGTGATTCAATATACAATTTTGCTTGGACAAAGGGCTGGAAGTTATAAATACTTATAAATCTGTGATTATCTAAGATCTCTCATCCCTGATATGTAGGAATCTGCCTGGTATAGGAACCAAAAAGATGTTAGGAAATCAAAACTTAGGCAATTTTTAGTCGTGGTATTTGATTCCATATTATTGCTTTTGCTTTTGATCTTTAAAATGTGTGTCCAATAGTCTGACCTCTTAAAATATTCGTTTCAAGCGGTTTTGATTTGTTTTACAATTATTCTTCCCTGACCCCAACAACTCAAAACTGTGAGAACTAATAAATGAAGTCAGCAAAGTAGCAGGCTACAAAGTCAACACACAAAAATCAGTTGCATTTCTATACAATCTAAAAAGGAAATTAAGAAAATAATTCATTTACAATAGCATCAAAAAGGATAAGATACTTAGGAATTAACCAAGGAGGTGAAAGACATGTACAATGAAAACTACAAAACATGGCTGAAAGAAATGAAAGACATAAATACAGATCTTCCTCAACTTGCAATGGGGTTATATCCCAATAAACACATTGTAAATTAAAAATATCGTAAGTCAAAAATGCATTTGATACACCTAACCTACTCAACATCATAGTTTAGCCTAGCCTACCTTAAATGTGCTCACTTACATTAGCCTACAGTTGGGCAAAAATCATCTAACACAAAGCCTATTTTATAATAAAGTGTTGAATATCTCATGTAATTTATTGAATGCTGTACTGAAAGTGAAGAGCGGAATGGTTGCCTGGGTGCAGAATGCTTATAAGTACATCGGTTGTTTACCCTCATGATGGTGTGGTTGGCTGGGAGCTGGGGCTCGCTGCCACTGCCCAGCATCAGGAGAGAGGATCAGACTGCATATTGCTAGCCTGGAAAAAGATCAAACTTCAAAATTCTACTGAATGCATATCACTTTTGCACCATCATAAAGTTTAAAAAATTGTTAAGTTGAACCATCAGAAATAGGGGACTGACTGTAAGTGGAAACATATCTTGTGTTCATGGGTTGGACAACTTAATATTGTTAAGATATCAATACTACCCAAAGTGATCTAAAGAGTCAGTGCAATCCCTATCAAAACCCCAGTGGTTTTTTGTGTGGAAATAGAAAACCCATCCTACAATTCATGTGGAATCTCAAGGGACCCCAAATAGCCAAAACAATCTTGAAAAACAACAAAGCTGGAAGACTCAGAAGTTTTCCTGATTTCAAAACTTACTACAAAGCTGCAGTAATCAGAACAGTGTGGTACTGGCAAAAAGACAGATATAAACCAATGGAACAGAATAGAAAGCCCAGAAATAAACCCTCACGTGTATGGTCAAATGATTTTTGGAGAGGGTCCCAAGACCATTCAATGGGGAAAGGACAATCTTTTCACCAAATTGTGCTGGGAAAACTGGATATTCATACGCAAAAGAATGAAGTTAGACCTTTATCTAACATCGCATACAAAAATGAACTCAAAATGTGCTCATGATCTAAACATAAGACCTAAAACTATAAAAATCTAAGAAGAAAACATAAGACAAAAACTTCAGGACATTGGATTTGGCAATGATTTCTTGGATATGACACCAAAGGCACAGGCAACAAAAGAAAAAATAGACAAATGGGAAAAGAGGATTTGTTTTACAAAAATTCCCACTGCAAGAGACTTTTTGTAGGTCTGTAAATTGCATGAGAGAATGTAAACACTGGTACAAAAGCTAAGGCACTTGGGAAATGGAAATTCTCCTATGTTGGGCTTGTTAAGCAGAGTCTCAGGATGTGTTTTCAAGGTTTGGAAATGGATGTAGGTGTGTCTTACAGTCTTCCCTCTCTCAGTAAGGGACAACCTCATTCTTCCATTGAGGCCAACAACTAGAATTACCCTGGGCTTCTCTCTTTGCCTTACACATCATAACAGATCCTTGGCAAAGCTATCTTAGAAATAGATCCAGAATTTGACGACTTCTCATTACCTCCACTGCTCCCATCAGACCCTAGCTGCCAGTATCTGTTGCTTGGATTATTGCCAAAGCCATCTCATTGGTCTCCCTGGACCATTGGACCTTGCCCCTTTAGATGGATTAACTAATTGTAGTGTCTGCACATAGTTTGATGCCTGTCCTGTGTAGCTGAGGATATGTTCTATTAGGATGGTGCTTGTTAGGATGGAATTCAGTTCAGTGTGCTGTGGACCCTGAATAAAGTCAACAAAACCTACTATGAGTAAGAAGTAAGAAGAATAAATGGCACCAGACAGCACCAAATCCAAGAAATAGTCTGTCCATGCAAGATCATTGCCTTGAGAGAATATAAGAAAGCAAGGTCAGGGCAGTAGGCAGTTTTATTTAAATAGTGACTATGGGAATAATAAGACACTATTTGTTATGGATCCTGTGGGACACTGATGTATCAGAAGATGTTACCATTACTGCGCTCTTGTTTCATCAGCAGGTGAATAGTTTCACAAGTTTTGACAAATGTACAAACCCATGCAACCACCACCCCAATCGAGGTCTAGAACATTTCTGTCACCCCAGTAGTTTCCTTTGTGCTTCTTTGCAGCTCCCCCCGCCCCCGCAAAACACGAACATCCCAACCCCAGCCTTGGCATCCACAGATCCGTTTTGTTTTGAATCTTTGAAATTGCATTGTCAACCTGAATGCATAGATTCTAGCATTCAGCTGATAGCAGCTGTGGGGTACTTGGTTAAGAGAGCTGGCTCTGGAGGTAGACTGTCTTGTTTGCACAACCATTGCCTCGCTACTGACCTCCTGGAATCTCAGTTTCCCAATCCACCAAATGGTCATAATAATTATACGTACTTCACTGGGATTTTGTGATGAATAAACAATAGCAGGTACCTACTAGCCCAATAAATATCAGTAATTATTATTACTATTTATAGTGTGGGTACCAAGTGTTGGACGTTGTGCTAAATGCCACGTATGGATGCGGCAGTTGCTACTGGTGCTCTGTCCACATCCCTGTTGGCGGTTACCGTTCTGCACATGCCAATAGCTTCTTGCAGAACCCTGGATGCTCTGCATGAACTTGTTAATTTGGCTGCTGCACAGGGCAGGTCGAAGTGCTGGAGAGTTAACGCTCCCATGAGCAGCCCTCCACCAGTGATGAGCAAGAGCTGGCAGATAAATAGCAGCTTCCTTGCCTCCCAGGGGGACTGCTCTGAGGCACGATCTCCACTGTCTTCTAGGGTCCCCATCAAGATTGAGCCCCAGCTGCCCTCCGTAGTAACCTTCTTGTTAATACACTGTCTTGGCGTCCTTCTCTGTTTCACTTCCTCACCGCCCTTCCAGAACTTACTGAGATTCCCTGTCGAGCAAACTACTTTTCCCTCTCATGCTCATCTCAGGGTCTACTTCTTAGACAATGGGGTATTTCATTTTATCGTCAAACTAAAATGGACAGATATAAAATGGACAGATATAGCTTCCCCATTTTATAGTTGAGCAAAATGAGGCTCAGATAGGTGACACCACCGGCTCAAAGTCTGAGCCTTGGGCACTTACCCTCTCCACTGCCTCCCCGAGGAATGGGCCCTGATGGGCCCTGCTCCAGGACCTCTTCTCCCTCTGCCACCCAAAGCTCTGCTGACCCTCCTGGGCCTGCATCTCCCCCCTGCAGGAAGGTCGCTGCCTGTTCGTCATCCTGCTCATGGCGGTGTACTGGTGCACAGAGGCCCTGCCCCTCTCGGTGACGGCCTTGCTGCCCATCATCCTCTTCCCCTTCTTGGGCATCCTGCCCTCCAACAAGGTCTGCGCCCAGTACTTCCTGGACACCAACTTCCTCTTCCTCAGCGGTCTGATCATGGCCAGCGCCATCGAGGAGTGGAACCTGCACCGGAGAATTGCCCTCAAGGTCCTGATGCTCACTGGGGTCCAGCCGGCCAGGTAAGGCCAGGTAATGGGTCCAGCCCAGAGGTGGCGAGGCAGAGGGACCACATCTCTCGGAGCCTAAACCCACTCTTCCTGCTCTGGTCATCCAGGGCAACAAACTCATCATGTCCCACCATCCACTTGTTTATTCATTTCTCAAATATTTAGTGAGTGCCAGACACAGTGCTAGGCCCTTGGGCAGTTCTCGAAAGTATGTAAGAATCACATGGGAATCAGTTGAAATGCTGATTCCCAGACCTCACCCCCAGGTATTCCTGTCCAGTAGTTCTAGAGGGGGCCATATTAGCAGTTTGACTCACTACTTGGGGCTGAATCCCACCTTTCCTGCTCTGGGAGGTGACTTAGGCTCTCTTTGCCTGTAAAATGATGATACAGTAGCTTGGACCTGCACAGTAAATGCTGGCTGTTATCATCTTGGTTTTCTATTTACCAGCCAAGGTGACATGGTGGGTGTGGAGTGGATGGAAAGATGGCCTTGGAGAGGCAGGGAGGTAGGGTCCATTCCTAAGGGCCTTGGGCCCCCTAGCTAGGATTCCAACTTTTATTTTAAGATGATTGAATGGCCTTTAAAATAAGGTCATTGTTGTTCTTTTAATCTTTTTTTTTTGCAATTTGTTGAATCTTAAGGATTCCTTCCCAGTAATGTTTTTAAATTCATAAAGCACAACACATAGGATTTAAAACAACAACCACAACAATTACAGCAAAATGCACTTATCCAAACAATTTTTTAAAACCACACAAATTTGTGATAGAATACTATATGTACTTCTTATTAACACAATAAATGATGAGATCTAGCAACAGCCTCATAACTGTAGTTTTGAGGCAGTTCTGAGTGTCAATGATATTCCAAGATGTCTCAACTATTATAATGTGATATGGAAGTGTCTGTGATCTTTACTGGTAACCAACAACCCTTCTAACAGAGAAAAAAATTTTTTAATTAATTTATTTATTTTTGGCTGCATTGGATCTTCGTTGCTGCACGCGGGCTTTCTCTAGTTGTGGCGAGCGGGGGCTACTCTTCGTTGTGGTGTGCGGGCTTCTCACTGTGGTGGCTTCTCTTGTTGTGGAGCACAGGCTCTAGGCGCGCGGGCTTCAGTAGTTGTGGCATGCGGGCTCAGTAGTTGTGGCTCATGGGCTCTAGAGTACAGGCTCAGTAGTTGTGGCTCACGGGCTTAGTTGCTCCTCAACATGTGGGATCTTCCTGGACCAGGGCTCGAACCCGTGTCCCCTGCATTGGCAGGTGGATTCTTAACCACTGCACCACCAGGGAAGTCCTCCCCTTCTAATAATACTGAACTTTTTTGCCTATGTTTATCACTGAAGGAAATATTTAATTTCTATTAGATGTTAGTAAAATAGAGGTATATTTTCCCCTATCATGTTCATTCTGAATTATATCTATGGCCCCCCTGGTTATCAATCTCTGCTTTAAAGAATTCTAAGCTGGGGAGTGACATGACCAGATTTGCATTTTTTAAAAAATTCCTCTTGGCTGCCATGAGGGGATCAGATGAAGGTGAGAAGACGGATGCAGCCCAGGTAAGAGACTGTTCTGGGGATCCAGACGAGAGATGGTGCCACCTTGGACTAGGGTGGTGGC
Organism: Grampus griseus; assembly: GCF_964374135.1. Taxonomy (NCBI): domain Eukaryota; kingdom Metazoa; phylum Chordata; class Mammalia; order Artiodactyla; family Delphinidae; genus Grampus; species Grampus griseus. The sequence continues at coordinate 74,683,387 of NC_139008.1, read as the reverse complement.
AGTGGAGATGGGCTGAATGGATAGGTTTGCGAGCTCTTTTTGTGGTGGGGATGGGGGTGGCGATGAGGGAGAAGGAGGTTCTGAATAACTCATGGTTTTCTAGCGTTTGCTCTGGGCCAGGCATTCTGCTAGGCTCTGTAGCTGTTTCCTCATGGAGGAACTGTCAGTCCTATGGGAGAGATTCCATCTATAAAACTGATCCCAACACAGAACAGAATTTAATACCTAAGGGACACATGGTGCAATATGAGCCCACATGAGTGATATAGGGTGACTTCTTGGAGGAGGTTACATTTGGCCTTGAAGAATGGATGAGGCTGCTGTCAAACATGTTTTAAAGTTACAACAATGAAAACGGTATGACACTAGCTCAAAAATAGATTTTTAAAACACAGAATAAATAATCTGGAAGAAATTGAAATCCGTGGGAAAGGGAAGGATTCAAGAAGTGGTGGGTGTTGGAATAATTTGTGTATTCTTTAGGAAAAAATTCTACTTAGATCCGACTTTGTTCTATACAACTAAATAAATTCCAGGTGGATTAAGAGTTCAATGTAAAGAAAAGCAAATCACTAAACTTAGATTCCTGTTGGTGGGAGGGACCAAGCAATGGCAGGCAGGCAGGACATCAAGGCGTGTTTGGGAGCTGGCGAGAAACTCAGCAGAGCCTGAGCAGGGGTGCCTGGGAGGAGTGGGAAGGGAAGGGGGAGAGAGGAGGCTGGGAAGGCCACTTAGGGTGAAACAGTGGAGAGTCTTGGTGCCAAACCAAGACACCTTTATTCTGCAACGGGAGCTATCCAGGATTTGTGGGCAAAGGAGAGAAAATGTCAGGGTTGGTGTGTCTTTAGAACTAATTTACCTTGGGCACCTGAGGTCAGTTCACTTACATACACTGAGTCAGTTTCCTTAGATCTAGAATAAGCGTGGTGAATGGATTTGGTTCCCACTTGGTCACTAGCTTGTCCTCTCTGGGCCTTAACTTTCCATGTGTAAACAAGTGGGATACAAAGCAGAGGCCCCAGTTCTAGATCGGCCTCTGACTCCCTCTGTTCCCAGGCTCATCCTAGGGATGATGGTGACCACGTCCTTTCTGTCCATGTGGCTGAGCAACACGGCCTCCACTGCCATGATGCTGCCCATCGCCAGCGCCATCCTGAAGAGTCTCTTTGGCCAGGAGGTTCGTAAAGACCTCAGCTGGGAGAGTGAAGAGAAAGCAGGTGAGTCTGTGGGAAGGGACTGGGAGGAACTCCACCAAGGTGGAAGAGTGAGAGTGGGGACATCCAGAGGGTGTTGGGGAAGGCCAAGGGAATGCACTTATTGAGCACCTACTACGTGCCAAGTTTAATAATAGTAACTGAGAATTCACTAAGTCAAACCATGGTACCTTTTTTAAAAATTTACATTTATTGAGCATTTACTGTGTACTAAGCAATGAGTTAAACACTTTACATACATTAACTCCTTGGCCTCTCAAAACAGCCTCATGAAGTAGGTACTATGCAACTTGAAACAATGATGAGATTTATTTCAATGAGATTGGCAAAAATAAGAAAGCTGGATAGTGCCCAGTGTTGGCAGGAATGGGAGCCATTGGAACTCTGTGCGCTGCTAGACAGTGTGGACAGTCAGCCTTTCTTAAGGGCATTCTACAAATATTTGATCAAATTAAGAGTGCGTATACCCTGGAACCCAGAAGTTTGGCCCTGAATGCAAGTGCTAAAGGCATTCTGACACGGGTTCATGAGGAGACACATGTGACCATGTTTAGTGCAGCATTCCCTGTGGTATGCTGGTTAGGGTTCAGGTTTGGGTTAGGTTTAGGGTTGTGGTATGGCCACCATCGCCAGTAAAGGAGGAGATTGAGTGTGGTGGGTGCACGTCACCGAGCACTATGCTGCTTTTAGGAACAAAGAATTAGAGGGACATATAGTTATAGAAATAAATCTCATAAAACCTAGTTGTGATTGGAAAAGCCAGAAGGAGATATAGAACACAATATCGTTATGTAAATTAAAAACACTCACAAAAGACAAAACGTTTGCAAGAACATAAACAAAGGAAAAGCTACACATTAAATGCATCCCAGTGGTTGCTCTGGGAAGGATGGGATTGGGAAATGGGGATAAAAGGGACCAAATTAATAAATAAAACAAAAAGAGTGGCCTTGTGCAACAGATAGTGAGAATGTGCCATGAAATGAGAGATTGGATTCACTTAAATCTCTGAAACTGTGTTCTAAAGAAAACAAAACACAAGTAGCTGCCATGTTTTTAAGTGACTAAATGAGAGCTCAGAGAGGGGAACTGACTGCTCCAGGTCACACAGCGAGCAAATGGTAGAGCCCAACTTTGCACCCAGGCAGTCTGGCTGCAGAGCCCACTCTCTTCCGCATGAAATCAGCTGCATCAGTGAGAATTCTTTTGGCTGCAGGTAAAAGGATGCCTGTCTGCCAGTGACTTAAAGAACAAGGGTTTATTTTCCTCAAATGTCAAAAAGTCAGAGAAGGGCAGTTCCAGGGTCATTTCAGAGGCACAAGGATGTCAGGGCTGTTCACTGGTATCTCTGTGATTCCCTTGGTCTTTCCCTCGTGGTTGCAAAATGGCTGCCGCATCCTGAGTCTTGGGGCTGCCAGCTGCCCCCACTTTACCTACTTTATACCCTGAGCTTCCAAGTAACAATCACCGATGTTAGTACTGAGTACTTACTTTTATGCAAGGTCTCATCTAAGGGCCTTACATCTGAATGACATGGAGCTAGCTTTGACCTCATTTAGAGCAATGGAAATGGAGGAAGAAATTTAAAAAGTGGTTAAAGTAGTCCCCAAGGTCACATAATTCCAAAACAGCAGCTCTGGTATTTTGAATCCAGGTTGGTTGACTTTAGCGCCTGTACTCTTAACCTCTGTTGTTCTGCCTCCCATAGAAGATGTTTTTTCTAAGAGTTTAGTGGCAAAAAAAAAAAGAAAAAAAGGTATGAAAGCCAGTTCCCTCATTATATGAATAAGATGAAAAACCTGAGACTCGAGAAGGGGAAGGGACTTGCCCAAGGTCACACACAGCGTCATGCGAAATCCAGAGTCTTTCCCCTTATGCTGCAGGATGTCAGGAGGCAGGAGACCCTGGGAGACTGGGGCAGACCTCTGCTTTCATAGGCGGCGGGATCAGAGATCGGGGATTAGTTAATGATCAGCCCCAAGACCTAAAACGGGTAATTCCAGTGCAAAGACAGATGTTCTCTTTCATCCAGTTTCTGTGCTCTGCCCTGGTGGCAGGAGGTAAGGACAGGAGTGGAGGGAGTGGAGACTCTGTTTATGGGCCAGGATAGGGGCGAGGAGGCTCCTGGAGGCTTTCCTGGAGGCTTTAAGTCCCTGAGGGACACCCAGAGCAACAACTATAAGGATGATGTGAGCTACCATTTCCTGAAGACCCACCCTATGCCAGACACTGTGCTAAACTTTTCATACCCATTAGCTGATTTAATCTTCATAACAGTACTATGAAGTAGATGACACCCATATTACAGACGAAGAGACTGAGGGTCAGAGAGGCAAAATGCTTTGCCCAAAGCAACATGGTGAGTTAGTTGCTGAGCTTTGTCTGAATCTGGAATCTGTGCTTACAAGCCAGAACAAGATAGAGCCTGGGGCAGGACGGGGCTCGCTGGACAACACCCTAGGGATCCTCAGCCTTGGAGGGCAGCCCTGCTGCTTCTCTTCAGTTCTTTTACACACTCTGCTCCTTGCACTGCCTGGGGGACCAGGGCCACATGGGTGGTGGCTTCTCCTTCTACATGCATGTTCTCATTAGATCCTCCACTTCAGCCCTTCAAGGGTGGCCCTGGCATCATGCCTATTTTACAGAGGAGGAAACTGATGCACAGAGTGGTGAAGTATTTGCCCAAAGTCCCTCAGCCAGTAAGGGGCCCATTTGGCTTTTGAATCTAAACTCTTCCACTCTCCCCCCTCCTTTTTTCTGCCCAGAGAAGGCTAGGCTGCCACCCGTGCCTTTCCTTTAGGAATGCCCAAGACGCTCTCATTCCAGAAGCAGTCTTGTCAGCTGAGTTAAGCATTGTCCTCCTCTTGCCTCTTCATTCATGAGGCTGCGAGAGGGGGCCTCTTCCTGAGGCTCTTGTCTCATCTATAAAATGAGGACAAAACCACCCATTTCGTACATATCGTTGTCAGGCTTACATGAGAAATGAGAGCCTGGCACATAGACATGGTTAATACGTGGCAGTGATACTATTGCTATTATATAAAAACCAGTATAAGAGTTCCAGGAATTGGAAAGAGTGGGTAATAAGACCCTACACCTTGATTCAGGTTGAAGTTTCCTATGACTGCTAGTTGAGAAGGATTTATTACCCGTCTCCTCCGTGGACTCCAGGTTCCATGGGAGCTTGTGTCGGTCTTTCTCATTGCTGTGAACTATAGTATTGTTCACCTAGAACACTGTTTGGCACGTAGTAGATAATCAATAAGTGTGTGAAATAAATAAATAAATAAACAAACCAGTTACTGAACTGTTCTATGCCTGTTTCCTCATATATAAAATGGGGATATTAATCCTTACCACCCAGGTAGTTGTGGGCACTAAGTAAATTAATGGATGTAAAACTGCCTATCCTGGGGACCTTTGACTTCCCCTGGGGTGCTATTTACCTAATCTGATACAAGAACTCTTTCCTGAGAGCCTTCTGTGTGCCAAACTTCAAGAACATTTCAGTCATACCAGGGAGGTTCAATTAGAGTTAGCTGTTCCAGGTCAGAGCCAGGTGGGTGCCTTTGGAGGTGGGGTGAGATTCAAGGGGTGGGGAATCAGTAGTCCTGGGAACAAGCCGACTCTGCCATTTACCCAGTGGGTCATCTTTATCCCACGCTTCCCCCGTGTCTCTGGGCCTCAGTTTCCCGAGGTGTAAAGAGGAAGGTAATAACCCCTGCCCAGCTCTCCCAGTCTGTTCTGAGGCTGCCGTAAGATGACAAATGTGAAAGTTCTCAGCTCCCCCACCCGATATAAACTCAGGGATTGTTATTATTTGAATAAGATCTTACGTAAACACCGAGCTCCTAACCAGCCTGCGATTTCTGGACCCAGGGAAGTCAGAACCTTTGGAGACTTTGGCCTGTTTTCGTGTGGTCACTTGGGTCAGTGTGGTCACAGGAGGTACAGGGATGACCCGGGATAAATGGTTAAGAGTAGCTGAGCTGCTAGGGGCTGAGTAGCACCTTGGTTTTCCAAGTTTTTTTCAACTTCATCTTCATTGGTTTTATCATCATCATTAGAAAAAAATAATGCTTGGTATCAAATTTTTTCACATTACTAATTTGCATAAAGAAAAAGTGAAACTCCTTCCTAATTTTAATTACTACAGATAATTACTGTTCATAGCCATGTGCATATGAATAGCTTCCTCTGCCTCGTCTATAGCACGTACAGTTTTGTATCAGGGCTCTCCAACTCCGATGCTGGCAGCAACCAGCTTCCATGGCTGAGGACTGTGGCAAACTGGGGAGCACTCACCCCCTCCAAGGTCATGGGCAGCCACTGGAGGCTTCAGTTCCCCATCTCTAACTTCAGGGGAGCCTTCTCAACCCTGCCTGCCCCAAAGAATGACCTACAGAGCTTTTAAAAATACTGAGTCCCCAGAGCCTCTAAACCAGAACCTCCAGGGTGGGACCTGGGCATTCTCAGCAAATTCTAATGTTCATCCAGGGCTGAGGAAGGTGGCCTATTGTTATACCCGAGATGCTGGTGAGCTCTGCGGACATCTGATGCTCCGTGACAGTCATTCCCAACCCGGGTGAGAAGGGTACAGAGAGAGCTAGAGATGGGTGGGGGGTAGGGAGTCACTGGGTTAGGGTTCTTCCTGTCTGGCCATCCCCTGGGGAGCGACTTTGCCCACCAGCATCAGTGTCCTATTAACAGTCCTTCACTTCCTGCTTCAGTGCCCCGGCCTCCGGCCCCGTGCGTTGCATGTGGACGTGTGTTCCCATCACGGGAGCCCTGAAGCCCTTGTCCCCACGGCCCAGGGTGAGCTGATCTGAATTTAGCCTTCCGACCCCTGCTGGTGGGTCAGCCTCAGGCACAGTAAAAATGGCCCAGTCAGCCACCATGGAATGCTGCTCCCTCGTGGGACCAGCAGGAAAAGAACAGCCCAGAATGGAGAAGGGAAGGGACTTCCCCAAGCCCCCTGGTGAGACAGAGAAAGAACTGAAGCTGGAGTCTAGACCCTTCCACCCAGTCCACGTGGCCAAAGCCCCCCAGGAATACATCTGTAGTTAAACAGGTTGAGTTTGTTATCGTTGCTGCAGTGAGGGAGAACACACACCACGGGCGACTACAGTCAACTCAGAGGGTGCTAGAAAGCACCTCTCATAGGATTTGGGCTTTGGTTGGGTCATTTTGGATGGGGATGGGGGCTAAGAAAGTAGGGTTTGCTCTAGATTGGGTGCTGTCAGAGACTGGTGACGATTCTGTGATTAGGCAAGAAGTAACCATTTATTTAGCAAGAGAATTGGAAGCTTGATATTTTGTGGGTGGCAAGTGGCTTTGCACTTAAACGAGATTATGAGGTGTCCTTGCTCTGGCTCATTTTATCAGTCTCAGAGTGACTTTGTCTGAAGTCGGTGATGTGTGAGATTGTTTAGGTCCAACAAGAGAACGATGTGTCTGTCGTATCTGGGTCAGACAAGTTCCAGACTTCAGGGACCACTCTTTTATTCTTTCTTGGTAGTAACCCACATTTTCTAAATCCCCACTAGTGCTCAGATTCCTGTTAAATTTTTAAAATCAGGGGCTGGCAAACTTGGGCCCACTAAATCTAGCCTGCTGCCTGTTTTTCATGCAGCCTGTGAGCTAAGCATAGTTTTAATGTTTTTAAATGGTTGGATAAATCAAAAGAAGAAGAAGATTTTGTGACATGTGAAGATTATATGAAATTCGGTTTCAGTATCCAAAAATAAATGTTTAGTCACACTAGTCATTTCTGTATTGTCTACGGCTGCTTTCATGATATCATGGCAGATTTGAGTGGTTACAACAGAGATCATATGGCTTTTCATATTTACTACTGGCCTTTTACAGAATAAGTTTGCTAATCCCTGCTTTAAATGACGTTTTAGTTGTTCAGGTTGCTATGACAAAAATACCAGAGACTGGTATTTATTTCTCCCAGTTCTAGAGTCTGCAAAGTACAAGATCAAGGCGTCAGCAGATCCGGTGTCTGTTGAGGGCCTTTTTCTGGTTTGTAGACAGCCATCTTCTCACTGTGTCCTCACATGGGGAAAAGGCAAGGGAGCTCTGTGGGGTCTCTTTTATAAGGGCACTAATCCCATTCATGAGGGCTCCTCCCTTATGACCTAATCACCTCTCCAAAACTCCACCTGTTAATACCATCACATTAGGGATTAGGTTTCAACATATGAATTTTGGGGGTGATGAAAACATTCTGTCTCTAGCAAATAAGTCAACTCTAATCCTCTTCATAACCCTAGGGGAATTATTACTTCCATTTTATGAATTAAAGATGTTCAAGGAGATCAAGGGATTTATCTAAGCCAGAGTTTCTTAACTTTGGCACTATTTGACATTTTAGGTAGGATAATTCTTTCTTGTGGGGGCTGACTTACGTCCTGTAAGATGTTTAGCAGCATCCCTGACCTCTGACTACTAGATACCAGTAGCACCCCAACTCCCCCCATCCCAGTTGCAACAACCAAAAATGTCTCTAGACATTGTCCAATATCCCCTGGAGGCCGAATCGACCCCAGGTGGGAACCACACTGATCTAAGGTCGCAGAGCCAGTGATGGAGCTAGGACTTGAACCCTGAACCCATGTGTTCAGCTACCAGTCACACTTCCAATGCCCTGGGATGGATTCTTTTGCTCTTGGTGATGGTTTCAGCTGCCGAAACTTTTAATCCCTTCAGTTGTCTCCACGACACTCCAAGGCTCCTCCGGGGAGACTGGCCTATCAAGCAAGGGCTTCTTTAAAAACGAAGTCAGATCCTGTCCTGACTCTCCTCTGCTCAAACACTCCCCTGGCTCCACTCCCATCTGGCTCAGAGGAGAAGCTAAAGTCCTTACTGTGAGCCCCAAGACCTCTGTGTGATCCACACCACCTCCTGCCGCCTCACTCCTGCCACTTCTCCCACCTCTCCTCCTCCTTCATCCCCCTCCAGCCCCACTGATCTCCTTCCTGCTTCCCAACACACCAGACACACTCTCACTTCAGGCCTTTGCACTTGCTGTTCCTGTTGCCCCCACCCCTCTTCCCACAACTCTTCAGATGATTGGCTCCTTTTTATCCTGAGGTCTCAGCTCAAGTGCCATCAGCTCATATGTCTGCTCTGTTGACCTGATCACAATAGTCCCCCTGCTCCTCCTCCCCACGCTGCAGTCACTTTCCATCACATTGCCCAGTTTCATCTCCTCTGTCACTTTCATCACAACTGGAAGTTTTCTTTATTTGGTTATTGTCTGTCTCCCTTTCTAGAATATAACTTTCATGGGAGCAAGGACACTGTCCTGTATTATTCACTGTGTACCCCAAGCTCATAGTCAATAGTACACAGTAGGTGCTCAATAAATGCTTTTTGAAGGTATGGCAGACTGGGGTCACCCATCCCATTGCTGACCCATTACCACTCAGAGCTAGTCTTTCCCAAACATCCCTTTGACAATGACAGCTCAGGTTAGCCTAGGCTTGAGTTATGGGTTGTCAAGCAGCCTTGCAGTGAACTCCCTGCCCACGGGCCTGAAGACTTCTCCAAAAAGGGATGGGTGGGACAGGAGGATGGAATTTTGAGTATCTTTTTTTTTTTTTTTTTTGGATCCAATGACTAGTATAGGTCAGGACCTGAGGAAGCACTCTGATTGACTGCACAAGAATGGGACACTCCTGTCCCATTTACTACATCACACTAAAGACATCGTGTTCTTTCCTCCTAGCTGCTGTGCGGAAAAACGGCCTGCATACTGTGCCCACGGAGATGCAATTTATTGCCGGCACAGAAGAGTGAGTTCCTGGTGAAATTCACAGAGGAGCCAGTGCTTGATCCAAGGAGATGATGAACAAGAATTCAACGCTCCAAGCAATCCTCCGCCTACCCCCCCGTTTTTCTCCAAATGACCTAATGCCCAAGTTTCCACCATTTATAGCTTTGGCTCCAGGCTCCTTGAAAAAAGCAAATGTGGGAAGGGCAGGGGAGCATATTAAATCCCTAAAGGTCTGCTGAGGTGCAGGGTCTAGAAGGAGGGACCAGAAGAACAGGAGGCACAAGCCACACGACAGTCGTGGAGGAGAGGGTGTACCAGGCCAAGCGGCTCCAAAGACAAAAATATCCTGAGACACCCTTTGCACTTGTGTGACTTGAGAAGTATCTTGACACTGACAGCACATTTAGTCTTTGGTGTCTTTTGTATATGGCAGTGTGGATAAGATCTGGGTGCTTAGAACCAGGCAGACCTGGCTTTGAAGCCTGGCTTTGCCGCTTACCGGCTCTGTGATTTGGACAAGTCACTTAACCTCTCTGAACCTCAGTTAGTTTCATTTACCAACTGGACATGATATCAGAACCCACCTTATAGGGCTGTTTTGATATTAAATGAGAACATGTAGCTAAAGCAGGTTTCTGGGCCTTCCATGTACGGATGGTAATGCTTGTTGTTAATGGCATTGTTATCTCGATTTAATGATGATGAAACAAACAGCAGGAAGTAAAGTGACTTGCTCAAGGCATTGCTGGGCATCGGTCAGGTCTGTTTCATTCATTCAACAAATTTTATAGAGAGCTTACGATGAGCCAGGTACTGTCAGGGATACAGCAACAAACAAAAAAAAACCCTGCCCTTGCGGAGAAACAAATACACAGTAAAATCCATAGTGTGTCAGAAGGTTGGTGAGTGCTATGCAGGAGAACAAAGCAGGAAAGCAGGCTAGGGATGGGGTTGGGGTAAAGGGCACTTTTTAAATGTGTGGTCAGGGAAGGCCTCACTAAGGAAGTCATTCTTGAGCAAACGGCTGTGGGAGGTGAAGGATCTGTGGGAACAGGGTTCTCAGCAGAAGGACCAGCAGGTGCAAAAGTCCTGAGAGTTCAAAGCAGCCAGAAAGCCAGTGTGGCTGGACCTGGGGGTCAGAGAGATTGCTTGTGTGGCAGGATGATAATGGTAGGGGGCAGAGCATGTGGGACCTCATCGGCCATTGAGGTAGCTTTGACTTTGAATGAGATGGGAGCTGGTGGAGGGTTCTAGCAGAGGAGGGACCTGATTTTACCTGAGTTTATCTTATCCCATGGCCTGCGCTCCTTCCTGGCACCTTGTTTGGGGGCTTTGAGTCCAGCTTTGAGATATGGGTTCTATAGTTGGCCCAGCTACTCACTACCATGCAACCTGGGAACCACCTGCCCATGCAGAGCTTGTACTGAGTCTTTTGGAAAAGAGCTGATCCCCACTCTCTGGAACTCCGTGTCCACTGGATGCAGTCCCCAGCCCCACTCCGGGCCTCCGTTTCCCATCCAAACGAGGGAGGGAGTGAATGAGACGAGCGTGAGGGCCCTTCCCCTCTCTCATTCTCCTGTGAGGCTCAGTCTGGTTGGGGCCCCAGGTCTGAGGGAGGCCACAGATTCCTGACCAGGCCTCTCACCCTGAAAAGTCAGGCCAAGGCATCTGTCTCCAGCTGCTTCCAGCCGTTGTCTTCCTTTCAGACCCAGATCACATCCCCACTGCCCTCTGGGGAAGGGGCCCCTCATGTTAGTAATTAAGGCCTGAAGATATTTGAACTATCTTTCATTCTTTAAAAGAAATTGATTTGTTACGCAGGGACAATTCTTAGTTTTATTCGCTTATAAACATTTTATAATTGCACAAGTAAAAAGAAAAAAAACTCTTAAACAAAAAGAAAAATGTGCTCAGTATCTCACTCCCGAAGATAGATTAGAACAGTTAAGTAAATACGATTCTAGACTGTTTCTTGATCTCTCTATATATACACAAGTGCATTTCTGTATTTAAAAAAATTGATCACGCTACATATGCCACTTTATAACGCATCATCTCACTTAATGGAGTGCAGTGGACATCTTTTCACCTCAATAAATTTGTGTCAACATCATTATCTTTTAACCATATAATTAACAATTCTTAATTTTATTTTTTCCCCAAACTCCTCAACTATACCAGGAAAATAACCCAGATAGTACAAATAAAAACTAAACGAGGGAAAAAATCCATAATTCCGTCCCCAAGAAAGGCACCAAAACAACTTTGTGTATACCATTCTAGACTTTTATTAATATTCATATATTCATGAAATATGTGCATATTTTTAAAATAAAAAACTAAGTAGTGCTGTTTCCTACCTTTTCACTTTATATAATGGACATCTTCCATTTTAATAAACACCCATCTACATCACCATTTTTAATAGCTGCGTTGGTATTCCATCCAGAAAGAGGATCATCTTTTTTAGCCAATCCCTTTTTGATGGATGTTTAGGTTGTTTTCCATTTAAATTATATTTAATACCAATTATTACTTTAGGACAACTTCTTAGAGTAGAACACTTAAGCTGAAGGGTTGCACATTTTTAGAGGTTTTTGGAGCCTGTGCCAATTGCCTTCTGGAAAGTTCACTTAGCTCTCCCGTCCTGGGCAGTGTGTTTCCCCATAAGGCCAGGAATTCTGAGTGTCTTCTGAATGGCTTCTCTTTGGATTTGTTTAAAGCAAAGACTGTCCTGAGGAGGCGGAGGCTCCAACGGATCTGCAGGCTAACTCTAAGAAGGAGGAGGAATATCGCAGGAACATCTGGAAGGGCTTCCTCATCTCCATCCCCTACTCGGCCAGCATCGGGGGCACCGCCACCCTCACGGGCACGGCCCCCAACCTCATCCTGCTTGGCCAGCTCAAGAGGTAAAAGCCAGCGCCCCACCCACTCCCCAGCACTGGGGTTTCTTTTCCTTCTATTCTTCTCCTCCTCCTTCATCCAACATTCAGGGGTGTCTGTTGAATGTCTTCTATTGGCCAGGCTCCGGGGACCCAGCGATGCACAAACCCCAGCAAAGTCCTTACTCTGGGGCACTTCCATTCTGGTGGGAGAGACAAGCAATACAGGAAAAAGCGAAGGAATATATAATATGTTGGTGTGACAAGTTATGAAATAAAGCAGGATAATGGAGTAGAGGTGACAGGAGTGATGCTGTTTTATGTAGGTTGGTCATGGTTGTGTGATCTCTCTGATATGGTGACATTTGAGCAGAGACCTAGAAGTGAGGGGATGAACTCTGTGGACACAGGAGGGAAGAGCAACCCAGACAGAGGCAATAGCTTGTACAAAGGTGGGACTGTCCTGGGGAACAGCACAAAGCCCAGCCAGGCTGGGGTTCAGAAGGGGATAAGGTAAGAAGAGGCCAGACTAAGGCAACAACTGTAAGGACGCGGCTCTTCCTAAAAGTGAGATGGGGAGTCAGAGGAGAGCTGAGAGCCGAGGGGTGACACGATATGACATCTCCTTCTAAAACCAACCCCAGTGGGAGGTGTTGGTGTGTGGCTGTGATGTGCCGTGAGAAGCTTTGCAACCAGCCACACGGGCCAGCAGTGGAGCGGATTCTGCCAAGAAGTGAAATCTCCCCATCGCTGAAACTGTTCGAGCAGAGGCTGGGTGGCCGTCTGTCAGGGCATGAGAATCAGAGAAGGATTCGACAAGGTGGCTTGTCGTTGATTCCATTATTCCAAACCTCTTAGTCTGAAGATTTAAAAACTCCTTAGAATCCTTCAAGATTCTAAGTATTTTCAGATTCCAGGATTCTGAGAGGTGGGGTTTCTAAGATTTCATTGCAGTGGAGATGCATTTAATCTATGATTGTAAGTATTTGACAAACAAACAGCAACAAAACTATTTGATATTCAACATGGCCACACGTGCTGGCCAGCTTCTTTATCTGGTATTCAACCAAAGAATCAAGGACTTACTGGGATGATGGAGGGAAAGCTCGTTCGGTTGGTCTTCCTGAGAGCGGGCTTGGTGTACATAAATCAGTACTATACTTGCGGGTAGTCAAAGTTATTTTCATGAGAAAACTTAAGTACGCCCATGTCTTACCTCATGAACCAATTTTAAAACCTTAACCCTGCACCATATTCTCAGGTTCTCAAATCCTTTGATTTTAAGAGTATGATGAAAAACAGTGATTCTCAGCCATGGGTGCATTTAGAGTCTCCAGGGAAGGTGAAAAAAATATGCTTGGATCTCAGTTGCAGAGATCCTGATTCAGGAGGTAGCAGTATTTCCCCAATTGATTTCAGCCCACTGCAAACCTTCGGTGTCTTTTCGTCTCCATTCTTTGAGCAAGACTTGGCTGTGAGACTGGAAAACCAGAAGCCGAGATGGCCCTGCTTCAGATGTAGGGACGATCCGGGCTGACCCTTTAGTCTCCTCCCTTAGCAGGAAGTGCCGGCAAAGGGGCAGTTGACTGGGAGGACAAAGCAGAGTCTTGGGTATTAGTTCTTGCTGGAGCACATCCCCAGGGCTGGACAGGAGAGACGTGGACTCTGGGGGCCTCAGGGGCTGGTCCTGAGTTGGGGGTTGGGGAGAATGGGAGGGCATTTGCTATCAGAGGGTTTTTAGGCTGCCTGTCCGCTCTGATGTGAGCAAGCCTTTGTTCCGACTTGAAAAGAAATTAGGGGGAAAATGCTGGAGCTGTAAGTAAAAGTATCAAACATGAAGGATTTTGAGTAAAGTGCACGCAAACTACATGCAGATCATATACAACATTTAATTGCACAAGCTAGGACCTCCTGGTCAGGAAGGAGGGTATTTGAAAGGAATATGGGGTTAATATGGGGTTCTGAATCCCCATCGGGGAACCTGGGGAGACAGGGAAATGGCTGCCCTGAATGTTCTCCATGGCCTTTGCTCCCCAAATACATTTTATGAGTTTATTCTGATCATGCACGATATAGACACATTATAGAACACTCAGAAAATACAGAAAAAAATTTGAACGACGTTCAATCCCACTGTTAATATTTAGCATACTTCCTTTAGTTTTCGTCTGTAAGTATATGTGCATCCACTGGCGTGGCTGACCTCGGCGGGCTCTCACCTCCCTCTTTTCTCCAGTTTCTTCCCACAGTGCGACGTGGTGAATTTCGGCTCCTGGTTCGTCTTCGCCTTCCCTCTTATGCTGATGTTCCTGTTGGTGGGCTGGCTCTGGATCTCCTTCCTGTATGGAGGGATAACCCTGAGGTACCCTGGTGTTTCACCTGAGCTTTGCGGCGGGATGAACCGTGCTCAGTAGCGAGTGGCCGTCCTAAGTCGTTACAGTTTCATGTCAGATGTGGCGCCTGTAGTCCTCCTCGCCTCCCAGGGATGTGGGGATTACAGGTGCTGTGGGAACTCGCCTGCTAAGCCCAGGCCCTCAGTGAATGTCGCTCACCATCAATAATTACTAACAGTGTTGTTACTTAAGTAAGGTACACACTCATATCAGAGGAGCAGGTGTGTAGCGTTTCCCATTTCACAGGCCCTCAGTACAGGAGAGAGTCTGGGGGGTCATGAGGACAAGGTATCAAATAACATTGACTCAGACAGTGAGAAAAATATTCCTTTATCGACTCATGTAGAATCGATCTGCTTATGCTGGGGAGAAAGTCTCAGTAGGGTGAGGAAAAACTTTAACTCTCTAACCTTTCCAAATTAGCCTTTTAAAAAAGAAAGAACAAGCCTCAGGCCCAGAGACTAAAGCCAGCAGTGGTATCTAGCCATTTTGCTTTGCTTTCATGTCTTTATTTTTGTAAGTACTCTTTTTTTTTTTTTTTTTTTTTTTTGCGGTACACGGGCCTCTCACTGTTGTGGCCTCTCCCGTTGCGGAGCACAGGCTCCAGACACGCAGGCTCAGCGGCCATGGCTCACGGGCCCAGCCGCTCCGCGGCATGAGGGATCTTCCTGGACCGGGGCACGAACCCATGTCCCCCGCATCGGCAGTCGGACTCTCAACCACTGCGCCACCAGGGAAGCCCTGTGGGTACTTTCTATGTATGACAAGTGATTCTTGTTTTCTACGTATGGGAGCGATAGAAAGTTTTCCATTTAAATACATTTCTTTAATTAAAATGCTGAGTCTAGTTGGAGGAAAATGTTAAGGAAACACGAGCCCCGTGGTGTGTGGCTATACGAACGTTTGTGAAAGTAGGTTATGAATGCCTGGAGTTTGGGGAATACTAAAATAGGAGCTGCAGCTCAGGGCTGGGGTAGCAGGCATGTCATAAAGTCATTCTCTGATTCAGTCCCGTCACCTCTCTGGGCCTTAATTTTTCTCATCTGTAAAATGGGACCAGTAAGAGCTACTCTGGATCAAAGAGATGTGAAAACACCTTGAGAATAGAAAGGCTCTGATCGTGGTGTTCCTTGATCCCTCAGAGCAGAAACTCAGGGTTCAAAGCCCAGCTTAGCCTAGAGAAGCAAGCCCAGACATTGGACTCAGATAAACCAGAGTTCACATCATGGTTCTGCATGACCTTGAGCAACTCTGTCACCTCCCTGAGCCTTTGGTTCTTTAATTTCTTCACTTGTAGATGGGGGATAATAACGAGCTACGCCTAAAATAAAGTCTAAATGAGGGAGAGTGCGAAAACTGCCCAGTGCTGAGCCTGAAACAGAGCCCCTTTCTCCTGTCTGCCTGTTCCTTGGACATCTGCAATACTTGGTCTCGGAGGAGGCTGTGATGAAGGAAATGCAGGTGGAGGGAAGCCCAGTGAGAGAGGTGTTTCTGGGTGGGTAGCAGGAAAGGTTCCGGCTAATCCCATGACACCAGCTTCCTTCAGCAAGTATCCACCGAGCATCTGCTACATGCCTGATGCTGTCACACAGGTGCTGAGGATGCAGCCCCTGGGCAAGACTGAGGCACTCCTGCCCTTGGGGAGCTTGCAGTCTAGGTCGGGGGAGACAGACGGTGAACAACTAATCAAAGCAGAAATACCAGTCATGATTAGTGCTGGGAGGGAAATGGATGGTGAGATCTGATGGTGCACGCTAGAGGGCTCTCACCTTACTGGGAGGGCAGGAGAGCTTCCTTGGGAAAGTGCGTTTGGAGCAGGAATAGGAAGAGTGAATAGATTAACTCAGTAAAGGGGAGAAGGAGATGGGGTGATGAAGAGCATTCCGGGCAGATAGAGCAATGAGTGCAAAGGCCCCCAGGCCAGAGGTAGCAAGGGGTCTTCTGCAAATGAAAAAAGGTTAAAGGGACTGAGTTCAGGGTGTGAGGGAGATTTGTGGGCGATGAGGCAAAATGATCAACTGGGCATGATTTTACCTCCCCCCACCTCACCCCGACCCAGGGACTTTTGGCAACGTCTGGAGACATTTTGCTTGTCACAGCCAAGGAAGTACTCCTGGGGTCCATGGGGTAGAGGCCAGAGGTGCTGCGAAACATTCTACAACATACAAGTCAACCCCCTACACCAAAGAATTATCCCACCTCACAACAAAGAATGATCCTGCCCCAATATTGTCAAGAGCTCCAAGACTGAGAAACCCTGGGTTAGATCACTGAGGGCCTTGTGGGACATGGATCTTCACAAAAAAGAACCGTTGTGAGTTTTTTAGAAAGCATTTATTTTTTTAATTTGGATAAGCAACACATACACACGGTTCAAAAATCAAAAACAATACAAAGAGGTATGCAGTGAGAATTCTTCCCAACCATGCCTTCGATTACCCAGTCACCCAATACATCCCTCCCAAACAGGTATCCACTTTTATTGGTTTCTCGGGTAATCTTCCAGAGTTTCCATAAGCAAATACAAGCAGATACTATATATTTTCTGGTGACTGGTCTCCCTGACAGATACCATTTTGTATAGTAACAGGTATTTTTGTAAGGTAGATTTCCATAGGAGGGAGTTCTTTTTTTTTTTTTTAATTTATTTATTTATTTATTTTTGGCTGCATTGGGTCTTTGTTGCTGAGCGCGGGCTTTCCTCTAGTTGCGTCGACCAGGGGCTACTCTTCCTTGCGGTGCGCGGGCTTCTCATTGGGGTGGCTTCTCTTGTTGCGGAGCACGGGCTCTAGGTGTGTGAGCTTCAGTAGTTGTGGCACGCGGGTTCAGTAGTTGTGGCTCACGGGCTCTAGAGCGCAGGCTCAGTAGTTGTGGCGCACAGGCTTAGCTGCTCCGCGGCTTGTGGGATCTTCCCGGACCAAGGCTCAAACCCGTGTCCCCTGCATTGGCAGGCGGATTCTCAACCACTGCGCCACCAGGGAAGCCCCATAGGAGGGATTTCTGGCTCAGAGAATAAACACTTTATTTTAATAGATATTGTCCAGTCGTTCTCCATAGGAATTGCACTAATTTGTTCCCCCATTTACAATGTATGAGAGTGTCTGTTTCCATGCAGCAAAGTGGATTTTTGCCAATCTGATAAGAGAAAAATAATTTGCGTTTATTTTAGAAGCAATTTTGAGAAACTTTTCATATTGAGGAGCAATATGAAAACTTTTCATATATTCATGGGAGACCCTGGTATTTCCTTTCCTGTGAATTGTTAAACTGTGTGTTTATATCTTTTGTACATTTAAAAAATTGATTGCTGGTCTTGGTTTTATTGATTTCGAGTACTCTTTCTATATTGAAAGATGAGTGCTTATTTTGAGTATGAGTTGCAAATATTTTTTCCTGATTTTTTACTTTGATTATAGTGCTTTCTTCCATGCAGAATTTTTAGAACCATTTTATGTAGATGAATTTATCAATCTTTTCTTATGTGTCTTCTGAAGTTTCAGTTACAGTTAGAAAGGTCTTTCCATTATAGGAGTTATAAAAGAATAATCCCATGTTTTCTTCTAGTATTTTAATATTTTTTATGTTTAAATTTTTTATCTATTTGGAGCTTATCCTTAGGGTGCAGTGTAAGGATCCAACCTTGGGGTACAGGTTTGGATCCAACTTTTTTCTTTTGTTCCAGATGGCCATCCAGTTGTCCTGATACCATTTACTGACACACAAACGTTTTTAATTTTAATGAAGTCAATTTATCTATTTTTGGTTGCTTGTGCTTTTCGTATCACGTCTAAGAAATATTTGCCTAATCTGAAGCCATGAAAATTTACCCTTATGTTTTCTTCGAAAAAATGCTACAGGTCTAGCTCTTCTTCTATTTAGGTCTTCGATCCATTTTGAGTTAAATTTTGTATGTGGTATGAGATAGGAGTCCATGCTCATCTTTTTGCATATGGCTATCCAGTTGTCTTAACACCATTTGTTGAAAGACTATTCTTTCCCCATGGAATGGTGTTGGTACCCTTATCAAAAATCAATTGACCCTAGAAATGTGGGTTTATTTCTGGACTCTCAATTCGATTCCATTGATCTGTATGTCTAACATCAATGACTGAATAGGTCATCTTTTCTACACCAAGCTGGGATACCAACTTTATCATAGATTGAATCCCCATTTATGGTTTTGTCTATTTCTGGACTTTCTATTTTATTTCCTTGGTTTATCTGTTTATTCATGAGTCTGTTTGACCCCCTAAAGGATTTTAAGCCTGGGAGCCATATGATCAGTTTCACATTTTTAGAAGACTATCCAGGCTATAGGTGGGCAGAACAGATTTTAGAAAGGGAACATAGAGGCAGGCCGACCACTCAGCAGGCTGTTGCAGAGTCTCCAAAGCAGAGATAGTGAGACCTGGCCAGATGGTGGTGGGGTAGATGAGACGCCAGTTAGACTGCAGTGGCCACTCCTAACCTCCCCACTTTCTGTTTCAGGGGCTGGAGGAAGAAGAAATCTGAGATCAGAAGTGATGCAGAAAGTAGGGCTCGAGCCATGATTCAGGAGGAATTCCAGAACCTGGGGCCCATCAAGTACGTGGCACAGGGGTTCTCAGGGTGGGGAGAGAGCCAGGTACTAGACTTTCAAGACAGCTACCTCTTGACTTAATCCCTGACCCCCTTGGAGACTGAGTCCCAAGGGGATTTCAGGACCAACGGCCTGGGAGCCTAGAGATGGAGGGTAGGGAGATGACTTACACAGTCAGCTCTTGCCCTGTCGCTGGGGTAGATACCCTGAGGACCAGTAAGCCTCTCAGGTTGAACTTGGAGGGGGAACCTGTCACCTTTCCGCCTAATGCACACTTTCCTTCCTGGTTCATGGAATACCGGATGCTGCCTTGGGTGGCTTCCAGAAGCTTGTTTCGCTCATATTTCTAACGTAGTGAAAATAACTAAGAGTTAGCAGGCCTTCACACAAGGTCTGACTCTGCCACTAATTTTTTGTGTAGCCTTGGGCAAGGCACTAACCCTCTCTGGGCCCTGCTCCCTGATCTGTGAAATGGGCACATTGGGTAGATATTTGCTGCAACATTTAGGGATTCTCTCTTTCTGCCTCTGTCTACCGCTCTCTCCATGTCTGTCCCTCTCTGTGTCTGTCCCCCTCTGTATGTATGACTGTTCCTCTCTCTTTGCCTACCTCTCTGTTTCTGTCAGTTTCCTTTCTCTCTGCTTTTCCGACTCTGTCTCTGTTTCACTTCTTTCTCTCTCTGGATTGTCCCTAGGACTATGGGAAATTCCCAGCGGGAGTGATATGAATGGTTTGTGGGGAGGGGTGCCTGATGCTCAGGAAGGATCCTAGGGCAGCATGGGAGCCCCAGGAAAGGAATCACTTACACCTGGGACACCACTCCCCTCACTCTCGGGACCACCTGGGGAGTGAACTACTTCCAGCTTTCAGAGGTAGGGCCTGGCCCAGTCACACCCAGTGGGCCCCTGCCTGAGGGCTTCCTGTGCTGTGGTCCAGCCACAGCCCACAGTCACAATGGTGTCTGCATCTCTGTGCCACAGGTTTGCCGAACAGGCCGTGTTCATCCTTTTCTGCATATTCGCCATCCTCCTCTTCTCCCGGGACCCGAAGTTCATCCCTGGCTGGGCCAGCCTCTTCACCCCTGGGTGAGACTCTGGGGACCCATGGGATGGAGTCCAACAGGGAAGACTCGGGGCTGGGCCGCCGGAGCTGAGGAGGCAGTGTGGCTGGGGAGAACTGGGCTAGGTTTCCACCTCTCTTCCCATGTAATTATTAACAGTCCCTTCTTTTGCCCTCAAAAGAGTTTAGGTTTGGATGATAAAACATTTAGCGTCTCCTGTGTTAAGAGCTTTGCCTTTGGAATCAGACAGAACTGGGTTCGAATGCCAGCTCCGCCACTTACAAACTGTGCAACCCTGAACACGTCATTCATTCATTCATTCACTCAAACAACTTTTATCGAGCACCTATTTTTTGTTAAACATTATGCCAGCAGCTGGGGACAGAGATAAAAACAAATAGACAACAAAATAACTGCAAATTGTAATGAGTGCTGTGAAAGAAGGAGTGAGAGGGTTATACTCTCAAAGAATGGACTGGGGGGCATTGACTTTGGATAGGTTCTGGAAAGAACCAAAGTTTAGGAAGAGTAAAAATTAGAGACACACTGGGAATATCTACTAAAAGCCTGAGGTGGAAATCAACATTTGAAGAACTGAAAGAAGCCCAGTGTAACCAGAGCCTGGTGGGAGGGAGGAAAATTGGCAGACATGTGACTGGAAGGGCAGGTGAGGACCAGACCATGAAGGGTCTTGTTGGATATGCTAAGAGTTTTGGTCTTGTTTTTTTTTTTTTAATGGGAGATCAGTAGCAAGCTATTGGAGGGTTTTAAGGTACTTAATCTCTCTCTGCCTCAGCGTTCTCATCTGTAAAATGGTATTGTAAATAGTCCAATTCTCATTGAATTGTTCTAAGGAGCAGTGAGTTAATACATGTCAAGTGATTAGACTGGCACCTAGAAAGAGCTCAATCACATGTTAGCTGTATTTATTAGGGAATGGATAGTGGGGGCAAAATATAGGTGGGGAGAACAGTTAGGAGCTATAGCACCACCTAGATGACCCCAGCGGTCGTCAAACCAAGGCTCATGGACCAAATCTGGTCCACCGCTTGTTTTTGAAATTTTTTTAATGTTTTTAAGTGGCTAGGGGAAACATTTTGTGGCACATGAACATTATATGAAATTCAAATTTCAGTATCTACAAATAAAGTTTTATTGGAACACAGCCACACCTATTCATTTACGTATTGTCTGTGGCTGTTTTCATATTGTGTGCCCTTTATAGGAGATGTTTACTGAACCCTGGTTGAGGATGAAAGCTTCGATGGCTTGAATGAAAGTGGGGGCAATGGAGATGGAGCAGACAAGATATATTTCAAAGTTGGAAATGATAGGACTTGCTACTGGGTGGGATTTGGGGGCATGAGGGAAAAAAGTACCTGCATAGGTGGGTAGTTGGAGAATAACATTTCTTTAGGGGGTTGGGGGCGGCTTATCAACAATTCCATTTTGCAGTTGTTTTAGACGTGTCAAGTCTAGAATGCCTTTCAAATACTGCAAAGGGTAGTTGGATGCGCAAGCCTGAAGCTCAGAGGAGTCAGGTTGAAGATATAAATCCGGGGGTCACCATATAAATTTCCAATTTAAATCCCTAGGAATTGATGGGCTCAGCCAGGGAAAGCATATAGGAGCGTAGAGAAGACTCTGAGGAACCCCAACGTTTAGGAGCTGGGTAGAGAATGATCCCATTAGAGAAAATGGAGAAGAAGCAGTCCGCGAGGTAGGGGGAAAACACTGGAGCAACGGACTAGCGCAGGTCAAGAGAGGGGAGTGTTTAAGGAAAGAGTGAGTGGGCAAATGTGTCAAATTCTGGTGTGAGTTAGAACACGATTAGATGGAAGATACGTCCTCTGGATTTGGTGAGCTCTGATGATTTTGATCGGCACCATCCAATAGAGATGTTATGTGAACCACAAATGTGATTTTAAATTTTTCAGTAGTCACATAAAAAAGTAAAAAAACCCCAAACAGATGAAATTAATTTGAATAATGTATTTTATTTAACACTATATCATTTCAATATGTAATCCATATAATAAATTATTGTTGAGCTATTTTACATCATTTTTTCCACACTAAATCTTCAAAATCTGATGTGTGCTTTACACTTGCCACATTTAGTCTTGTCACATTTCAAGTGTCCAATAGACACATGCGGCTCATGGTGACCATACTGGATAGAGCAGCCCTACACACTTCACCCTCTGAGCCTCACACTCCCCCCACCCCTGGTAAAATGGGGGATACACGTTCCAATTTCATGAGGGTTCTTAAGAGGAAGAAACAATATAATATCATGGAGCCAAAAGAAGTGGCTCTTATTACCATTCTTTTATTTTTCCAAAATGTAGGTACTTTGGGTTTTTTTTCAAATGAAATCTGGTGTTATAAACATTCCAACAATAGTGAAAGTCACTTAGAACCTCAGTCTGCAGTTCTGATGTATGTCTTTTTTCTGACTTAAGAAATGCCTGTCTGGGAACTGTTCTACATCGTGATCGCATTGGTGGTTATAAGACCGTATACATTAGTCAAAACTCATTGAACTATATCCTTAAAATGGGTGCATTTTATGGCATGTTAATTATACCTCAATACAACTAATTTTAAAACACATGCAAACTCACTAAAAAGAAGCCTAGCAAACACAAGAATTTTTTAAACAGAAATGTGATTACAGTAAACATAGTATTTGTTGTTTTTTTTAACTTTTTATTGTATATTGGAGTAGAGTTGATTAACAATGTTGTGATAGTTTCAGGTGTACAGCAAAGTGATTCAGTTATACATATACATGAAACATAGTATTTGTGATCCGCTTTTTTCTTTGTTGTTTAGTTACAAAATTATGCTCATTATAAAAAACTCAAACAATGCTAAATTGAAAAAGTAAAAGTTAGTTTTCCTTCATTCCCCAGAGATTATCACAATTAACAGTTTGGTGTATAACATTTCAGATACACACACACAACCCATATTAATATATACACACATACATATATGTTTACATATAACAAAAAATTGGAAAATACAATAATACAATCATAGACAACCTGCTATTTCTGACCCACTTCATTCTTTTTAAACAGTGCATTGTAGTCTATGGAATGGGCGCATCTTAATTTAACCAATTAAATCCTTTTTGGATCGTGTCCAATACTGCAGATAAAAACTTGCTTTTTTTTTTTAATTTACAAGGTAACTTGGTTGTATTTCCATGTCAAATGTAACAATTGATAATATCTTCTATCCTTTTTTTGAACAGCTGAGGGGTATTTCATTATATATATTGTAATACACAATGTATTTAAACATGCCCCTACTAAAAATCCTCCATTTTTTTCTAATCTTATCAATAAGGAACATCCCGGTACATAATCTGTGTACAAGAGCCCAATTATTTCCTGAGGATAAATTCCTAGAGGTACAGCAGCTGGATTAAGGGATATTCACATGTAAAGTTTTGAAATGTATTGCCAGCATGTGTTTCTCAACATCCTCATTAGATATTATCACCCTCTTCACGTTTTGCCTGTCTGTTAGCATGTGTTTTGATCTGTATTTCTCTATTACAGTGATATTGACCATCTTTTCCAGTTTCTTGGCTGTTTGAATACTCTTAGTCCCAAATATGTGGGCTGAAGGCCCTTTTGTTGGCACTTGGCTCTGTGCCTCATTGAACTTGGAGCCAGATATATCTGAGTTCAAGGCCATCTCCTCTACAGACTATGGTCTGGCCCTGAGCAAGTTGCTATTGCTCTTTGAGCCTCAGATTCCTCATCTGAAATGGAAGATGCCTGCCCTCAAGGGCTGTTTCTGAGACTTCTGTGGGCTTAATGTCTCCATAGGACATGTTGTGGATCCTTGGAAGGTGGTAGTGAGGTTTTGAGGGGCTATGAGGTGGGCTCCATCTGAGCTCTGCTGGTGTGAATGGGCTGCCTCTCCATGTACTAAGCTGCCCATCCCAGGAGGAATGCAAGAAGGAGCTGAACAAATACATACAGGACTGTTACAGGAGCCCCGGTTATGGTGACGCATGGGGGTACCAGAGACCCCAACCTTCTGTGGCTCTCAGATTCTCCCCTCTTTGATCAAGTCCCTCTTCCTAGGGTCCTTGAAATGGGAGGATAAACATTTGTTTGGCTCAAGCAGAGTCTAAATGCCCCAGGGAGCAGTGGATAAAGAGCTTCTGCATCCATGGGTGGTTGCATCCCTGCTGATTGCAGTGCAGAACAGAATCCGGTGGCCTCCGACAATGTTCCCTTCACGGTGGGCCTAATTCCCTTCGACAAATCCTCATTTGCAAATCTGCCAAACCTTGGCCTGCTGAGATGCCCAGGGTCACATGCTCTGGGGCCTTGTCATTGTAGGTTTATTTCTGATGCTGTCACTGGCGTGTCCATTGTCACCGTCTTGTTCTTCTTCCCGTCCCAAAAGCCATCTCTCAAGTGGTGGTTTGACTTTAAAGGTAAGGTGGGCAAGGCTGGGGTGTCGGTGGCCTGGAGCGTGGTAATCAGTGGCCTGAAGGTGGACTGACAGCCCTATTGTACCAATCACGTGGTGCTGCTTCTTCCCTTGCCCTGTCTGAGCATTTACCACGTCTGGGTACTCAGTGCTGCCAGAGGTGACAGTCCAGGGCAGGGATTAGCAATTATAGGCCATGGGCCAAATCCAGCTGGCTGGATGTGCTTATACCGCCTGTGAGCTAAGAATAATGGCTTTCACATTCTTAAAATGGTTGAAAAGAATCAAAAGAAAAATATTTCATGACTCGTGAACGTGGCATGCAATTCAAATTTGTGTCCACAAACAAAATGTTTTTAATTTCTTCAATAAGAGGTTTGTGGACATCTATTAATATTTTCTTTAGTCATATAAGTACCTATACAGTAGCCTCGACTTTGCCCAGAAAAACTCTGGGCCCAAAGCAGGAGTTGCAAGTCAGTTGCCTAAGGGCCCGGAGATGAAAACCTCAAGCTGGGTTTAAATGGATAGCAAGTGGTGGGGGAACTGAGGCAAAACTGGCTATAGGCATTCAAATTCAGCCTCGGGGAATCACTGAGCCCTCCACACCAACCTGCCTGTAGGCTGGCCTTCAGATCACCAATCTGTGACCCCACCGGAATTCCAGCCGGTGTCTGCAGAAGAAGGTGCCAACGCCTGCCACCTGTGACAGAGGCTGTGACTGGCCCATCTCCATCTGGGGTAGTGGGATGAGCTCTGGACCAGGAGTCAGGAACTAGGAGGTCATAATCCAACTATCTTCTATTGTTGGAAAACAATAGCGTATTACACAGGACAGCTCCGGTTTCCAGGAGGAGTGGGGTTTTGTGTGTGTGCAGTGCGGCGTACAGACCAGTAGGGAGCCGATTTCCCAGGGGCGCACAGACTGTAGCAGAGCTGGACCTCGAGGAGGCTTAGGCTGTGGCCCCTGAGGCTCTGCCACTGAACGGGATTCAGTTTTTCTCTTCCTCTCTGCTTCTCTGTCTGTGGCCAACCAGCTTTCCTCACCATCCACTCTCGGTATCATTTCTTGGTCCGTTCAGAGTTTCTACTGCTTCTGAGTTGTGGCATCTCGGTGGCTTTTTCTTCATCCGAGTTCCCGCTTCATTGTAACTGCTGTTCCCTTGTGGGGTAGTGCCCTTTCCCTCACAGTACCTAATCCCACTGCTCCGGCTACTTCCTGCCTCCTGTTTCTGTCTCTCGAAGCATGGAGTCCCACACACCTTCTGCTTCCTCGTAGCAGCTACTCTCTTAAAGGCTTTGCTCCGTCTCCGGGTGTGTCTGCTCCCTCCAGCCACTGCCCCCTCACAGTACCTTTTTCCTCACACGTTCTGCTTCCTCGGAACTCAGCCCGCTCACGGCCTCCATATCACCCGGCCCTCTCTCTCTGTCCGCTCTCGCATCTTCAGTTATCACTTCTCTTCACCGAGTTGTCTCTCTACTTCCTACTGATGCTTCTGAGTCAGAAACTGCTTGGTCCAGCTTGTTCTTATAAAAGCAGATCTCTTCCTACTGTGTCACCTCGTGGCTTCATAGTTTCCTGGTCAGCCTGTGGCCTGGCTGCTCTAGATCAGGTGCCCAGCCATGGTTCTGTCACCTGTGGGTGGGCTCATAAGGCCCAGAGCTTCCTCTCAGCTGGGACTGTGGGGAGGGCACTATGGCATACATGTGCGGAATCCCAGCTCTGTTACAAATTTGCTGGGTGACCTTGAGAAAGTTCCTGTACCCTCTGGGCCTTGCTTTCCCAGTTAGGAAGTGAGTGGGGCCCTTAGTCACTTTTCACCCCTGGCTTTAGCAGTTCTCTAGGACATGTCCAAACGCAAACGCCACATAACATTTTTGTGTGCCGCTGATTGGATGCAGGAGAATGTGTTTGGTGAAACTTGGCCCTCCCTGTCCATCTCTCCTTTCACATTTTTGAAACAGAGGACAGTTTCTGTATTACAAGGAAAACAGCAGCAGAGGATGATGGTAATTGGCAAGACCTTCAGTGTCAGAGCCTGGTGGGATCTGTGGAAAACAGCCAAGCCAACGTCCAAATAAAGGGAGCAGCTGTTACTCAGTCTCCCTGACTGTCCCCGTGTAGGAAGCACGACTAGTTTTGCCAGATTTGCTGATTTTTTAAGAGAAGCAAAGAATCTGGAATTTATGAAATCTCCCTGATTTTAAACTTTGGCAGCTAACACTGGAAAACGAATACTATGTGGGCCCATCCAGTAGTGTTAAAACACATCTCTAGGTTGGATCCGGCCCATGGAGTGTAGCATCCTGCCTCAGCTGAGGGTTCTTTAAACTGGAGTTTTCAGTGTTGCCCAGTGGGTGGGGAGAGGGAATTCCACCCACACTGCCCATCCTTCGGCAACCAGTGGGCCCGTGCAGACTTGGCCGAAATGATGCTTTCTAGTACTCAACACCCATGTCTTACAGGCAGCCTTAGAGAGTGGTCAGTCAGTTTCCATGGAGAGAAAGTGACTTGATCAAGGTCACACAGCTAGTTAAAAAGAGACAGGAGGTGGAACCCAGACATCCAAGCCAACCTTGATTTTCTTATCTTACCCACTGTCTTCCATTCTTCTATGGATCTGAGTTGCACTTGCAACTCCCTTTATGGTCACTCAGCAAGTATTGATGCCCTGCCTACTATGTGCCAGGCACTGTGCTTGTGGTTGACGATGATGATGATGACGATGATGTTGATGATGATGATGACGATGTTGATGATGATGACGATGTTGTTGATGATGACAACGATGTTGATGATGATGACGATGTTGTTGATGATGATGATGACGATGTTGATGATGACGATGTTGATGATGATGACGATGTTGATGATGACAACAATGTTGATGATGATGACGATGTTGTTGATGATGATGATGACGATGTTGTTGATGATGATGACAATGATGTGGATGGTGATGTGGACGGTGAGGAGGAGGAAGAGGAGGTGGAGGGTGTCGTTGAGGAGGAGGAGGAAGATGGCCACCATGTGGATGATGACAGCTTCCATTTCCTCTTTGCCCAAAAAGCTCTTCCTCCAGATATCTCCAGAGAAGCCTTCTCTGACTACACCATCTATTAAAAGCACCCCTCCTTTGTCACTCTGTCCCTTTCCTGTATTTTCTTTTTCTTCATAGCACATACAGTGTCCCAACATTATACATTTATTGATTTATCACCTGCCTCACTTATTGGAATATAAGTTTTCCAGTGAGCGGGGTTTTCTCTGTTTTCACCACTCCCATATCCGCAGTGTCTAGAAGAGTGCTTGACACATGGTAGGTCCCCAATATACACTTGTTAAATAAATGACCGAGGACGTGCTCTGGGCCACATCCTGGGCTGAGCCCTTTGCATACATGGGCCCGTGTCATCTTCCCAGCTGGTCTCTGAGAAGGTACTGCTGCTCCCTTTCGCAGATAAGGACACTGAGCCTCAGAGAGGCAGAGCCACTAGCCCAAGTCACATAGCCGAACGGCAGAGCCAGGATTGAATTCTTTCTAGTTCAACCTCAAAGCCTGTGCCTTCAGCTCCTGCTCTAGAAGGCAGCTGGCATAACGTGGAAGTGAGAAATTTAGACAGTTAGAGGCTGCACGTATGAGAAATAGTGGCAAGGGCATGGTTGGATGGGAAAATAATAAAGGCAATAACAGCTAACGTTAATTGCCATTTCCATATGGTGAGCAGTCTTATAAGCACTCACCACTTAACTCACTTCACCTGCATTATGTTAAACTCATCTCAGGGCCTTCTGCCTCCCCTGTCTGGCCCTGAAAAGTGAGTCACTTTACTTTTTCAGACCTTGGCTGTGTCTTTAATGAAATGCTATTTTATTGCCTGAAGGCAGAGGGCTGGGCCTCCTGACACCTCCAGCTGCCTCTTCGAGTTCTGGGCTTAAATCATACATTGTGTTTGGCCCAAGAATCCCCTGGCGGTGTGTGACGTCAGAACCGCCTGGGTACACCCAAGGGCTGCAAATTATCTAGGGGAGGGCCTTTATTAAGTAGCTTTGATTGTCTTTATTATCCAATTATTAACTTTTGTTTTAGAAAACCACGGTGTACAATTTTGAAAAACACTGAAAAGGGGAAACAAAATATCAATGGGTACTAAACCAGGAACTGTCCTGATAGAGGGCGAACTGCTGTGAATGGGCCAGACCCATCCTCCTCCAGAGAGGCCGCTGGCAGCCCGCGGTGAAGAGTGCCAGTTCAGGAGTGCTTATTCGGCACCAGGCACTGGGCTGTGTGAGTTGAATATATTATTCGACAAGTACTTATGGAGTGACTTCCAGGTGTCAGTCAGGGACACTGGGATACGGCTGCAAACTCACCAGAAACGTCCCTCCACTCACAGCTCCCTCGTTGCTTCATCAGTGCCCACGAGAACCCCCAGGTACGATTATTGTGTCGGGTACTGGCTGAGGATATGGGGGCTTAGAGGCAAGGTCACGTTTCAAGGGCACACAGGGAGCCAGGGTCCAGGAGGATGCTCTCAATGCAGGGATGACAAACTATAGCCCGTGGGCCAAATCGGGCTGCCACCCACTCTGTCAATAGAATTTCATGGAAACACTGCCGCACCCACGTGTCCGTTTTGTCTGTGGCGCTTTCATGCTACCGTGGCAGCCTTGCTGCAACAAGGCCTGCAAAGCCTAAATTAGTCACTCTCCAACTCGCTACGGAAGACATTTGCCGACCGCTTGTTCTAACTCCTGCAGACGTGGCTGCTTCTGAAGAAATACAAATCATCCTGTACTCCCGTGGACCAAACATTCCCTTGGTTTCTATTCTCCTGCATTTCCTTCCTCTTTTTTCCCTCCCTGTACACCTTCAGTTACAAAGAGGGCCTTTTCTCTTGTAAATGAGAGTGAAAATAGTACTTACCCAGAGGGGCTTGTCACGAGATTTAAAGGATGTTCTGCGTGTGGACTGCCCAGTTCCAGAAGATTCTCAAGCTGCATTCTGAGTAGAGCAGACGCCCCAAATCAGACGCTGGAGCCAGATTGTGGCTTCCTGGAGACCCCTGAGTGTCCCCACCAAGATGGGGCTGCTGGGGCCGGTATCTCCTCCTCCGGCTGACTGTCCTGAATGTGTGTTGGGTCCCCTCCCTGCCCGGAGGGGAAGGGTGTCCCCTCCCAGGCTAAGTGTCTTCTCTCTGCCCAGCTCCCAACACAGAGACAGAGCCCTTGTTGACATGGAAGAAGGCTCAGGACACGGTGCCCTGGAACATCATCCTTCTCCTGGGAGGGGGCTTCGCCATGGCCAAAGGCTGTGAGGTAAGAGCAGCAGGCAGGCTGCAGCCTGGGGAGGTGAGTGCCGGTCCCGGGGCAGCCGCAGGTGCAAAAGCAGAGGCAGCAGACTACACGGGCCCCGCGGGCACCACAGATTCCCCATCTGCCACATGAGGGTCATCGTAGTTGACACCTCACAGCTCCTTGCTGTGCCTGGCGCTGCCCAGAAAGAGAGAGAAAAGGTACGATGTAGAATCTCAAGGAGCTTGCAATGAGCATTACACTAGTACTACT
Source organism: Grampus griseus (assembly GCF_964374135.1). NCBI lineage: Eukaryota > Metazoa > Chordata > Mammalia > Artiodactyla > Delphinidae > Grampus > Grampus griseus. The sequence continues at coordinate 74,653,443 of NC_139008.1, read as the reverse complement.
ACTAATATGACTAGAGGGTCCTGTGGGCACAGAGGAGTAACACCCTAGCAGGCTCACCCTGTACCAGGCACTGTTCAACGTGCTTTACACATATCTCATTTAAACTTCCCAGCAAGCCTATGAGATAGATGCCATCGTTATCCCCATTCTATAGATTAGGAAACTGAGGCGCAGGGAGGTAAAGTAACTTGCCTGAAGCCACACAGCTATGTACTCAGGATAAGAATCCAGGTAGTTTGGCTCTAGAGCCTATGCTCTTGACCGCTATGTTAGGTGTTGTGAATATTAATTACTTGGTGTTACTATTAATGTTATTCTAGAGGGCTCTGTGAGCACAGGGGCAGAGCCGGGACTAGACTGAGGCGAGTGAGGCACTGACAGAGCAGAATTTCCGGAGGCACGCAGTCTCAGCACAGCCAGCCCTGCTCAGAGGAAGTGCAGCTTCAGTGTCCAACATGTGTCATAACATATTATCTCATTGAATCCTCACACTGGCTCTCAGGGTTGGGGAATATTTATTTTTTTATTTTTTTTTATTTTTGGCCGTGTTGGGTCTTTGTTGCTGCACGCAGGCTTTCTCTAGTTGCAGCGAGCGGGGGCTACTCTTTGTTGCGGTGAGCGGGCTTCTCATCGCGGTAGCTTCTCTTGTTGCGGAGCACGGGATCTAGGTGCGTGGGCTCAGTAGTTGTGGCTCATGGGTTCTAGAGCGCAGGCTCAGTAGTTGTGGCGCACAGGCTTAGTTGCTCTGCAGCATGTGGGATCTTCCCGGACCAGGGCTCGAACCCATGTCCCCTGCACTGGCAGGCGGATTCTTAACCACTGCACCACCAGGGAAGTCCCGGGAATATTTTTATACCCATTTTCCAGGTAGAAAAACCGAGGCCTGGAAAAATGAAGCAATTCTCTTAAGGTCATACAGTTGCCCTCTGCTTAAGGGGTGGGGTTCGAACTCCAGTCCATCTGATTTCAGAGTCCAGCCTCCTAACGGCTCAGTCTTGAGAACTTCCCAAGTGCCAGGCACCTCAGGAAGCACTTTGCAAATACTGACTCTGTTAATCTTCAAAGACACAGTTGAAGTAGATACTGTTGCTGTCCTCATTTCCAAGATGAGGAAATGGAGGCAACTCGAGGCTAAACAAGTTGCCTACTTTTGTGCAGCCAGAAGGCAGAGCTGGGATTTGAACCCACAGCTCATGAAGCTGGGCCCCACCCCACCCCCCTAAATTTCTCCATGTAAGCCGAGGTATGAGAGGCCACAGCCAATTAAGGGTCAAATGGGAAATTAAGGTAAAGGAAACCTGAAATTACTTCTCAAATTGCTTACTTTTTAAAATTCGGTTTTGTGTTTGCACGGCAGAAATAGAGACACAGATGTAGAGAACAAACGTATGGACACCAAGGGGGTAAAGTGGGGTGGGAGGGTGGGAGTGGTGGGATGAATTGGGAGATTGGGATTGACATATATACACTAATATGTATAAAATAGATAACTAATAAGAACCTGCTGTATAAAAATAAATAAAATTCAAAAAAAAGAAAGGAAAATTCAGGTTTTTTTAAAATTTATTTTATTGAAATAAAGTTGATTTACAATGCTGTGTTAGTTTCTGCTGTACAGCAAATTGATTGTTTTATATATATATACACATTCATTTTCAAATACTTTCCATTATGGTTTATTACTGGATATTGAATATAGTTCCCTATGCTATACAGTAGGACCTTGTTGTTTATCCATTCTCTATATAATAATTTGCATCTTCTAATCCTAACCTCCCAATCCATCCTTCCACCACCCCTCTCCCCCTTGGCAACAAGTCTGTTCTCTATGTCTGTGAGTCTGTTTCTGTTTCGTAAATAAGTTCCTTGTGTGTCATATTTTAGATTCCAAATATAAGTGATATCACATGATATTTGTCTTTCTCTTTCAGACTTCCTTCACTTAGCATGATAATCTCTAGGTCCATCCATGTTGCTGCAAATGGCATTATAAAATTCAGTTTTAATTATCAGTTTCAAATAGTGTTACGGAAACCCAGGCTTGGGATCTGAGTACCTGGATTCAAATCCGAGCTATCCTACTCCTTGCTGGGGCCCTTTAGGCAAGTTCCTTAACTCCTCTGGGCACCAGTTTTCTCAGCTATGAATGGGCTTGAAGTTCTTACTCTATGGGGTTGTTGGGAGTAATTAAAGAAGAGAGTAAATGAAGGGATACACCGCTAATAGGAGCCAAGAGCTCCCTGTGTGTTCTCTTGAAACATTCACTCCATGGTGATTGCGGGTTCAGCTTCCAGGAGGCTGACTCTGAGGCGGGGATTAGTGAGCAGGCATTAGGCTGTGCCCTGTGAAAGGGAGGGAAGGAAGCAGGAGAGGTGGGGAGACTCCGCCCCAGGAGTGGTATAACCTCGGGGCAGGACAACTTCCGGTCTGAGCCGGTCCCTCAGGGGCTGACAGTGAAGGCCGTCTGCTGCCCGCACTCCCTGCGCTGGGACAAAAGGCCTTCAGAGTCCCGAGAGTGGAACCATCACGCTATGGACCCCACACCAAGGCCACACTGAAGGGGGACCGGGGGGCACATCCAGCTTCTCTACATAGCTACTCTTTTTATGTGAAATGTGTTTTTATTTTGTTCATTTTTTTCAATAAATGACACATACAAAGGTACAGACTTCAAAAGGAACAAAAAGATGGATGAACAAAAGTACTGTTTTTGTCTCCATTTTAGGAATCCTGAGGTCCAGAGAGGTTAAGTGACTCGTGCTAGGGAACACAGCTCATAGGTAACAGAGCTGGGCTTTGAACTTGCATCTGTCTGACTCTTCTCACTATTCTCACTATTGCCTCCTACTGGGGATGTATCAGGGAAGGCTTCTGGGAGGAAGTGGCATGTTAGCCATGGCCTTGAGGAGGCCATGCAATGCAATGGTAGAAAGCATGGGTGGTGGACCCAGACCATCTGGGTTGGAGTCAATCTTTCACCTCTGAGCTGTGTGCCTCCATTTCCTAAATCTGTAAAATGGGCATAATAATGGTGCCCATCTCATAGAGTTGTTACACTTATTAAGTGAATTAATACATGTGGAGAACTTAGAACATAGCCAGACATAGTTGTTTATTATGATTAGATATTATGGAAAAGGGGAGGTTCTTGCCCTGAGCAACTCGGTGGAAATGATGCCATTTATCGAGATGATATGAACCTCGCCTCACGCTGAGCCTGACCTGCACCCCAAAGGCTTCTCCAAGCTCAGGGAGTGGTGGACAAAGACTGGCTCTCAGTGGGCCTGGCTGCAGGACCGCTGAGCATGCCGGGAGGCCAGTCTGGCTCCTGGCCCAGCCTTGGGCAGCTGGCCGCGGTTTCTGTTCAAAAAGGACTTTGTGTGACAGCTGCTCCCTCCCCCAACCCCTGCTCGTACCATCCCCCCCACAGGCGGCCTGCTGCAGGAGGGACCAGAGTGCTCAGGGCATGTCCTGCTTCCTAGCCCTGCCCAGTGCCCTCGCCAGGTCACAGCCAGGCCTCCTGGGGCTTAGAGGCCTTTGCACTGGGACTGGACTCCCACCTGCTGGTTCTGAAGGGCTGGAAGCAGATCCCAGTGCTTGCTCTAAGCTTGACCACTTGATGTCCTCACTGCAGGTTTCTCCTGCTGCAAAACTGCCCATATAATTAGACTCTAGTCTGATGGCTTGACTTGGCCTACACACCACAGCCCCTGCCTACCTTCCTGATGTCAGCTCTTACCTCTATCCCCTCGTGGGCTCCCCTCCAGTCCCATTGGCCCCTTAAAGTTCCTCAACCACACGACTCATTTGCACCCCAGGACCTTTGCATCTGCTTTCTCTCTGCCAAATGCTCTTGCCTGAGATCTCTGTGTCCTTACCCTCAGGTCTCGGCTCCAAGGTCACGTCCTCAGAGAGACCATCCCCGACCACCCTGTCTAAAGCAGCATCCGCCCTTCACAGTCACTCTCCCTCTTATCACCCCACTTATTTCCTTTACACCATACCTACCCCCAAGTTATCCTGTTCATTTGTTTGTTTATTGGCATCTCTGTTACTAGAATGTAAGCTCCACAAGGGCAGGGACCATACCTGTCTTATCCATTGCTGTTCTAAGCATCTAGAAAAGTCCTAGTACATAACATGACCGTGTAATAAATATTTGTTGGACAAGACCTACAATATGGGCTGTTTTGAGGACTGATGACATGATGGATGGCAAGTACCTAGCAGAGGGCTGACACAGACCAGGTGTTAAAACCAGCAGCCTATGTCAACCTCACCACTTTCCTTGTTATTATAATTTTACTGTCTCATAAAAAAAGGTCTTATTCTGACACCTTCACTTATATCTCTTTTAATCTCTACCCACAATAAACTTATCTACAAATATATTCAGTGATACAAGCTTGGTATTAAATCAGAGTGGAACAGACCCTATAGGCAAGTAGAAACGTGTATTCTCCTGAATCCCTCATTTCCTGCTGGAGAGTTATCTTATTATTATTGTTGTTGCTGTTGTTGTTATTTTATTGACAAGGTAGACTGATGAAGTAAGAGCCAGATCCTGGGCTCAAAATTCCAAACTTAATTGACTTATCTGGGCAAATCACAACCTCTTTGTGCCTCAGTTTCTTCAACCATAAAATACAGATAATTATACTACTTACTTCATGGAGTTGTTTCGAAGATTAATAAGTTAACATTAACAAAATACTTAGAAGAGTGCCCAGCACAGAGTGAGCACTATATTAAGTGTTTGTTAAGTTAAATAAATAATAATAAGCTCTATTCAGTACTTACTGTATAGAGGAATCGTTTCTACCTGTACTCATTTAAGCCTCACCACAACCCCTTGAAGAAATCAAGGAACAGAGATGTTCATTAATTTGCCCAATGCCACACAGCTTGTAAGTATTACAGTGGTTTGAATGTTCACACATGTGCGTAAAGTCTTCCTCCTTTCCTTTAATCAAATTGACTGGCTCTCTCTACCTAAGAATTCTTATACAGAGTTGTACACACACAGCTGAGCCTATTGTGTTTTATGAGGATTTTAAAGAGATTTTCAAGGGTTTTCTATTGAGATTTCAACTTTTTAAAAAAGAATTATTTATTATTTATTTATGGCTGCGTTGGGTCTTCATTGCTGCGCGCGGGCTTTCTCTAGTCGCAGCGAGCGGGGGCTACTACTCTTCGTTGCGGTGCGCGGGCTTCTCATTGCGGTGGCTTCCCTTGTTGCAGAGCCGGGCTCTAGGCGCAACGGGCTCAGTAGTCGTGGCTCACAGGCTCTAGATCGCAGGCTCAGTAGTTGTGGCTGGCGGCTCTAGAGCGCATGCTCAGTAGTTGTGGCACACGGACTTAAGTTGCTCCGCGGCATGTGGGATCTTCCCGGACCAGTGATCGAACCCGTGTCCCCTGCATTGGCAGGCGGATTCTTATCCACTGCGCCACCAGGGAAATCCCAGAGATTTTAACTTTAAACATTCCACTTGTACCATAACACCCTCCTTTAAGATCTGACCCTACTATATGTCAGAGAGATCAGGGAGAGAGGACCTCCTGGAACTGGGAAAGGAGGAGGAAGAGGGGGCAGCTCAGCCTCTCCCTCCCATCCTGCGATGTGGCCTCAGGTACCTCTTGGCAACTGTGGGGGCTATAAGGAGCACAGTTTGACAACCACAGCCTGGGGCAATTTCTGAGTGTTCCGCCACCTCTGACATCTCGTGACTTGATGCCACTAATGGCAGCTGGCATGTTTTGGGCACTTGCCCGGTGCCCAAGCACTTTTCTAAGTGCTTTACAGATTAGCTCCTTTTATCCCAACAATAACCCTCTGGGACAGGGACTGGTACATCTCAGTTTACAGAAAAGGAAGTGAGGCACAGAGAGGTTAAGTTACTTGCCCAGGATGACACAGCTAGAATGGATTAAGGTGGGGGGACAAACTTAATCTGATTCCAGAGCCCTTGTCCTCACCCCCTGGGCATGCTGCCTCTGACCTTGCCTGTTGTTGGTCCTGGAGTCCCTGGGAAAACCATGTGGCTGTGTGTTTCCAAGGAAACAGAGCTTCTGATTCGAAGGGAATGGGAAAGGGCAGGTGAAGCCCGTTCGAGTCCCCTTGAGAGCAGCTGGGGGGTCTCCTCTCTCTGGAAGCTGCCAGGCCTCCCTCCGGCTACGGAAGCTGAGCCAGGGCCCTGAGTGGCTGCTGGGACGCTGGCTGGAAGCCTGGCACCCAGAGGCCCGGCTACAGGGAAGCTCTTGGCTTCTCATTCATCCAATTCATTAATATTCCCTCTCTCCAGCCGCTCTCCATTTAATTGCACACACGCTGTCGGCCTCTTTGCCAGAGCTGTGGCCTCTGGGAAAAACTAGTGGACCCATTTTTCCCTGCAGTGTTCCCTGGGCCAGAGGAGGGGCTGGGGCTCGACTCTGCCATATACTATAATTTCTAAGCTATCAAACAGTGCAGATATGAAAGAAGCACCTTAATTTTATAAGGTCTCTTCTAGGGAAAACTAGCATGTATTATTCATTCCTTGAAGGTAACTTTTAAGTCATATCGTAGCGACAGATGTATTATTTTATTTATGTAAAAACAGAATACTGCATTCTAGAATCCACTATGAAAGCTTAATTTCTGGAATAAGCAGCAAATTTTCTATTAAATACAAAAGAGCATAAATTGTCTCCGATAAACCGGAGTTTGTTGGTACCAAAAGATACTGCGTAGACATACAAGTGTATGTCTACCATAAAAGGGCTATGGTAGACATACACTTGATTCTAAATGTTAGGGGTCTAATCCAACTCTGCCCTTGATCAGCTCCTAAGCCTACAGCTTTGTTATCTTTGTTAAGAAAACGACCTACAGGCAGCGCCCTTGCAGCTTTAATGAGATATTACTGCATGGCACCACCAGGGGGCAGCATCGAGCACAATTTTACATCAGTTTTTCCTCTTTGGGGTTTTAATGAAGGTGCATTGGATTCCGGGTTGTTAAGGATACATTTGAAGTGGTGAGGACAGAGGTGGGGGAGAGTATCATTATTAAATACTCGTAAGTACAGTAATGCCTGGAGAACTCAGCAGAGAGAGAGCTCGGAGGTAATTCTGCAGCGTTGGTGGCAGGTGTAGTCTGGAGCCAGGGAGGAGACAATCGACCTTGTCTTTTTTCTGTCCTGGAGGGCAGTGGTCCGCTCTGGGCACTGCCCTTCATTAAGAGGTGCAGTGACAGTCTGGTGTATCCAGTGGAGGGTGCCCAGTGACAAGGAACTTTGCAGGAGAATGTTAGTTTACTGACGTACGTGGCCCTGAGTGCAAAATACATCTTAGTCACTTTTTGGGGACCTAGAGCAAATCACAAAAACTTTGCCAAGTTAGGGTTCCTTCTCTGTAACACAGGGAGGAATGCTTACCTTGCTGGATGGTTGGGAAGAGTCAGGGAGGTAATGCAGGCAGGTGCCTGACACCCTGTAAAGCCTCAATGATGGTGATTCTTATGATAAGGAATAATGTGTTAATAATGTTAGTGTTTGTGGTACCATCATTGTAATACTCATTATAAATATCCTTATTATTGATAATCCTATTCATTGTGTTGTATTTGATATATATCTGACACGTTTCCTATTATATATGATATATATAATATCTTGTATATATTATATATTTGGTATGTATTAATACATAAAATTATAAAATTAATATTGAATATTTTGTATAAATGTGTTAATATTTTTGTAATTAGCAACCATCACTGGAGGAATGAGAAGATTTAGCATGCAGGGTCCAGTTCCCCTCTCCCACTCAAGTTTAGGGGGTCCCACAACCAAATGGATTATTTGGAGAACCAGATGGATTATTTGAGGATCCAGGGGTTTGGGCCCTGGGCCTGTAGAGTATGGAGTACAGAGCAGCTCAGGAAGCAGAGAAGCTGGCTGAAGTCCAGGCTGGAATATGTGACCTTGAGCAGGTGACTTACCCTCTCTGAACCTCAGTCAACCCGTATATGAAAGGGTGTAATTGCCATCGCTGTGGCCAACCCTAACCCTCCCGCCTTGGCCCAGGCTCGGCGGTGGGGGGGGGCGGGGGGCGGGCAGCTGTTGGAGGGCTGGGGGGGTGAAGAGGTGTCCTTGCTTCCTCCCCTCTGCAGGAGTCGGGGCTATCCGCATGGATTGGTGGGCAGCTGCACCCCCTGGAGAAGGTGCCACCAGCGCTGGCCGTGCTGCTCATCACTGTGGTTGTCGCCTTCTTCACGGAGTTTGCCAGCAACACGGCCACTATTATCATCTTTCTGCCTGTCCTGGCGGAGCTGGTGAGGGTCCATATAGGGTCCTGGGGCGGGAGGGAAACACCTCTCCCCAACACACGTTCAGAAATCTCTTTCTCGCTCCTGGGAACTCCACCAGGAGCCACAGCTGGTCATTGCTCTCGTCCAAAATGCATGATAGCGTCAGAACCATGATATATATTTTTTAAAACAATACTGTTTTTTTCTTTAAGAACTGCATAAACAGAGTAAATATTTTCCAAATGCACCAAATTCCCTCCTGTGGGAAATTCCCTCCTGTGGGAAAAGTAACCCATGGTGACATGGAGAGTTTTCTAGGAAAATAGGAATTGCCAAATATGGATGAAGAAGAAGTAGAAAATCTGAGTGGACAGATAACCTTAGGAGAAATTCTAATGGTAGGCAAAGCTCTAGCCTCCCTCTAAAGCAGGGTTTCTCAGCACTATTGACATTTTGGGCCAGAGAATTCTGTTATGTGAAGCCGTCCTGTGAATTGTAGGACGTTTAGCAGCATCCCTGTTCTCTACGTACTGGATACCAAAGGCATCCCCCCTAAATTGTGACAATCCAGAATGTCTCTAGACATTGCCACATGTCTCCTGGGGAGGCAAAATTATCCCCGGTTGAGAATCACTGCTCTACAGATCACTAGCCCCAGAGGGATGTCTGAGGTGAGAGCTAGCAAACCTTCAAGGAACAGATAGTCCCCACTTACCCCCAGTGTTCCAGAGCACAGAAAGATTGAGAAAGCTGTGCAATCAAGGTACAAGGTTAGCAAAACCCTGACACCAAAAACAGAAGGAGAGCAAAGGAAAAGAAAGTTATAACTCAATGTCGCATGTAAACAAGGATGCGAGTAACAAAATGGATCCAAGGTCATATGAATTCTACTAGAAATTTCAAAACTGATTAACAGACACTATCAGTATAGTTTTATATTTAAGTAGACTAAAGAAGACCAAACCATATGATTATCTCGATATAGACCAAAGTGATCAGATTAAATCGATGTTGCAAGTATATGCTTTGTATGCAAACAGTGATGTGCCAGGCACACTCTCTGAATCACTTTTTGCTTTTTATTTGTTTATTTATGCATCAATTTATAATGGATATCACACTGTATTAGCACACACAGATACACTTTACTCTTTCTCAATGACTAGAGAATATTCCATTATGAATCCATAGTTGCTGATTTTATTTAAGCAATCTTCTACTGATGAACACAGAGGTTGTTTCCAGGCTCTGCTATTTCCCAGCAATGCTGCCTTGGCCTCTCCTTGTCTGAGCACCTTTTTATACGTAGATACATCTAGATCTCCAGAACTGAGATCCCTGGGTGAAAGAGCACGTGCATTTACAATTTTGTAAGAGATGGACAAATTGCCCTCCCAAGTGTGGGCGTGCCATTTCCACCCCCACCAGCAGTGTGGGGTAGGGGTCCCCGTAGCCCTGCTAAGTGTGATTGGATTTAATCACACCCTTCCCCAGGATCTGATGGATCGGGCAATTGAGAGAGATGGGGGTGCTCTGGGAGGGAGGAGGGAGAGCAGACCCAGTCAGGTCTGCAGGGGCAGCTTTTGCTGAAGAAGATACTAGTAAATGATTTATTCTTCTAAACGTTGCTTATCATCAAAATCAAAACATTTTACATGCAAGGGGGTGATCTTAGTGCTTTTTGAGAAAATGTATATGCTTTGGTTCACAAAAATTCCCTAGAGGGGCCAAAAAATCCTTACCTTAAAATAAAATGCTGGCGAAGTGATCACCATGAGTTACTGGTGGACGTGTCATTCGGGGGAGGTGATGAACCGGTGGTCTGCTAACTGAGGCCAACCCCCAGACACCTTTGATCCACACGGTCTTAGAAATCTGGAAATGAGTGCCGACGGTGCTACCGTGAGCTCTCTTTATCTCTGAAATCCAGTGAGGCCCCAACAAAAGGTACCCAGAGGCCAGCTGTTTGGATCGTTAGGCTGAGAGAAGGACCAGGCAGGGGACTTGAGGATTTTTAGAGCCGTGATTCTCCAGATGTGGTCTCTGGACCAGAAGCATCAGCATCACCTGGGGGCTTGTTAGAAATGCAAATTCTTGGGGCCCCCTCTGCCCTAGACCTGCTGACCCAGCAACTCTGCAAGAGGTGGTGCGAGCGCTCTGGGGTTTAACAAGCCCTCCAGGTGATTCTGATACGCACTCCAGTTGGAAGAGGGAGTGTTCTAGAATAATCTCCCCAGCCCATCCTCCCTGATGAACCTGCATGTGCTTGGAATGTCGCTAACCTAGGAATGTTCTCTCCATATCTCCCTCGGTCTGGTTCTCTTCTTGTCTGTCTGTCTCTATGTCTGCCTGTGTGTCCGTTCTGGCCGCATTTCTCTCTGTGTGTCTTTAAATCCATCTTCCCGTTTGTTTCTCTCGTTCTCTCTCACTCGCCAATCTCTCTCCATGCATCTCTGTGTCTCCACCTGTCTCCATCTCCCGTGTGGCTTCTCTGTGTTTCTCGGCCTCGGTCTGTCCCGCCCCCGCTGGCCCAGGCCATCCGTCTGAGGGTGCACCCCCTGTATCTGATGATCCCCGGCACAGTCGGCTGCTCCTATGCCTTCATGCTTCCAGTCTCGACGCCCCCCAACTCAATCGCCTTCGCCTCTGGACACTTGCTGGTCAAAGACATGGTGAGTCTGGGCACTTTCTAGCAGAGGTCCAGGGAGGTGGGTGGACACCAGGGGTGGGCAAGGCAGCAAGGCAGGAAGGACCTGTGCTTCCCCCAACATCCCGCAATTTCTGAATAGGTCCTTCCGAGTGGGACCAGAAATATACCTTTTAGCAAACACTCTGAGATGATTCTTATGCTTAGTCAACTTCAGGAAGCGCTGCCTCGGCGACTACTTTCCAAAGTTTGCTTCAGAGACTAGGGGCTTCCCCTCTCTCTGGGCAGTGCCCTGTCTTCTGACTTGTTTGGCCAAGCGCTCTGTGCCCGGTGGCGGCGTCTCTAGGAGAGGAGCAGTGGACCACACCTGGGACTTAGGGCCGGGCCTCGGTGCCCAGCCTGCTGGAGAGGAGACAGAGGCTGAGGGTCGTGGCAGTGGCGGGGGACCTCCAGCTTTCAGCAGGGCCCCCCGCCAAGGCTCCCCTGCTGAACTGGCTCCTGCCCCCTCCTCCACCTGCTTCCTGCTGCCCTTCCCCCTCCACTGGCTGCCTGGGGTGTCTGCACCGTGGGTGCTCAGGGACCTAAGCTTCGGGGTCCTAAGCTGGTGCAACTGAAATGGGGGAATCTGCTTAACCAGTCCTCAACCCACGCAGGCTCTCCAGGCACAGAGTTCCCCCAGGACAGATGGAGACAGTGAGAGGCAGAAAGAGATCACAGAGCAAAGAGACAGTAGGGACCCAGGCAGACAGACGTTCATCCACTGTGGGTTCATTCACTGCACAGCTATTTGCTGAGCACATTCCATGTTCTGGGCAGGGGGCTGAGCAGTGTAGGGGAGACACAGGCTTGCCTCTAAGGAGGTTGCCTTCTATGAGGGAGACAGTAAATGAAAAGCAGAGGGTATGTTTACTGATCAAAGCAGATTATTTTCAGGTTGTGTGATCCTGGGTGAGCCCCGTTCTCTGAGCCTCATTTTCCTCTTCTGTAAAATGGGAATAATGATGATGGTGATAACAGCCCTCACAGGGTTGCTTTCAGGGTAAATTACATAGCTCTGTGACAACTGCATGGCACAGTGCCTGGCACCTAGAAACCACTCAGTGAATGGGGACATTTTCAGCTCCTTGAGGGTCAGCCTAAGGCGTGTAAAGACGGAAGGGTCTTGGGTATCGGCCAACCTGGGTTTGTGTCTGGCCCCATCACTTCCCAGCTGTGCAGTCTTGGGTGAAGGGCTTTCTGACTCTGAGCCTGGGCTTTTCCAGCTGTATAATGGGCCTCGAGCAGACCCCCCCTCACCCTGGGCTCCATTGCAGGCGCGGACGGGACTCCTGATGAACGTGATGGGCGTCCTGCTGCTCAGCTTGGCCATGAATACTTGGGCACAGACCATCTTCCAGCTGGGCACCTTCCCGGACTGGGCCAACATCCACCTAAGCAATGTCACAGCACTGCCATCCACCTTGGCCAATGACACATTTCAGACCCTCTGAGTCCCCCTCAGGTACTCTCTTCGGGCTGGGCTCTCATCTGCTGCCAGGACCCTACAGGATGATCAAGCAATTCTTCTCTGTGATCCAGTACGCAGCAAGCGAGGGTGCGTTCCAGTGGTCCACTTGGGTCCACAGTCTCGTTTTCTAGGATACCTTCTCCTCTGTCATGCAGTTCAGGGTGCAGCTACCTCCCAGATCTGCTGCCTGAGCAACAAGCTCCTTTATCTCTGAGCTGTTCTGTGGTTAGGATGCAAGAAAGCCCAATTTCAGCAACAAGAAGCAAATCTGGAATGGCGTTTGTCTTGAATAGGTAGGGTGGGAAGCACAGCTAGCATCCCTCACTGACTACACGAGTTACCATCTGGAGAGACCATCTTGCCTTTAGAGATCACCTTCCTTCAAGAGACTCTGGGGCTGCTGTGTCCCAGTCCAGCTGTTCCAGCAGTTCACAGCTGGTGTGCGCTCTGCTTGGTGGGGGCCAATTCTCTGCCAGTTATTCAAATATCACCCCTGCTGATACCCAGCAGCCAGGGGTATTTTCAATCCCTGGATACAGGGGGAGGGACAGATGACATCCTGAGGACATGGAGATCGTGCAAAGCCTCCTTGCTGCTTCTCCGGGCTCCCGAGCGCACAAGAGGAGTTCTAGACCTTTCTACCCAAGCTTATTAGGATTTTCCTGTTCAGTCTGATTCAGTGTGGCCACAGTTCCAGGGTCAGGCCAAGTCTGGGCCATGCCCTCTCACAGGTGACCCATGGCCCCTCCAGCCAGGCCCCTTCCGCACGTGGCCCACAGGGGCCTTCGTGACTGCAGGCTTCTTCCTCTTCCAGGAGCTGGTCTTTACCTCCCTGCCCCGACCCGAAGCGGTAAGCATGTTTGATTAGCAAAGGCCACATTTTCAGGGGTGAGAGAAAAGTCAAAAGATAAATTGGGGCCTTGTAAGAGGTCAAATGTCTCAGGCAGGGAAACACCATAATCCTCTTCTACAGACGAGGACAACTTAAGACTTCCCCTGAGCCAGTGGCTGGTGGGGCCTGTCCTAGAGGATCTGATCCCTCCTTGCTTCAAGTAGGAACATCTCGAAAAGGCACCGGCTGAGGGGCCCAGAAAGCTCACCTCCCCGACTTCCTATGCCTCTGAGGGATGAGGTTCCCCAAGCAGCTCGGGCTGGGAAGCAGCACCCAGGGACTGAACTTGTTCTTGAAACAGCACAAGTGAGTCATGGATATTCCCCTGGGAGCAGTGGGGAGGAGGGAGAATGGGCTCCCTGTCCTTCCCGTGGGGTTACTTCAATATTTAGTCACAGTTACAGCCCTATTGGATGGGGCAGTGGAGAAATTCATTCACAGAGAAACCCAAGGGGCTTATAACCGGATGAATGGTGATTTCAAATACTTCTGATTGAAAATTCTATAAAATAAAGAATGTTAATCAACCCTGGGCCTGGAGATTATTTGCCTTTGTGGCCATAAAAGAGCTTCAAAGCCCTAAGTTCTGGAACTGGGGGTTTCACAGAATTGACCTCCCTGACCTCACTTCCTTACTGCTCTCCCCTCTCCACTCTACTCCAGCCACATACTCAAACTCTCCTGCCTCTGGGCCTTTGCACATGCTGTTTCCGTTACCTAGAACACTTTGCTCCCAAATATATGCTTGTTTCTCACTTTATTCAGGTCTCTGCTCAAATGTCACCTCCCCAGAGAAGCTTCCCTGACCATCAAGTCTAAAATATCACCCTCATTACTTTTTATCCCCTTATCCTGCTATATTTTTCTCCTTAATATTTAGTCAGGACACTGTATTATTTACTTTCTTGTTTATTAACTTTCTCTCCCTCTAGAAAATAAACCTATGAGAATACAAACTTTATTTTGTTCAGTGTTGTAACTCCAGTTCCTAGAACAGTTTCTGGCACATAGTAGATGCTTAGTAAACATTTGATAAGTAAATCTGTACTAGAATTTATGAGAAAGCAAACTCACTCTTCAATCTGGGGTCTGTTTGGCTCATTTCTTTATTCACTCATTCTTCCATTTATTCATTCAACAGTATTTATTTAGAATCTGTTACGTGCTAGTCCACTGTCCCCAGCCACATGGAAATTAGCCCTGGAGACAGGCAGTAGGCAGGTAAACAAATAGGTAAAGTGACTCTGGGTCATAACGTGGGCTAAGAAGAAAATGAAACTGGCCAATGTGAGAAACCTATGGCTATGTTAGCTATAAAGGCTGTGTTAGCCAGGGTGGTCAGGGAGGACTTCTCTGAGGAGGCAGCCCTGGGCTGAGACCAGTAGGAGTCAGCCATGTGCTCAAGGTGGTGTGGGAGGAAAGGAGATGGCAGGGGTGGTACAGAGTCATTAGAAGTTTACCAAGGACTCATCTGGAATACACAAGGAATACCCAGAAGCCAGAAGAGACAAAAACAAAACACTTACCTGAGGCTGCATAACAAATCACCCCAAAGTTCAGGGCCTTAAAACACAACACATTTCTGTACTTGGTCAGAGTTCTGCAGGCCTGGTTTTGTCTCTGCTGTACATGGTGTGGCTGGGGCCACTCAGCTGGGGGTTTAGCTGGCGCTGGAAAGTCCATGGTGGCTGTGGACCCTCCAGGGTCACGTGGCTCCTCCAGGAGTCCAGCCTGGACCTCTGTACGTGGCAGTGGGCTTCTCAGAAGGCAAAAGCAGAAGCTACAAGTCCCCTTAAGGCGTGGGCTTGGGAGTCCAAGAACGAATGTCAATTCTGCCACATTGTATTGGTCACATCAGGTCACAGGGTTAGCCTGGTTCAAGGGGAGGGAAATAACTCCGCTCCTTAATGGGAGGAGTGCCATCCACATACAGGGCAGAAGATGGCTAGCCACCAACTTTGGAAGCCTTCCACCATAACACCCAAGAGAAAATGGGGTGAAAGTTACGAATATGCCGTCCTGAAAAGAGATATGTGAGTGGCCAGCGGGTTTATAAAGAGATGCTCAGACCACTTGTAATCAGGTAGGTGCAAGTTAGGCCACGGTTCGACAACATGCCAATCAGACTGACGAAAACTAGAAAAGTGGACAGTGAGTGATGGTGAAACGCGAGGACACAGAAACCCTTGTTTTCTGTTGGCGAGACAACTACTACCGTCAGCCTGGCAAGCAACTTGGTAGTAATTGGGGATTCATTGTCTGCGTTCCTATGGCCCATCCTGTTCTTGGGCTTATATCCCAGCAAAACTATCCCATGCGTCCCTAAGGAGACAATGTAGGAGGATATTCATGCCACAGTTGTCTGAGGTACCAAGGAGCTGGAGGCCACCAAGGTGACCATCACTGGGGAAGAGGGGCATTTAAATAAAACATGGAGGAAGCACACCGTGGAAACATGGCCACAAGCAGACGCGATGAAATGTGGAGTGATAGCATGGACACGGACAGACTCCGGCACAAACGTCAAAGAGAAGCGCAGGATCATGTGGGCAGAGGAATGGAAGCTGTGAGGGTAAATGGGGGGAAAAGGTGAGTAATACTCACTCCTCGTTGAGCGAGGAGTTCAGTAAGCCGCATTGGACAGCCAGCTCCACCCATAACATCTGTATGACCTTAAGCAGGCCCTTTACTGTTTGGACTTTGGTTTCCGCATCTGAGAGATGAGGGTCTAGTTACAAGGTGTGGGCAGGTGGTCACTTATGGAAACCACAAGAGAAAGCATAGACCCTGGTGGTGAGAGGAAGGGCTAGTCATGGAGAAGCACCTCTCAGCCCGGGGTCTGCAGGACAGCTGCTAACCTGGAGCTGGCAACTTTAGTCCAGGGACACATCCAGCCCTTGATGACTTCACAGGGAAGTAGCTGCCCTGGGTCTTCCTCCCCTCTCTCTCTCTCAGCTCTCCTGCAGGGGCTCCCCAATGGGGAAACACAGCTGTGTTGATGAGGATTCTCCAGAGAAACAGAACCAACAAGATGTGTATGTATGGAAAGAGTTGCAGTTCGAGCCCAAAGGCAGCCTGCTAGCAGAATTCCCTCTTGCTCAGGCAAAGTTGGCCTTTTGTTCTTTTCAGGCCTTCAACTGATTAAACGAGGCCCACCACGTTATGGAGAGCAATCTGCTTTATTAAAACTCCATTGATTTAAATGTAAATCTCATGTGGAAACACCCTCACAGAAAGATCCAGAATAATGTTTGATCAAATATCTGGATACCATGGCCCAACCAAATTGACACATAAAATTAACCGTCATACCAACAGAAGCCAGAATGTAAGGGAGTCCTTTGATGCAGCCAATCCAGGTCCTCCTTTATCATTTTTTTGTATTCATTACATGTTAAAAGGATAATATTTTGGATGCATTAGGTTGAATAAAATATTAAAATTATTTTCACTTTTTTAATGTGACCACTAGAAACTTAAAAACTTTCTATGTGACTCACATCATTTCTCTAAGAGAGCACTGCCTATCCGATAAGACTCTAGCCACCTCTCCACATTCTGAAGCCAACTGGACGGTGGCAACATTCTACCCCCACAAGCTGTAAACTTCAATGACTCTAATATTCTATGGACCTCTGATTGTGATTCTAGAACTGAAGACTTACCACTTCCTCTTCATGTTCTGTCTTATGGCTCTGAATCCTCCACCCAGAATTCCGCTCAGCAAAGCTCATTCTATTTTTGATGATTCAGACACTCCTTCCGGATGTTGTGGGCTTAGGCTCAGGTCAGCCTTATATAGGCAGAAGTGACTGCCTGTATGTGCTGAGAAAAGCCAAAAATATCTTCTGCCCTTTCCCTCCCTATTCTCACATCCTCCCAGATCTTATGCATCCACTAGAGGCCCTGGGGAAATGACCAACATGTTCCTTAACCAATCAGCTCCCTTGTGCCAGTGCAGTAACAAAGCAAATGCCGGTGTTTTCCAGGACTTTTCCCTCCGACCAGCACAATGCCCTGAAGTTTCCCGTGTGATGGGACCCAGGCCACGGGATCTGGTCCAGTGGGCATCATAGAGGCCTGTAAGATCTGGTCTGAGAAGCCTGGGGCTCACTCAGGCCAAACTATCAGTCCAGGTTGGAAAGAGCTGGCCTGAAGCATTTATATATTGTTTACTGGGCACTGAACATACATTATCACATTGAATTCTCAACCCTAAGAAGCACGTACTAGTATTCTCCTCATTATAGCAGAGTACATCCAAGTTCAGAGAGGGACAGTGTCTTTCCCAAGGTCACACAGCACAGCAAGTGGCATAGCTGGCCTTTGAGTGAAGTCTGCCACCTCCACCCCAGGGACCCTGCAGATCAGAGGAACAGCTAGACTGCTCCCTGCATCAGTCCTACTGAGGCCTCTGTCAGAACTTGTAAACTGGTGGCCTTTATGCTGGCTTTGCCCCACAGACCTACCAAGATTGGCCTGCACAAGGGTCTTTCACTTTTTAAAAATACTGGCTTTTGAAACTTGGAGGCGTCTACATAAAATTGGGAATGACTGGCATCTTTGGAAAAACTGGCCACCCTGGTAATGTTGGGCCTCATTTTTGAGGGGCTTCAACCCCTAGCTGGAGCGGAGTGGAAGCTACCCTTTTTGAAGGGCCTCCACATGGCAGTTCACCGCTGTTTCCACCTGGCCCTCTGCTCCTTACCTTAGGTGGCCCCTGCAGATGCCTGCATTTCCTGCTCTCCGTCTACTCTGTGTGCCCAGTTCTTTGCAGACTTGACAGTGGCCTGGCTTCCTAGAGCGGCTTGTGATCCAGGAAGGGTGTTAAGCCCTCTGAGGACTACAGGTGTCTCATCCAATTGTGTGACTATGAGAATGCCACTTCCCTTATCTGGGCCATGGAACACGCTCCTTCAGGCCTGAGCAAGTGACCCAGGCAATGTCCTTAGAAAGGAAACGACAGGGAGTCTGGAACACCGCCTAACTGTGCCCCCCGCCCCAGTCCATCCTGTAGGGTGGGGGGCTGGGTGCTCAGGAGAGGCCTCCTGGCGGAGGTGGTCCTGCTGGCAGTGATGGGGCACAGAGACACTGGAGTGTAGGGGGGAGGAGGGTCTGCTTTCCAGGAAGGGATTGGCTTTCAGAACAGCCCAGAAGTGTACCTGCAGGGCAGTGACTGCGGCAGAGCCCACAAACAGAGAATTCACGTTCACTGAGTGCCTGCTCTTGGCAGTGCCAGACGCATCCCAAGAACCTTGTGAATTCTTCCCTCCCCACCAGTAGGGCCCAGTGGCTGACCAGTAAACTCTGGAGCAAGGATGCTGACTATAAATCGTGGCTCTACCTGTTACTACCTGAGCGGCTGGGTTAAGGGACTTAAGTCTCTGGATCTCAGTTTTCTGAACTAAAGAATGGAAATAACAGTCCTTGCCACAAAGGGTTGTTGGAAAAAAAAGATTCAGTGAACGCCAAGAGAAGCTATGTAGCAGAGTGCCTGATACTTAACAAGGGCTCGATAAATGTTAACTGTTCTTATCCTTACGCTCTTTTAAGAGGAGAAAACTGAGACAGAGAGGCAAGGTCACCTGCCCAAGGTCACACAGCTAGGGAGGGACGGAACTGTGATTGGAAGCCAGGTCCATGTTGGGATAAAGACAGGAAGGGAGCTGAGCGGGAGACCAGAGTCCCTGACGATTGGAAAGTCATAGCAGAGGTCCAATTGTCTCCTGTGGGTTTCCACCCCCTAAGAGTTAGAGATCACGCTCTTCTGGGGGCACATAACTATGCAAGGGGAAGGAACATGAAGCCGAGCTGAGTTCTAGCCCCAGCACTACCGCTAATGAGCTGTATGGCTTCTCTGAGCCTCAGTTTCTTCCTCTGTAAAATGGGACTAATTCTACCTTCCTGCTATCAGGATTAGAGACTTTGCTTGGAAAAGGCCTCTTCTCTCCTCCCACACCTTCCACTGGCTCCTGCCTGCCGGAAGAGGATGAGTCAGCTTGCCCACCCCCCTGGGAGGTGGGCCCAGGCAGGGCGGGACAAGGCCAGCAGAGGTACTTAAATCAGGGCAGAAAAGCAGAAGTGACAGTTCTGGTCACTTTTGGAGGACGGAATTCCCCCCACTTCCTCTCCACTTACCTTCGCTGCCTGAGCCCGCCTGCCCAGATCCACTGCTGTTCAGGGAGCATGAGGGCCCCCCAGGAGATAGCTGAGCATCTCGTCAGGACCGGGTAGGTCTGGGGACTTGGACACTGGGGGCCACAGGCAAGAAAACAGTCAGTGGTCAGGCCTGATGGGTATGAGCTAGGTCTCAGTCTCTGCCATTCCCTGGCTGTGTGACCTTGGGTAAATCCTCACCTCTTTGAGCCTCAGTTTCCCCATCTGCGAAATGGGAGTAATGATAATGTCTACGAGACTGTTGTGAGAATTGAATGAGAAAACGCATGCTCAGGGCTTGCCGTCATGCTCGGCTCAGAGTAAGCTCCCAACGAATGGCAGCAGGTTCCTTAGCATTTACAACATTCAGCACAGACCTTGGCACCCAATACGATTTAGAATTGGTTTTCCATTCCAATGTCATTCAAATTATTAGCTATCACTTTAACAGCGACCATGTTTCAAATATGAATTATACAGTAGAAGGGAGTTTAGTCCCAAACTAAAATGTCAGCGGGACTGGGAAGACCCTAATTCATCACCTCTAACCTCAAGTGGGTCCTCAATGCCGCCCAGCGTGTATATAACTTCCCGAGTTCATTTACTCTCCCACTTTCCTGGCCACCTATGTTATACCTTCTTCTTCGCCTTCAAATTTCCATCATCTCCTCTAGCATCCTCACCATCAGTGCTGATCTGCCTTCCTGCTACCCTGAACAAACAGAAGTAAACATGCTACAGTCCACAAATATTTACGGAGCACCCACTATACATCAGACACTATTCTAGGTCCTTGGTATTTATCAGTGATCAAAAGAGACCAAGTCCCTGCCCTGGTGGAATTGAGGCTCTAGTGACAGGTAATAGCTGACATGGTACTTCCTATGTGCCATGACCCTATGAGGTATCACTTTTATGCACCATTTTACAGATGAGAAAACTGAGGCACGAAGAGGTTAAGAAACTTGACCAAGGTCACACAGATGGTGAGTGATGAAGCAGGGATTTGAACCCAAGCAGTCTGGAGGTCACGCCCTTAACTATTGCTCTGTTCTGTGTATACTGGTTGATACCGATACATTAGTACGCACACCTTACCTGTCCATTCACCATCACCTGTAACCATTTCCTGTGCCTTCCCACCTGCTACTAAGGATGAACAGCCCCTGCTCCTTTCTAAGACCAGCCCCAGGTTTCATGCTCTCAATCTCACCCATGCCACTCACTGAAGAGTGTCACACCAGCAAGCCTCCCTTCATCAATGTCTCCCCTCTTGATTGGATCCCCCATCTGCAAACATGCTCAAGTTCCTCCATCCTAAAGGAACTTGGTTCCGTTTCCCATGTCAACTACTACAACATTTCTCTGCACCTTTACTGCAAAAATGACCTGAAACCGTTGTCTGCACTCGTGCCTCAATTTCTTCTCCATCCAGCCTCCCTTGGGTCCACTCTAGTGAACAAGCCACCCAGCTGCCCTGGTCCAGGTCACCAGTGACTTCCACGTGGCTAAATCCAATGGTCATTGCTCAGCTCTCATCCTTCTTGACCCACCAGCAGCACTTGACACGTTTGCTCACTCCCTTCTTGAAACATTTCATTGACTTGGCTTCCCAAGCTCCACAGTGCCTGGCTTCTTGGTCTCCTGGGCTGGTTCCTCCTCATCTCCCAACCCATGAACCCTGGAGTGCCACTAAGCTCTGTCTTCGGAGCTCTTTCCTTTCCGTCAGCACACGGTCTTAAGGAATCTCATCTACCCCATGACTTTAAATACCGTCTATCAATCCACAACTCCCAGCTTTATATCTCCAGCCTGCTCTCTCCAGATTGTTTCCAATCACACATTCAGCAACTCGCAGCTCAAATTTCTGACTGCCAGCTGAATTCTTCCTCTCCCCCCTCCACCCAAACCTGTTTCAACCACAGATTTCCCATCTCAGGAAACACCACCTCAGTGCTTTCAGCTGCTCAGACACAAAACCTCATTGTCATCCTGAACCCCCCTCTTTCTCTCACACTCACAACCAATCAGTCTGCCAATCGTGTTGGCTCTTCCAGCAAAACGTATCCAGAGCCCAACCTCTTCTTACTATTCCTCTGCTATCACTCTTCCATGGAAGCTCTATGAGGCCAGGAATTCTCCTCTGTTTTATCCATTCCTGTTTCTCCAATGGCTAGCACAGAGTAGTTGCTTAGTAAATATTTGTTGAATGAATAAATAAGAGTACAATAGAGGAGAAAAGTTCCTCAGAGATCAGCTGGTCCACTCTTCCCATCCTCTAAATTATAGAGGAGACACTGAGATCCATAAAGAAGGAGTGTCCAGGGTCACACTGAGCTGACCAAGACTATGAATTCAAGCGAAAAAGCATCTCTCCCCATTTCTCTCTCTCTCATCCTCTCTCTTTCATTTGTGCTTCTCTCTCCATGACTCTTTCATTCCCTTGCACCAGTTGCCCTCACAAGACACAAGCAGCCCAGGTATTCATCCTCTCATCCTCAGGAACTGCATGGAAACTAGTTCTTCCCTGACAACTCAGTGAGAATAATCCTGGGGAAGGCTCTGATTGGCTCAGCTTAGGTCATGTGGGTTTGGGGTGGGTTACTCTGATTGGCCCACCTGGGAGGAGTGCCCACCACTGTGGCTAAAGGGGTGGAGCCTGTTGGCAGTTGATGAGTTTGTAGGGCAGGGGCATTGGGCAGACACACAATGCCCCAACCCTCCTGATAGAGGCTCCCCCTATTTCCTTGTGTGCAGGTGGAGATTCTGGTACCTGGGGCTCCACAAGTCCCTTGCCCTGCTGCAGGCCGCCTGGGTTGTCTTCTCCCAGCCTGTCCCAGCCAGCTGTGGCCAGCTGCTGACCCAGCTCCTCCTGTGCGGTTCCCTGGCCATTGCTGCCGCGGGTCTGACCTACTATGGGCTGGTGTCCCTGCTACTTTATCCTCTAGGGCCCTCGGCCATGGTGGCCACTGTCTGTGGCTTCCTGGCCTTCCTGGGCCTGGGACTGGTGCCCCCCGCCCGCTGTCTGTTTGCACTCAGCGTGCCCACCCTGGGCACGGAGCAGGGCCGCCGCCTGCTCCTATCCTGGAGTACCACCACCCTGGCCATTGTCGTGGTGCCCAACATCTTGGCCAACATGCACGCAGCTGGGCAGGTGCTGAGGTGTGTCACGGAGGGCTCCCTGGAGAGTCTGCTCAACACCACTCACCAGCTGCACAGAGCCTCCCAGGCTCTGGGCCCTGACGGCCAAGCAGGCAGCCAGGGCCTGACGCTCCAGGCCCAGGGCGATGGCTCCGCCTTCCGGCTCCACGTGTTCAGGGTCACTCAGCAGGTCCTGGAGGACTTCTCCGGCCTGGAGTCCTTGGCCCAGGTGGTGGCACTGGGGACCCAGCGGGCAGTCACAGGGCTCTTTATGCTGGGCCTCCTGGTGGATTCAGCCTGGTACCTCCATCGATACCTGACTGACCTGCAGTTTGATAACATCTATGCTACCTGGCAGCTGGCTCAGCAGCTGGCAGAGATCGGGGCCACGCACCTGGTGGCCTCCCCACCAGCCTGGCTGCTGTGGGCGGCCCGGCCAAGGCTGTCCCAGGGGGAGCTGCTGAGTTGTCTCCTAAGGCTGGGGCTGCTTACCCTGCTCCTGATGGCCACAGCTGTGACAGTGGCCGTGGACCACGTGGCCTTTCTCCTGGCGCAGGCAGCCGTGGGCTGGGCTCAGCAGCTTCCCGCTGTGCCCGTCACGCTCACCATCAAATATGATGTAAGTGCCGTGAGAGGAAGGTGGGCACAGAGTCATTTCCTTGAGGGAGAGGATAGGGTTTGTTAAACCCTTGACTCAAAATTGAATTTTACTTGCCTTCGAGTCGTGGTGCTTGGATACGCTGTGGGATCCAGGGGCTTTGGCAGACGAACCATGTAATTCTCACGACAGCCTGAGGCAGTGGGTTCTGTTTTCACCCCTTATCGCAGGTGAAGATACTGATACCCAGAGATATTAAAATAATTTGCCCCCCAAGGCCACTCTTCACACGTCGCAGCATATCCCAGCCTCATTTTTCTCACTTGTACAAACTGGATCAATCCTCCTTACCCTACAAGGTTACTG
This sequence comes from Grampus griseus, assembly GCF_964374135.1. Taxonomy (NCBI): domain Eukaryota; kingdom Metazoa; phylum Chordata; class Mammalia; order Artiodactyla; family Delphinidae; genus Grampus; species Grampus griseus. The sequence goes on along the minus strand of NC_139008.1, from coordinate 74,629,846 downwards.
TGAGTCTTAACATGCGGTAGTCTCTAGAAGTACCTAGGCGGCCCCATACCACATGGGAGATGTTTAATAAATAGTGACTATTATTAATAGCTCACATCTGTAGATAACAGACTGGAGGAAGCCTTGGGAACAGCCCACGGGCCAATCCTGCCAGCTTCCTGTTTTGTATTTTTTTTGCGGTACGCGGGCCTCTCACTGTTGTGGCCTCTCCCGTTGCGGAGCACAGGCTCCGGACGCGCAGGCTCAGCGGCCATGGCTCACGGGCCCAGCCGCTCCGCGGCATGCGGGATCCTCCCGGACCGGGGCACGAACCCATGTCCCCTGCATCGGCAGGCGGACTCTCAACCACTGTGCCACCAGGGAAGCCCAGGTTCCCGTCTTTTAAATGAAGCTGCTCATGGACTCATCCTCATAAAATTGTGCTTACTTGATGGACTAGAACATCTGAAGTTTCGCTACGGGCTCAGAAAAGAGTAAATGCCCTTAAGCATGAATTGGTTTTCTCTAAAGTGTTCCCTGCAAAGAGTAATAACAATATAAATAGCATTTGTATGGTGCTTTTCATTCCGTAAAAAGCCTGTTGATCCTGATCTCAGTTGACCCTCCTCAAAACGGTCAGATTTTGCACCCATTTTGCAGATGAGGACAGGGAAAGCTGGACCCGTCCAGACCCAAGAGCATCCAGATGTGGTGGGGGGCAGGGAACGGCTGGGGTGTCTCTCTGCTGACCTTGCCTTTTTCTCCTTTCTGAAGGCTGCATACACCATCCTGGGCTTCATCCCTTTCCTCTTCAACCAGCCGCCTCTGGAGAGCCCCTTCCTCTCTGCCCACAACTCCTTCCAGTGGGAGCTGCGCTTCATCGCCCCTGGCTGCCCGCTGCTGCCCCCCCGGCGCCCGCACACAGCCGCCCACCTGGCTGCAGGCGCCCTGCAGCTCGTCGCTTGCTCCACGGTCCTCCTGGAGACCTACGCCCGGCGCCTGAGGCACAGCATCGCTGCCTCCTTCTTCAAGACCCAGGAGGCAAGGAGGGTCCACCACCTTCATGCCCGGCTCCAGCGAAGATATGACAGGCACCGAGGCCAGCAGCTGGCCCCGGGCACTCCATACTGCTCCTGAAACCCGGGCTGGCAGCAAGCACCTAGAACGGCTAGACAGACCTGCTGGATACCTGGAAGGACAGAGAGCAATGGCGCCGAGAGGAAAGCACTTTGGAGTTGCCCAGACCTGAGTGGTGACCTTGGCCCTTCTGCTGCCTCCCCTGTGTGACCTTGGGTAGGTCGCTTCACCTCTCTGAGCCTTGGTTTCTATATCTGCATAAGGACTGCGTAACAACAATCAGTGTGACCTACTTTGCACACGGGAATGTGTTAAGGGCGGAATGAGATACTGGGCAGGAAAGGCCTGGATAAACAGAAAAGGACGACGCAAAGTGAAGACAGGGTTCCTCCGGCCGGTGCCAGGTGTCTGTCCAGGCTTCCGTCTGCATAGGCTGCTGTACCTGGTAGGTGGAGACTTTGCACCCTGACGGTGTCTAAACGCCCCTGGAGCTTATTTCTATGTCTCTGAATCTTCTGAACTTATTTATAGTCATTAAAATTTTCTTGATTTTATAAATAAATGTATTTATTAAATTCTAAATTAGATTGTTATTCCTTTGCTTCAAATTCCTTCAGGGTTTCCCCATCTAGGGTTGCCAGGTTTAGCAAATAAAAATACAGGCCACCTGGTTCAACTTGAATTTCAGATAAACAATGAATACGGGTTTGGTATAAGTATGTCCTGAGGCTACTTATACGAAACCCGTATTTGTTGTTTATCTGAAATTCAAATTGTTGGGTAATCCGTATTTTTTGGCAACTCCATCCCTATCGAAGTTACAATAAAATCGCAACTCCATACTCTGTGGGCTTGGTATTCCCTGTTTTTCTCTCCAGGTCGTTCTCTGCCTTTCTCTCACCTGCTCTCTTTCCCAGGAGTCTGACATTTGTGGTTCTATCACCCTGGTTCCCTTGACCTCTGACTCCTGGTTGGGCTCAGCCAATGGGAGGCACCAGCAGGTGATTTAAAGTGGGAAGAGAGAACGAGGTCAGGCTGTTGATCCCTGCGGCCTTCTGGGCATTTATTTGGCAAAGGCCACGTTCCACGCTCTCGGTGACCTCGCTCCCACTGCTACAGTTCCCCCTGCGTTCCAGAGAGGCACAGCTTCCATCTACCAGGTACAGGTCTCTGGGGATGTCGTTATCATTCCCTTAACCAAGTCCCCGCCTCTATGCCTTCATTAAATTCTCTTTAGGGAATTCCCTGGCGGTCCAGTGGTTACGACTCCGTGCTTGCACTGCAGGGGTCACAGGTTCAATCCCTGGTCAGGGAACTAAGATCCTGCATGCTGTGAGACCAAAAGGAAAAAAAAAAAAACAAAACTCTCTGTAGTTATCCCTTTGAGAGCTCTTTCCTGGGTCACAAAACCTTGACTGAGCCAGCCTCTTCCTCCCTCCCTATGCCCTGGCCGCATGGACTTAAGCTCCTCAGAGGCTGGTTTGCACCTCGGGGCAATGCCTTTGCTATTCCCACATCCCGGAACACTCTTCCTTCAAGTCTCGGCATGGCTGACTTCTTTGCGTCACTTGGGCATTAGCTCAAATGTCACCTCCTCAGAGAAGCCTTCCCTGACTATTCTACCTAAAACTGTCCCATCCCACCTAGTTCTGCTCTATTACAGGAGTCAGCAAGCTCCAATCTGTGGGCCAAATCGGGCCTGTTTCCATGAATAGAGTTTTATTGGACCATTGCCACACACATTAGTTTAAGGATTGTCTCTGACTTCTTTTGCTCTGATGGGAAATTTGAGTAGTTGAGACGTGGCCTAGAAAATCTGAAATATTTACTATCTGGCTCTTTAAATAAAATGTTTGCTGACCGCTGATCTATCATATTAAGTTGTTTTACCATCTTTATACGTACCCTTATCAATATCCTTCATTCCCTATGCATTTGTATGTTTAGCTGCCTTTTTTTTTTGTTTGTTTATTTGCTGGTGTGTTTCATGTCATCCCCACAAACATGTAAATCCCATGCTATCTGTCTGGTCCTCCACAGTTTTCCTAGCATCTAAAGCAGAACCTGAGCAAGGGCTCAGGAACAATTAGTTGAATGGCCAGATATCTGGAGGTAGAATTGCGCTTTCTCTGGTCTGGGCTCCTTCCTGAAGATTCTGGGCTTGCAGAAGGGAATAGTCAGGCACTGGAAGCAGCCTGCATCAGGCCAAGTTTGTGGCCAAAGGGAAAGATACAAAGCACTAAGCAATACATCCCCTAGGGAGGGTGGGAGGGAGATGCAAGAGGGAGGGGATATGGAGATATGTGTATACGTATGGTTGATTCACTTTATTATACAGCAGAAGCTAACGCACCATTGTAGAGCAATCATACTCCAGTAAAGATGTTGAAAAAAAAAAAAAAGGAAAGAAAAGAAATACATCCCCAGACAAGAGTTTCAACTTAAACAGCCAGTACATTTGAGAGAATCACATCAGGCCCCAGGAAGTGCATCAGCTTTGCCTCCTAAGGCCAGCTCCCTCGTACCACACATGTGGTAGACAGAATAATGCCCCCAAAAGCTGTCCATACCCTAATCCCCAGAACCTGTGAATATGCCACCTGACATGACCAAAGGGGTTTTGTGGATGTGATTAAGTCAAGGGTCTTGAGATGGGGAGATTATCCTGGGTTTTCTGGGGCGTGTGGGGAGGCAATATAATCACAATGGTCTTTATAAGAGGGAGGAAGGAAGGTCAGAGTCAAAAGGAGGGAATGTGATGACCAGAACAGAGGTTGGAGTGACGTCATTGTGAGGAAGGGGCCCTGAACCAAGGAATGTGGGCAGCCTGTCCTGAGCTGGCAATGTAGCAGAAAGATGGTCTGTGGATTCTCCGGGGCCAAACTCACCTCCCTCCTCTGCTCCCCTCCAAATTCTGGCTAGAGTGGACTGGGGGACCATGAATCCTGATTAATTATTGTAAAACCCTGAGTTGTTTTTTTTGTTGTTGCTTTCAACAATAGGGATGTAAAAAACAAAATAGGAGTTTACAATCTTTTCATCATTGCCCCTATACTTCTCAAAAAGTAAGCTTTCTTGCTCACTGGGTCAGCTTCTAGGGCTTTCTTCACGTGCAATCTGAGTAAGGGGTAGATAAGGAAGCAAAAAGAAATATGAAACTCTAAGTTGATCTAATTTAGAAAGAACTAATGTGGGCTGAATTGGGTGTCCTATCAGTCAGGGTTTTATTACAGATAAAAGAAATTTCTTTAGATACTTTAAGCCAGGAGATATTTAATACAGGGAATGAGTCCCTACAAACGTTTGGAAGCGCTGGAGGAGGGGACCTCCAGGAATGAGAGCCCAGAACTGTCTTAACCGGGGAGCTCAGCTCTGGGATAATCAGGAAGGTGAGAAACAGGAAGCACCATTCAGATAGCTGGCTCTCAGGATGCACTGTCTTAGCTGTGTCCATGGATGAGAAAGATGCCTCTATGACACCATCCAACTCAAACCTGGAATTCAGCACCAGGGGCCTTGGACAGCTCCCCAACCTTATGTTAAGAGAAGGTTTCTTCCTGGCCTTAAATTAATCTTCTAGGTCAGACTTGCACTGCAAACCCAGTCTTATTTTTCCAGCTGAGCACCTGCGTTTAAGTCACAGCTTTGCCACTTCCTGGTGGTGTGACACTGGGAAAGTTTTCTTCTTTGACTGTTCTGAGCCTTTATTTAATAAGTTCATTTAACAAATATTTATTGAGTTCCTATCATATACAAGGTACTTGTCTGGGTGTTGGGTATGTAGCTGTGATTCTTATGTAGTCTGCTTCTGTTAGGATAAGAAAGATAACAAATAAATATTCAAATAAATATTCAAAGAAATCTATAAAATAATTTCAGAGTGGTAAGTGCTATGAAGAAAAGTAAAGGAGTTGTGGTTCACAGTAATTCAAGGGAAGTGACTTTAGGGTGGTTGAGGAAGGCATCTCTGAGGAGACAGATCCCAGTGGAGACCAGAAAGGATGATATGAAACCAGCCATGTGATGACCCAGTAGAAGAGGTTTCCACGTAAAGGGAACAGCAGGTACAAAGTTTCCAAGGCAGGAAGGAGCTTGCCACATCTATTAGCTTTCCAGGACTGCTGTAACAAATTCCCACACACTGAGTGGCCTAAAACAAAAGTTTATTGTCTTCATTTTGGGAGGCTATACGTCTGAAATCAAGGTGTCAGCAGAGCCCGCTCCCTCTGAAGGCTCACGGGAAGAATCTTTCCTTGCCTCTTCTTAGCTTCTTCCTTGGCTTGTAGTTGCATCACTTCAATCTCTGCCTCCGTCTTTACATGCCCTTCTTCCCTGTGAATGTCTCCTCTGTGTCTCCGTGTCTGAATCTCCCTCTCCTTTTTTCTTATAAAAATGTCATCCATTGGATTTAGGGCCACCTTAATCCATTATGACCTCATCTTAATTACATCTGCAAAGACCCAATTTCCAAATAAGGTGACATTCTGAGGTTCTGGTGGACATGAATTTGGGGAGGATACTATTCAACCTAGTATACCACGTAAGCCAAACAGAAAGATGGAAGCTATGGTTGAAGCATCATGAGTCAGAGGGAGAGGTAGAAAAGGGCCACATCACAGAGGGAATTCTAGGGCTTGTATAAAGTGTTTGGATTTGTTTTAAGTGAAAAAGGATGCTGCTGAAGGGTATAAGCAGGGGAATGGTTTCTATTTTTTAAGGGATCCCTTGATGCTGTCTGTAGAGAGAGGAGCAAGAATGTAGCTGAGAGACCCGCTAGGAAACAATTACAGTTGCCCAAACAAAAGATTATGGATAAATGAAAGTGTTGGTAGAGAACATGGTGGTGAAATTTGGATTAATTTGAGGTCCATTTTGGGGGTAGAATTGAAGAACTTGCCAAAGTATTGGATGTCAGTGGTGAGGGAGAGAGAGAGATAATAACTCCCAAATATTTGGTTTTAGCAACTGGGTGGATGTTTTAGCAACTGGTGGCTTTGCTAAGATAAGGAAGACTAGAAATGGATGAGGTAGGATATGGGAAATCAAAGAATTCCACTTTAGACATATTTAGTTCATTGCCAAGTACTATGCCTTGCTGCTGGCAACTGAACAGCTCGATTAGGCAGGAGAGAGAGAGCTGGCAGGCTTAGAGAAGTCCGGGAGCCACTTGCAATTAATATGGCTAAAAGGATTGCTCTGGACCACATTCAGGGAGGACTGCCACACCTGGAGCGGGGAGGAGGCATCCTGGACTTAACTGGCCTTTGCTACCTTAGAAAGAGCTGAGCAAGGGACAGCTGGGATTGGAGTGGGGGCAGGGTGCATAAAGTTGGGAGTGTTGGGGTTCTGCTTCTGTTTGGTCCCTATTGTCTGCATGACATTGGAAATTATTCCTCTCTGGACCTAATTTCCTCATCTATAAAATGGGAATAATAATACCTGCCTAGATAGGGCTGTGAGAAATAGACATAATGAATGTAAGGCACCTGCCGTGGTGTTCGGCTCCAAGTAGGATGCTTTGCTATTGCTACTGATGAAGATCGCAGAGAACACTGCTGAGAGGTAGCATAGCATGGTGGGTAAGAGCATGGACTCCACAGTCAAGCTACTGGGCTCAAATTCTAGTACTCCGCCCCCTTACTAACCTATGTAACCTTGAGCATGTTATTTAACTGCTCTGGGACTCAGTTTCTTTGTCTGTAAAATGGGCATCTAATAATAGTTTCCCTATAGGATGTTGTAAGTATAGAATTAAATCATACTTGTGAAGCACACAGAGTATCACCAGGCAATACTAGGTGTTTCATATACATTAGTCATGATTTGTTACAAAGACTGACAATGGGGGGCAATAGGACCTTGGCTGGTGCCCCCCAAATACTCCCCTGCCAAGTTCCCTCTCATTAATTTTTTTGTCCATTTATCAGATCTGTAGGCAGAGCAAACTGCTCAGACACACAGAGAAGTGTGTATAACTGTAATTACCAATATATTCACCCCTTACTACAGCCAAGCACAGCTAAGCATTACATGGATTTTCCCCACATCAATCATGTGAGCCTCCCGAGGACACTCTGAGGTGGGTTCTATCATTATTATTCCATTTCACAGATGAAGAAATAATTTTTAGAGAGCATAATTGATGGCTCGTCAGCAGTGAATAATTCCTCAGCATCTGCTATGTGCAGGCAGGAAGCTAGGCTCCCTGGAAAGCAGCCTTTATGCCTTTTATGAGGCTTAGTGCGGTCCCACCTTCAGGACGCTTCCTCTAGTGAAGAAACAAGTTTTTTCCTTCTTTCGACTACCATTAAGCACCTTTTCTGTAGCAGGAACAGAGCTAAAGATTCCTAACAGGTTTGTGCCCTGTGAGTGGCACAGTCTTAGAGATGGGAGAAACTCTTGTGGGAAGGTGGGGCACACCCTCCAAGAATTTACAGGTTTTCTTCAGGAGGAAAAAAAAAAAACAACTGGGAAAAGTAAGCAGGAGAAAGTGAAAAGGTGACAAGGAGGACACAGGACCAACTCAAGTCTAGATGGGCAAATACTTTTCCTTCCCCACAGCTCTGGGCCTTGGTTCCCCATTTGTCAACAGTAGGGCTGAAGTCTCTGCCAGGGAAAACACGACAGGATCCCAGGATTGTGTTGGGAAGCCAGCGAGTCGCGGACTCCTCCGCCCTTGCCCAGTGGAGCCGCTCCTGTAGAGAAGGAAGGGAGGGAACGAAAGCCCAGGGCAAAGGCGCGCAGGCAGGGCGCCAGATCCCACTGCCCCTTTTAGGCATCCGTTCCCCAGCGCACCCTGCATCCTCTACCTGACCCCGTGTGCAAGCAGAATCAGACAAGTGGCATCAATGGAGAGGACAAGCCAAGTCCGGCAGAGGAGCCTGCCTGGGGTGGTCGTGAAAAGCAGAGAGAAGAAAAACGCTAGGGAGGCGAAGATCGGTCAGTACGCACCGCGCTTCATTGGATACCCGGATTTAGAGTCCTGAGCTTCGCGAACCTGGGGAGGGGAGGTAAGAGCTGAGAGCGCTCCAGCAGTCGCTCCTGTAGGAGGCGGCAGTCGGGTGCCCGGTCCACTGCTAGAGCGCGACCCCACAATCCAGAACGAGCCCCTACAGTAAACCCCACCCCGGCAACGATCGCGCCAACGCCGGCTACAAGTCGTCTTGGAAACGGAGCAGCACGAGCCTAATTCCTGATTCCTCGGAGTCCCCAGCGTCCGCGTAGTGAAATTGAGACCCTGCAGGGAGCTGAAGAAACCAGTTCAGCTGGAGACCAGCTGCGGGACCTGCAGCTTCCTGCACGGAGATTCGCCGAGGACACCTTCGCACCCGGGAGTAATTCCCTAACTCGCTGCTGCCTTAGGAGTACAGCACGGACAGGGGCGCATGGAGAAACCCACCAAGCACCCTGAGCGCGCGAGGCCTGGGCCCCATTCACCACCCTCCATTGGCTGTACGGGCCCTGTACCTTGACCCCGGTGCCCCTCGTGTGCGCCGTGCGTGTGGTGGGCAACGCCACGGTGGTCCTGGTGGTGGTCCGGAGCCGCCACATGGTCACACCCACCAACTGTTACCTGGTGAGTCTGGCCACCGCGGACCTGCTGGTGCTCCTGGCTGCTGAAGTGCCCACCGTGGCCGAGGCGGCATCTGCGCGGGTTTGGGTCTTCGACCACGCAGGCTGCCTGGGCATCACCTACGTGCAGTACGTGGGCATCAACGCGTCCAAGGTGGAGCGCTACCTCGCCATCTGCCGTCCTCTGAGCGCCCAGGTTCTGTCCACCGCGGCATGAACCAAGCGCACTGCAGCGCTGGTGTGGCTGGGCACCGGCGCCTACGCGCTTTGGCTCTTCCTGGTGGGCACGCGCGAGACCGCGTAAGCCGACGGCGTACAGGAGCAGTGCAGCTACCGCGTGTCACGCTCTGTAGTCGCCCGTCTACTTCCTGGACTTTGCGCTCTTCTGCGCGCTGTCCCTGGGCCTGGCCACCGTGTCCTATGCACTCATAGCACGCGTCCTCTTCGTGGGGCCGCTGGTGACTGGGGACGATCGGGCTCTGTGCACCAGGGCGGCCCCGCTGGCCAAGGGCGCTTCTCCTCCCGCGGCAGGAGGGGTGACCTCAACTCCCGAAAGCAGGTAGGGACGTCCCTCCTCATTCGGACCCCTGTACTGAGCCAGCAGCAGATTGGTGGATGGAACCTTGGGCCCTCCTAGAGTCAAGCTCAAGTTCAAGTCCAGGTGGTGCCACTTACTCGGCTTGTTTTTGGCGACATCACTTCTGAGCGTTTCTGAGCCTCCATTGCCTCTCCTGTTGTATGAGGTAACGGCACAGAAATGGCATGATTCATTTAGAGTCAATGTCACAAACTAAACGCTAAATTCATCTTGGTTTGTTATTAAACTTCCTCAGTGAGTCCCTACACCGTAGCTGTTATTCTCTTTCTTCTACTGATGGGGAAAGTGAGGCTCAGAGAGGTGAAGTGACTTTCCCAAGACTATACTACGCCATCTGGCGCTAAAACTGCCCCAATGGACCGGGACAGTCTGAAAGCCCAAGAGGATGGGTTCTGGGGAGATGGAGAGAAATTCAGCATTTATTAAGCACTTACTGTGTTTCTGATTCTCTGATGGTTCCTGATAGTATCCCTATTTGGGAGGTTTCGTACCTATTTTTATGGACAAGTATACAGGCTTAGAGGGGACAAGGGAGCGACAGAGGCGACACTGTAAGGGAGCTGCGTGCAGGAACGCATGTGTCCAGGCTCCTCGTTCCCCCCCACCCCCATTCCAGCAGTGCAGCCTCCCAAGGGTTTTCTAAGAATGCAGGTGGGAGGAGCGCTCTCTGGGCCCAACTGGCCTTTATCTTCAGCCTTCCACCCCCAGCCTTCCTGGATATATACTATAGAAGGCTTTCTCACATTTAAAATGCTCATTGGGTATACTCCCCAGTGTGTGTTCTGATGCTGAGCAGGAAAAACAGTAGGAAGAATAAGGGACTATACACCTCTGGTGTTCCTAAGAGAAGTTTAGGAGAAAGATAAGGATTTGGGAATCATTAGCATTTTGGTGGACACCTCATAGTCTGTAATCTTCGCTTCTCATCTATAGTCTTCGGTGAAATTCAAATGCACCTTTTCTTTTTGTATTAATGGTTCCTAGCAATCAACCAAGCTGAGTAAGGACGACAGAGGCTCCTCTAAGGAGCCCTCCGTTGTGGGCGGTGGCCGCGGTGTCTTATGGGGAATGTAGTCCGGAAAAGCTTCGACCGCCCTTTGGAAAACCTGGGAAGGACGGCCCGGCGGACTCTTCTGCGCATGTGGGGCCTCGGCTTTCTACGTGGGCGCGTCTGCTTGTTCTCTAGGCTTTTCCCGCGGCGGGTCCTGCAGCCTACGGGGCGCGGCGTTCCGTGGTCACCTGGGCCTGGTGAACTGGGAGCGAAGCGGGTGCACCCACAAGTTAAATGACTGGCGGGGAGCTCCGAGCCCTCGGGGGCTGGAGGGGAAGTGGCTGGGCGGAGCTGGCCTCGGTCCTCGGAGAGTGGATGCGCGCTCTCCCCGCATCCCTCTCCAGGGAGGCCCGGAGCCGGGTTTCCCATGGTCCCCGAGAAGGGGAGCGAGGGCCGGGCTCCTGACCTGCAGGCCTCATGGCGGGCGCTCCCTGCAGCCCTTCATTGCCTGAAGAAGGTGCTCTGTGGAGGTGCAAGGTTTGTACATCCAAGTGGCTAAAATCTGATCCCCAAAGTTCCGCTGAGGCGCTTGGATCTGCAGCCTGCTGGGCTGGGTTGAAGAATACTGGAGGACGTTAGGGAAGGGAAGGAATATTTATAGAAACAAATACGGTGATCATTATATTAGTTACTTTATACTAAGCATTTATTAAAAGAAAGATGTGAGCTTCAGTTGAAGAGAATGGCCAGGGTGTAGATATGACTGGAAAAGATTTCAGGGGGCTGGCGCTGGGGGGTGTTGTCTGCAGCGCTGCATGAGGTTTTAAGAGCCTGATGTTTGTGTTCAGACCAGGTGCTGCCACAGAACAGCACTGCATCCCAGGGCATGTTATTTCATCCTGTTTTCTCATCTGTAAAATGAGCCTAGGAATAATATTTGCCCCATAGGGTTGTTCTGAAGTAAAAAGTAAGCCCAGAATATAATACACCCTCGACACGTATCCCTTGCGATCAGTGTTACAAAGATTTTTAGATATCTCCCTCAGTCCTCCCAACCAGGCTGTGAAGTCGGCATTACTGCCCCCTGTTGGAGCACATTTTAAAACCTCATTTACAGAGAGCTAAAGTGATTTATTCTCTGGTGACTGAGTTGATTTTAAAATGAAGTCTATTTTACTCCCAGTCTCATGATCTTTGTAATATGCATTCCCCTCTGCCTACACATTGGGTTTTTTCTGGCATGATGACTTGCCTTCTGTGTGCCCTAGAAAGCAGTTATACTATGTATTTTGATAATCAAACCATTGGACCTATTTTTCTTAGGTCACAAGGCGTAATCGAGGCTTCTAGGCTCTTTCTGCCTCCTGCGGTATTGTCTCACTTCTCAGCAGCCTTGATTGGATTTTAGGAAAGGTCCAGCTCACCAGGCACTTGAACCTTGGGACCCCAAGTGCAGATTCCAGCTAATGGAAAAGTGACCGCTACGCCCAGGTGGAAACAAAACCATCCCAGTGAAGGAAAAAGCAGAAGGCGCCAAGGACAGAAATCACACCTGGAAGAACATGTTTCTGAAGTGAAATCTCTCCCTAGGATTTTAAGGCCAAGACAGAATTCCTGAAAGGAGCATATTCAAGAGTTACTGGACCAGGGGCTTCCCTGCTGGCGCAGTGGTTGGGAGTCCGCCTGCCGATGCAGGGGATGCGGGTTTGTGCCCCGGTCCGGGAGGATCCCACATGCCGCGGAGCAGCTGGGCCCGTGAGCCATGGCCGCTGAGCCTGCGCGTCCGGAGCCTGTGCTCCACAACAGGAGAGGCCACAACAGTGAGAGGCCCGCATACCGCCAAAAAAAAAAAAAAAAAAGAGTTACTGGACCAGAATTTTCCTGTCCAGGGTGAGCAGAATCTGGGTGATCATACTATATTCAAAGACCATTGATTATTGTGACTCAGCAAAGCCTCAATTCAACTTTCAGAAGAAAGATGTGAGTTGCAATGGAAGGGGAAGGGCAGGGTACAGATTTGTCAGGAAAAGACACTTCATTGGAGGATTGGTGAGGCTGTGAGTTGGAGGCAAGGGGTACCAGGCATAGCTAAGGAGATTACTTCCTAAACACATACTTGTCATTCCCTGCAATCTCCACTCTGTCTTTTTTTTTTTTTTTAAGATTTTATTTTCATTTATTTATTTATTTTTGGCTGCACCAGGTCTTAGTTACGGCATGCATGCAGGATCTAGTTCCCCGGGTAGGAATTGAACCTGGACCCCCCTGCATTGGGAGCGTGGAGTCTTCCACTGGCCCACTAGGGAAGTGCCCTCCACTCTCTGATTCTGAGTTGCTGGAACCACGGTTCTCACCTGCTCATGTCATTTCAACACACTTGATGCAGTCTGTGTCTGCCGCCACCACACTCATGAATCTGTTCTAGTAAATATTTTCAAATCTAGTGGGTATTTTCCAGTTCATGCTTTACTAAACTCTTTGTTGCATTTGACAGTTTGACCACACCTTCCTTGAAATGCATCAGTGAGAACGTCTGTGAAGCCACAGATAAAGATACACTTAGAGAGTTGTCACTTCCCCCCCATCCCATTCTACTCCATTTCTGTCGCCCCCATTCTTTCCAACTATTCCCACCTGTCCCCTGAAGGTAACCAGTTTCTTTGGTTTCTGGTCTACCCTTTCTGTATTTCCTTTTGTACACATAAGCAGATACATGTGTATTTTCTTACATCCCCTTTCTTACATAAAAGGTAGCATACTATAGATACTCCTTCTCACTTACCAATACAGCCTGGGAATCACTCCATATTGGTCCATAGAGATCTTCCCCGTTATTTATGCCTTCTAATATTGCTTTTGGTCACCACTCTCTTCTGAGCTTCAGAACCAAATATCCAGCTGCCCACTGGACATCTCTACTTGTATCCTTCACAGACTCGAGCATGGCATCTGAAACAGCAATGCATCAGTTTCCTATGCTCAATTCTTTTTCTTTGGTTTTGGCTTGTATTCCTAATCTCAGCATATGATGCTACCAAAATGATCCGGAACAAAATAATCTGCACATTATATCTCCCATGCACAACCGATTAGTGGCCAACTCCTCTGGCTCCTCATCATGGAGGATTGATTCCCTCCTTCCCACCCCTACCAGAGCTGCCTGTGGTCATGGCTCACCATGGCGTCCTAGTTCTCTTCCCCTCTAATCTGATCTTTAATCCATTTCCCATTTTTCTAGAGTTGGGGACAGCAGACATTTTCTGTAAAGGACCAGATAATAACTACTTTTGGCTTTGCCGGCCCTATGGTCTCTGTCAAATCAACTCAGCATAGCTGCTGTAGTGTGACAGCAGTATAGATGACGTGCAAACAAATGGGCATGGCCGGATTTGGGTCTTAGTGGGTTGGATTAGGCTCACAGGCTGTCGTGTGCAGACCCCTATGCTCTGGAGCATTGCTTCCAAAACGCAAATTTGATCACAAATCTTAATAGTCCTTGCTGACAAACATCTCTATGGATTTCCATGATCACAACAGTGGTCTCCAAAGTGGAGGATGGGGGCACCCCAGGGATCCACTGGGCTTCTGTTCACCTCAGACTAAACATATTCTTTCAGAGATTGGTTTCATTCAAGGACCTGACTGCGGACTTCACCCAGGAGGAGTGGCGGCACCTGGACCATGCTCAGAGGCTCCTGTAGAGGGATGTGATGCTGGAGAACAACCGCATCTCAGTGGGTAAGTACAGCTTCCCTGTGTAACTACCAAGAGATGTGTTTGCTCTGTGTTGCAAAAACATGTTGAATTTCATTATTTAGCCTTGAGTGTCAGGGGAGAGAGATGATTAAACCCTTTGAGGCAATGTTAGCCTTGTGCTTGGGCTCACTGCCCTCCCTCCGCCCTTCCCCTGAATGTTCTAGCTCTAATGACCTGTTGCTGGACATCTTCATCACACAGCTTTTGAAGCTGTCTTTCTTCATCCTTCAAGTTCCCAAAGTCCAAAGGGTCCAAGTTCTATATCATTTTAACAGAGTATCAACGTTAGCAAACCAGATGTGATCTTCAGACTGGAGCAAGGAGAAGAACCATGGACAGTAGAGGAATTCTCAAGTCAGAACTACTCAGATGAGTGATAACTAAGCAGGTGGAAACCAGCGGAAATGAGAGTTCTATGGTGGTTAGTGAGCGTAGTTGGCATCTTTGCAGTGTTCCTCAGGAATCTCTTTTTATAGGCCCCAGACCTTGGGAAGTAACTGAGGGCAAATGACTGTCATGCTATAGATACTTAAAAACATTGTCCCCAAATAAATGTACTTCTTTTTTTTTTAATTTTTATTTATTTGTTTGCTTGTTTATTTATTGTTGGCTGTGTTGGGTCTTTGTTGCTGCGTGCAGGCTTTCTCTAGTTGCGGCGAGCCGGGGCTACTCTTGGTTACCACACACGGGCTTCTCATTGCGGTGGCTTCTCTTGTTGTGGAGCACAGGCTCTAGGCACGTGGGCTTCAGTAGTTGTGGTGCACGGGCTCAGTAGTTGTGGCTCGCAGGCTCTAGAGCACAGGCTCAGTAGCTGTGGCACACGGGCTTAGTTGCTCCGTGGCATGTGGGATCTTCCCGGAGTAGGGCCCGAACCCATGTCCCCTGCATTGGCAGACGGATTCTTAACCACTGCACCACCAAGGGAAGTCCTAAATGTACTTCTTTAATCGAAATTTATAAAGATTTTTGCTGCTAAGTTATCCATCCCTGGTATACAGACCTTCTTTTAGCGTACTCTTAAATTTAGTTCTGTGGCATTCTCTTTTGCCTACCTGACCCCACCTTCCTTTAACATAGACTTGCTGTATATTCAGACATTCATAGGTCAGTCTTAAAAAAATAAATCTTGCTTGATTTACACAATCTATTTGCAAATCTAGTTGCATTCCACGTTTCTCTCCATCCTTTAACTGAGAGATCAGTTTCACTCTCCACGCTCAGCCCCACTGCGGGGGGACTAGGGTGAGACAACCAAGGTGCCTCAGATACAAAACTTAAGAAGACACTCACTCTTGGGGTGGTGCAGGTGCCCTAGAGGTCACACCTACCTCACCCTACTTCCAGCCCTGCTCAGCCCACAATCTTTCTTTCTATTCTTTGTATTTGTGCAAATTCTGAAGTTCCCATGTCGCTGGCAAAATTTGAGACTCACCCCTTCCTCTGTGTCTCTTTGTAACTCTGACCATCTCTCTGAAGTCTGTTCTGCTGGTCTCACTGTCTCTGAGTGCTTCTTTGAGTCTCATCTGTCTTATTCAATACTGTGTCAGACACACTTGCAGTATACTTTGTGCTTACTGTTCCTTGTGACTGTTTTCCTTTTTCCGTGGCAGAGGTACTCGTATTCTTTGCTACTTTCCTCTTCCTTTCATCCTGTTAAACAGGCTGGTGTGGGTGGGCTGGCTTCTTTTCTATTGTTTGTTTTTTTCTTTCCCCCAAATCAGTCGGAGATGTTTGTATTTGACATTTCCTTAATCCTGAAGAGCTGGGCCAGTCCAACAAGGCATTTGTAAGGAACTCTCATTTCATAGCAAGTGTGTCACGGATCACAAGTTATTATTAATGGTACTTCCTCCTAGAAGCTGATGATGCCTTAAAGCAGGACAAGGAAATCCAAGGCAAACATTTGAGGCAAATTGTATTCTTCTGCAATAAAACACTGATTACAGAGAGAGCTACTGTATTTGGGAAAACATTTAATCTGGGCATGAATATTGTTCCCTCAAGAAAAACACCCTACAGATATCCACGTGGAAACAATTTAAAAACTAATTCAGAAGTAATCGTTGCAAAGAAAAGCTACTTTAAAAAGGTTCCTGATGAATACAGTAGATGTGGGAAAACGCAACTCGTTTCTAAGCAAGAGGAAAGTCGTTCTGGAATGAAACAATACAAATATAATCCAGTTAGGAAAGCCAGAAGTCAAAATGAAGATTTGATTCTGCACCAGAACATTCAGGCTTTGAAGCGACCTTTTGGCTATGGAAAATGTGGGAAAACCACTTCAAGAGGGCAGTCCTCTTCACATAGAAGAGGATACATTCTGAAAGGAAACCAAGTTAATGTAATGAATGTAGGAAAACCTTTTCTAAGAAGTCCACCCTCATTGTACACAGAGATTTCATACAGGGGAGAAACCCTATGTTCGTAATGACTGTAGGAAAACTTTCCGTGTAAAGACGAACCTTACTCGACACCAAAGAATTCATACTGGAGGTCGACCCTATGAATGAAGCGAATGTGGAAAAACCTTCACTGACAAATTGGCCCTCGTTGTGCATCAGAAGATTCAGAGGGGAGAAATCCTATGAGTGTCATGAATGTGGGAAGACCTTTTTTGGGAAGTCAGCCCTCACTGAACATTTCAGGTCACACGCGGGAGAAACTTTACGAATGCAAAGAATGTGGGAACACCTTCAACAAGAATCTTACCTCGCTGTTCATCAGCAAACTCACAGAGGAGAGAAACCAAATGAATGTGGGAAAACCTTCTGTCATTCAGCCCTCAATGTGCATCAGAGATCTCACACAGGAGAGAAACCCTATGAATGCAGTCAGTGTGGAAAAAATTTGTGTACTAAAGCAGCCCTCACGGCACATTAGATAACTCATAGAGGAGAGAAATCTTACCTATGTAACAAATGTGGGAAATTTTTCTGCCATAAGTCAACACTCACTATACATCACAGAACTCACACTAGAGAGAAACGCAGTGTGTTTAATAAATGTGGTAGAACATTCACTGTGACGTCAAACCACAGTGAATATAAGAGCGTGCACACAAAGGGGAATCTTTATGAGTGCAACGGACGTGGACACGCCATCAACAAAAACTCACACATCAAGCATCAGAGAACTATATGGGAGAGACCATATGAATGTAGCGAGTATGGGAGAAGCTACTGCCGGAAGTCGGCCCTCACTCGCCATCAGAGGACACACACAGGAGAGAGACCCTATGAGTGTAATGAATGTGGGAAAACCTTCCACCAGAAGTTCTCCCTTGTTCAACACCAGCGAACTCACACTGGGTAGAAGCCGTATGAATGTGCTGAACGTGGGAAATCCTGCCATAAGTCAGCCTTCAGAGTACATCGGAGAATTCATATGGGAGAGAAACCCTAGGAATGTAACAAGTGTGGGGAAGCCTACCATCGGCTGTGGACTCTCACTGAACATCAGAAAATACACACAGGGAGAAACCCTATGAGTGTCACGGATGTGAGAAAACATTTTGCCACAAATCAAACTTCCTGCTACATCAGAAAACTCAAAAGGAATGAGCTCCGAGAAGGCGGTGATCAACAAAGGAACAAATCAAGTAATTTACACAATGCTAAAACTGTGGATAGGCATAGAGGAGTGAATTGTATAAACACAATTAATGTGAGAAAACTTTCAGCCATAAATCAAACCTCATTATCACATCAGAAAACTCACACAGGAGAATAAAATAGAGTGTGTTTAATAAGTGTGTTGTAACATTCACTAGGCACCATGAAAACGTTCAACAATTCAAACATTATGCCACGTGTGCCTCCCTTTTAAAATAATGAAAGAGATGATGTTTAAGTTAATCTGTTCCTTTCCACATTGTTGTGTGACAGTATGTTTGAGGAGCTAACCTTATTTCATTCCACATCAAAACCAACTGTTCCTATGATAATTTAGTAGCTTATAATTTCCTAATTTATGGTGCTTTAAATTCTCAGATTGAACAGGTTGGGTTTTGTCTTCTAACTCTGTCTCCATAGCCTTCTAGTAATGGACCCAAATCCCTTCATCTGCAGAGGTGGTAATAAGGGGACTAACCGTGGTATTCCATCCTCCTGGTTCCACATCCTGCCTGCATGATGGAACCTCCATAAAAACCCCAACAGTATGGGGTTTGGAGCTTCCACATGGAGGTGCTGGGAGAGTGGCTTCCCCAGGAGCTGCATGCCCCTTCCCACATACCTTGCCCTACGCATGTCTTCCATCTAAATGTTCACCTGTATCCTTTATCATATCCTTTTATAATAAACTGGTAAACAGCAAGTAAACTGTTCACCTGAGTTCTGTGAGTTGCTCTAGCAAGTTAATCAAACTCTAGGAGAGGGTCACGGGAACCTCTGATTTATAGCCAACCTGTCAGAAGCACAGGTGACAACCTGGACTTGGGATTTGAAGTTGGGGTTGAGGGGCAGTCTTGCGGGACTTGTACCCTTACCCTGTGGGATCTGACACTATCCCCAGGTGGGTATAGTCAGAAATGAGTTAAATTATAAGACACTCAACCAGTATCACAGAATTGCTTGGTGTGGGAGAAAACCCACACATCTGGTGTCACAAGTGTGAATGTGGTGGTAGTGTGGGATAAAGGAGAAACACAGGAGAACTGAGTTTTTCCTGCACACAGGGGTTAAGACTTCAGTGTATCTTTTGGAGCGACTCACATCAACCTACAACACCCTGTTGGATTCTGTCCTCAAACATGTGACAGTGGATTTAAATAAGGAATTAATTATTAAAAGCAAAAAAAGGAAGTTGTGCACACTATGTTAGTGTTTAGATGACATTTTAAGCCTCTATATAAGCATTTCTATCTTCTCTCTCCACTTATCATACCGACAACTCTATTATTTGCTTAATCAGTAGAAATATCTTATGTGTTTTAATATTAAAATCCGATAGGAAATTAAGATTTTTCAGCTGAAACTTGCCAATGAGAATGTCTTGAATGGCCTAACTTTTGCATAATGACTATCCTTTTATCCTTTTTATTTTCATATAATTAGAGACTTTTGGCTTATAATTAGTGATAGTTCCCAGGAAACATAGCAACAGATATAAAAAGAATATGTTAGACGTTGCTTATTGGAATCTAGGCTTCTATTGAGTCTGGTGTTAGCAAATTTGGAATACTAGACTTTTCAGTACAAGCTGTTCTGTTCTATTAAGCTTCTTTCTTTTCTCCTTATAATACAGACTTTACAGTTAGGGGCCATGTTGGAAATTCTTAATGTTTTTAAGCACATAAAATAATTCCTGTTAAATTTGACTCTAAACCAGAATTTTAAGGACCAAAATTAGGAGTAATTGCCAAATTTTCCCCTCCTTATTCCAATAACCATTTTACATTTTTATAATTGTATTTATAACATTTATTTTGCACTCATTTTAAAACATTTCAGTTGCATTTTCAGCTCATATGTAACTTAACAGACACATTATAGTTTTATAGGTTATTTGCAAAAAGTGAACTTATGTACACACCTTTTCTTAGAGATAAAAAGCACACAAGGAACGATCTTGAGACGAGGGGCCACATCTGGGGATTACAACAATTTAGCTCTGTGGTAGCCACTATTATACTCTAATATCTGGGAAAGCAGAGGTCAGAAAGATGAGAAGATGACCCTCGAAGAAACAGTGTTGTCTTTCCATCACTTTCTATGGATTGAGGCCAGTCCTAAAGAGACTTGTTAGACTACGCCCATCCCACTTGGCCGAACGGGGTTAAGCTGCCACCAATGATTATGGGACCCAATTCAGGAAAGTGTAGATTTCTGACACAAGACCTGATTGTATCCAGCCTTACACACCAGTATTAGCATGCACTAGAAAACTTATGAGTTAGTCATCAGGGAATACAGGAAATCAACTTATTACAGATAACACTATGAGTCATAAATTCTCCAAGTCCTGAATCTAAGTCCTAGAATTGTTGCAATCTCTCCATCTCCTCTTCGTTCTCCAGATACATCCAAGAATTTGGGGACGCTGGGTGTCTCCGAGTTGTTTTCATTTAGAACAGGAGCAGAAACTGTCTTCTCACCACTGACCCACAAACTTTGGATTTCTCATGTCTACCCTCTTAACTCTTTATCCTTTAGTTTTTTAAATAGTGACCCACTTTTTGTTTTTCATTGTTCACTGGCAAAGTTTCTTCTTCTCTGAAGTTTTAATTCCAAAGAGATGGCTTTTTTTCCCCTTACTTACACTTAGGTTAGGGTTGCATCCTCTCCATACAAAAGTTTACACTTTTAGAGAGCTACCTCTATTAAAAATATGACTTTATTCACCCAGTGAAAATAGATTATGAACAAACAGCAAAACGAATCTGTTCTTTTTACTACACCCTTTGAGCTGCCTCTTAGCCTACTTCCCATCATAGGAACTGCCTTATTCAGTTTCACGTTTTGCTTGAGCATGTTTAACTATTTTTGCTCAAAGATTTGAGTCAATTATAATATAGAAAGTACATCTCTGATCACATCTTCCCGTTTCTTCAACATGTATTTAAATTTCTAAAATATTCCATACAGGATGAATTCATGCAGAAGAATGGGCTTTGGTTAAAACCCTTTCCACATTGATCTCTTTGGTTTAGATTTTTGATTTCTAGTAAAAGGTAAGTGATTTCTAAGTGCCTTCCTGCATCTTCTATAGTCTTAGGGTTTCTTTTTATTATGAGTTTTCAGATATCAAGAAAGTTTATAGAGTTTAGACTGAAAGCTTTTCCACATTGATTACATATGAAGGGTTTCTCTCCAGTATGGATTTTCATATGCTTACTAAGGTTTGAACTATGGTTAAAAAGCTTTTGACACTCACTACATTTATAGGGTTTCTCTTTAGTATGCATTTTTTTATGTCGGTTAAGATCAGAGTAATAGCGAAAGGTATTTTCACATCTGTCGCATGTAAAGGGCCTGTCTTCAGAATGAATTTTCTGGTGTTTAATAACATTTGACTGATGTTTAAAGGTTTTTTCACAAACATTACATTTGTAGGGTCTCTCTCCAGTATGAGTTCTTCGGTGTCGCGTCAGATCTGAGAAACGGACAAAGGTCTTTTTACAGTTATCACAGATGTAAAGTTTCTCCCCAGTGTGGATTTGTTGATGACGATTAAGATCTATGAGCTGGGTAAAGATCTTCTCACATTCATTACATGAAAAGGGCTTCTCTCCAGTATGAATTTTCTGATGTTTGTTAAGATT
This sequence comes from Grampus griseus, assembly GCF_964374135.1. Lineage (NCBI taxonomy): Eukaryota > Metazoa > Chordata > Mammalia > Artiodactyla > Delphinidae > Grampus > Grampus griseus. Next base: position 74,608,612 of record NC_139008.1, on the reverse strand, counting down.
CGATTGGCTTTTAAAGGATTTTTCACAATCATTACATTTGTAGGGTCTCTCTCCAGTATGAACTCTTTGATGTAAGAGAAACTGAATATGGATTGAAGTCCTTTCTGCAGTGATTACATGTGTAATATTTCTTTCTAGTATGAGTTTTTTGGTGTTGAATTTTTTCTGAGAAACTGTGAAAGGTCCTTCCACAAAATGTACGGACAAAGAGTTTCTTTTGTGGAGGAATTCTTTGATGCTGAGTCAGATGTGATCTCTTGCCAGCATGAAATCTCTGATGTGTAATAAGGGATGAAAGAAACCTGAAGGCCCTCGGACACACATCACACTTGTGTGGTTTCAGTCCGCCGTGTGTGCTCTGTTGTTGAATAAACATTGAAGCCCTGTTAAAGGTTTTGCCACATTGGTTACATTCAAGGTGTTTATCCAGAATGTAAATTCTTTGGACCACTGTAAATGATGCGGGATGCCTAAAGTCCTTTGCATTTTCATCGTATCTGTGGGCTTTCTCTACCTTGTGAATTCGCTGGTGTTCAGTAAGTTGTGGCCTATAGCTAAAAGCCATGCTGCAGTCACCACATTCATAACGCTGAACAAAAGTGGAAGGTTTTTATACTTTGCATGGTGAGAGCTTTGCCTGAAGGTATTCATAGATTCATAAAGGGCATGATAATTCACCAGTGATGGTTGACATGCTAATGGGAAGACAGTATGAGAAAAAGAAAATTAAATCCAGGCATCACAACAAATGAGATCACTAGTTAGTGGGGTAGCAGGGAGAGAAGGGTTCAGTGACTGAGGACTTTGGAGGGGTAGGAGGAGAAGTTGGAGTTTGTCAGGGGAAGAATGAGAGAGGAGTGTTCTCCAAGTACAAGGATAATTTAAGTGAGCAACGTGTATCCAGTGAAAAATTTCTTTCAACTTGAAATACTTAATATTGTAACTGAAAAATGACTCGTTGAAATTGTAATCACCAAAACAGAACAATTTAAAGACTCTAAAAAGAGCCACATGAAATTCTAAGCAAGGATTAAAGTTTTATTTTCACTAAGGTCCTTTAAAATCTCTCTCTATAGATACAGCAATTTGTGAAAGTGATTATACTTTAAATACTTTGAACAAAAGTGGGGATTTCTCTATGAGTAAATATTAACCTGGTTTATCAGTTTTACTAATATTTAATATTTTACTTTATGACAGGGTTATTATTGATTGGGCCAGTGCTCTACTTGGATATTTGAGTTCTGTTTATTTTTGTTGTTGCCGAGAACACTAAGAACAATCATATATACACATCTTTTTTAATTTGTTGAAATGTATTCTAGGCATAGATTCTTAGAAATGAAAAGGAGTCCTATTTTTTTGTGTATACACACACCACACTCAAGTAAATTCTTATATTGCATGAGCACATCTTTACTTTCTAGTATCTTGATAACCCTAGACTCTATCAAACTTATGACCCCACAGTTTGACAAAAAGATAATTTCTAGCATTTATTTTTTTGGGTAATAAAGAAATCTAAATGAAAATGGGTTAATTGCTAGGAAAATTTTCTAATTAAAAAGGTTAATTAACAATGGAAAACTAGCATGTGTTTCTTTTACCCTCATCATTCTAGATCTTAAAATGCTACGGAAGTAATTAGAAAATGTATGGCTACAGAGGAATAGTTTAAAGATATACATGACTAAAAAAAAAAAAGATATACATGACTAATACTGTCTAAAAGACATTGCAACATAAGATGAAATCAGGTGGTAATAAAAAAGAACAAAATGAAAATTGATTTGAAGATATAATATTTAGATAAACCTAATAGTTCACATGTATAGAAAAATCGTATGGCCAAAGACCAAGTTATACAGAGACAACACAGTAACCTGGGAAACCTGGTTGGAGAACCCAGAGGAAAAAGGACTGAAGAAATGGAATATGTAACTCAAAAGTAAGAACAGTCAGGATTAAAAGAGAAGTATCACCATCCATTAATATAAGTCGCATAAGGGAAAAAAATGTGAGAAGATTTGCCAACTTCAAATGGCTTAATATATGGGCAACTGGAATCTCTGAAAGAGATGAGAAAGGGAGATGGAAGGACCAGAAAGAAAACTATTTAAAGAAATAATGGCCCCAAAATTTCCAAACACAATGAACACTATAAACTCACAGATCTAAGAGGCCCAGCAAAGTCAAGCCTAGGAAACTTGAAGAGAATCACAGCAAGGCATATCATAATCAAATTGCTCAAAGTCAGTAATAAAGAGAAAACTGTAAAATCAACCAGAGGGGGAAAAAATGCTGTGCATGAAGATAAGGATGACATTAGATTTCTCACTGGAATACTGCAAGCAAAAAAAAAAAAAAAAAAAAAAAGGAGGATCTTTAATGTTTAAAAGAAAAAGAAAACAAAAACCTATCAACCAGAATTCTATGCCCAGCTAAACCCTTTCAAAAATGAAAGCAAAGGAGCTTCTCTGGTGGCACAGTGGTTAAGAATCTGCCTGCCGGGCTTCCCTGGTGGCGCAGTGGTTGAGAGTCCGGCTGCCGATGCAGGGGACATGGATTCGTGCCCCGGTCCGGGAAGATCCCACATGCCGCAGAGCGGCTGGGCCCGTGAGCCATGGTCGCTGAGCCTGCGCATCCAGAGCCTGTACTCCGCAACGGGAGAGGCCAGAACAGTGAGAGGCCCGCGTACCGCAAAAAAAAAAAAAAAAAAAAAAAAAGGAATCTGCCTGCCAATGCAGGGGACATGGGTTTGATCCCTGGTCCAGGAAGATCCCACATGCCATGGAGCAACTAAGCCCATGTGCCACAACTACTGAGCCTGTGCTATAGAGCCCACAAGCCACAACTACTGAGCCCATGTGCCACAGCTACTGAAACCCGTGAGCCTAGAGCCCGTGTTCCACAACAAGAGAAGCCACCACCATGAGAAGCCCGTGCACAGCAACGAAGACCCAATGCAGCCAAAAATAAATAAATTAATTAATTAATAATAAAAATAAATTTAAAGAAATAATTTTTTTAAATGAAAGCGAAAAAAATCAGACATACAAAATTTGGATTTAACCAAAGGAATAAAAAACACAATCATAACTACATGCTAAATATGTAAGTTTGTTTAATAATGATAAAGAGGTCAATTAATCAGGAGCATTGTTTATGCACCTACAGAGCTTCAAAATACATGATGCAAAAAGAACGTCAAAGAGAAATAAATTCACAATTATAGTTGGAAATTTCAATACCCCACTCTCAATAATTGATTCAAGAGGTAAGCACAATATCAAATATAGTTGAACACAACTATCAATCAGCTTCCACCTTAAAATCTTTTTTTTTTTTTTTTTTTTTTTTTGGCGGTACGCGGGCCTCTCACTGCTGTGGCCTCTCCTGTTGTGGAGCACAGGCTCCGGATGCGCAGGCTCAGCGGCCATGGCTCACGGGCCCAGCCGCTCCGCGGCATGTGGGATCTTCCCGGACCGGGGCACAAACCCGTGTCCCCTGCATTGGCAGGCGGACTCTCAACCACTGCGCCACCAGGGAAGCCCAGAGGCAGCTTTTTGAGTATTATGTTAATATTATTCATATTCATATCTAATAGGAAATACAGGTATTCTGATTTTTTTTTAAGTCCTGGCTTTTTTCCTAGGGTTTTTTTTTTCTGTTCTTCCAGATGAAATTTAGATGTGTTCTGTAAAGTAAAATAAAATTAAAATTAAAGGAAGAAACCACATCACTCAACTTATTGAGATTTTGATTGGAATTTTGTTAAAGAATGTTGTCTCCCTATCTAGGAAGACAGTACATATCTCCGTTCACATTTTAATGTCACACAGTTAGAGTGTAATAGTTTCTTTTGTGTAAGTTCTGCCCAATTCTTGTTAACCTAGTCCTAGATACTGACTGCTACTGTGACTGGAACTTATTTCCTATTACTACTATTGGCATAAGAGAAACAATTGATATAAAAGTACGTTGACCTGCACATCATCTTAATCACGGAATCAAAGTTAATATTACCAAAAGTGGGACAAACTGACATCATGTGTGTGAAACTCATCTGGTGTAATTTACTGAGAAGAACATAACATCCATTATGTTATGCCAAGAAATGTATAACCTGAATTTAATTGTGGGGAAACAGTCAGACAAATCCAAATGAAGGAACACTTCAAAACAAGTCTGTCCTCTTCAAAGTTACCAATGTCATAAAAGACAAAAAAGGCTGAGGAACTAGATGAAAGAGGTCTAAATGACATGACAACTGGATGTAAGGACTCTGAATCAGTTGCTAGATCAGAAAAAAAAATAGTTATAAAGGACATTATTGGTACAACGGGTGAAATTTGAATATGGTCTACATATTTGATAATAATAGTATATCAGTGTTCACTTTCTTGAATTTGATTTGTGGTGGTTATGTAAAAGGATGTTCTACTCTTAGAAAATATATGCTAATTTTAGGGGTGACAGTTCGTGTTTGAACTTACTCTCAAATGCTGAGGAAGATGAGAGAGAGGAATTGAGAGAATGCAAATGTGGCAAAATAACAATTGATGCTAAGTAAACATTTTACAGGTGTTCATTCGTAATGAATCATTCCTGCAACTTTTCTGTTAAGTTTGAAAATTTTCAAAATAAAAATGCAAAAAGAATAAGAAAATTATTAACCACTTGTTTAATGACAAGGTCAAAATAACACACCACTTTTAGGGTCCTATTTTAATAAAGGTATCACCTAACATGGTCATTTCTGGGAGAGGAGATTATGAGTACTCTCCTTTGATCAAATCTTCGTTAGATTTATGTGTATCTGCCGTTTTAGCCACAGTTTCGGTGTATTACTTTTGAAATCCAGTTTTGAGTGGAGGTGGACAAGTTATCCAACTCACCAAGTAAAGCAGGAACTCTTCTGACATTCTCTAAGGAAGGGGACGCTGAGACTTATGGGAAACGGAGTCCCGAATTTGATGGATTACCGGGAGGAGAGCGCAGGGAACTGGCCCCTCACGGCTCCTTCTGCGCATGTGCATTTCTCCTCATTGTTCGCCCGCTCCCTGGTCTCCAGCTTCGCGCGGCAGATAATTCCGGAGCCTTCGGGTCTACGCGTTGCTCAGTGAGGGGTCCTGCACGAAGGATGTGCGCTACAGGTGAGAACCTAGTTTGGAGGGGTTTTTTTGCTGAGCTTGGGGTAGGTTTTGTGCCCACACCTGGTGGAAGCAAAAACTTGCGCGAATCCCACGCAGGCTGAGACCCTATATAGCACTTGTTCCTGAGTCTGGTCTGCATTTGCCGCTAAAGAAAGCCAAGTGACAGAGCAGCTTGGCTACGGACCTACAGGTTCCACGAAGAGGCTAAGGGAGAAGCGCGGGTTACTAGGTCAGAACGAAGTGCGCTGAGAAAAAGCATCCTAATGGTAACGAGCTGTTTCCAGAAGCTCCTCGAATTTGCATGTGCCCTGGCCAACCATTCATTATCGAGTCAAATCCAGGACACCGGCGGGGGTGAGAATAAATTCTGATAACATTTATTATGTGCAGGCTGATTTAAGAGCCTGAATTTGAACTAAGACAAGTTCAAATTCTAGCCTGGCCACTGAGTCTCCATGGACAAAATGACGAGCCTCTAAGTCTCAGTTTCCCCATCTGCCAAAGGAAGTTATTCCAAAAACCTGTCTCAAAGTCGTTTTGAGGATTGAATTAAGAGAACCTGTAAACACTCAGCAGCGGTCCTGGCATTCACTAAGCACCCGGGAAATGTTAATTGCCTTTATCACTGTTGTTTTCATTAAGATCGTTATTGGTTCTCAAAGACCCCCTGGAAAGTCAGTATTACCCATCCCATTTTAACTGACAAGAAAACCAAGACTCTGGTGGGGAAGTCTCCAGGCCAGTAATTGAAGGAGCTGGGATTACAAACCTCAAACAGTTTTATTTCCAAATCCCATGCTGGGTTTTGTCTAGCAGCACATCCTTCACAGGACTAAGCAGAGTGGCCTGTCCCTAAGAGCCACAGGGAAGGACCTGGAGTGTACAGGGACTGAGTCTTTTCCAGAAGCTCTGGAGATTTTCTGGGAGTGGTTCTCAAGAAAGTATGTATCAGAAACAGCTGAAGGGCTTGTTAAAACCCAATAGCTCTGTTGGGCCTCACCCCCAGAGTTTCTGGTTCAGGAGGTTTGGGGAGGGGCCCAAGAATTTGCATTTCTATCAAGTTCCCAGGTGACACTGATGCAACTGGTTGGGGACCACTCTGTGAGAACTTCTGTTGTAGAGGATGGTGAATTCATTGCAAGAGAGAGTTGGGACTGGGGCTGAAGATTCCAGTTGTTTGAATTTACCCTCCCCCCGCCCCAGCCAGGTACAAGTTTTCCCTGGATCACACAGCTCTTGTGAGGAAAGAAGGAGGGGGTACCAGGAGTAGGACTCTTACCTGGGAGATCCTCATGCTACCCGGACACGCTCACCACAGCTGCAGGGCAGAGATCCGAGAAACAAGCAGGTTCTCTATTTGCTTGCTTGGAAGCAATTCCTGATCCTTCTGCCCTGAGTAACACTACGACACCAGAGGTTGTGGAGAACCATTGGTCCGTGAGGTGTGGGCCAACTTTTCAAAGGGAGGGGGAATTGGGCTGAGGGTGATGGGCAGGAGGCAGGCTTCTCAGGAAGAGGAAATTCTGAGGACGGTTGATGAGGACATGTCTGGGAGGAGGGCTAGGGAGGCACTCTCTCCACTCCTCCCAGATGCCCTTAATTCTCCAGCCCCTCTTCCGGGATTTTGCACAGCCCTCAAGCCACGCCCACCATCACATGAATTTAGAGATATGCCCCGCCCCCCATCCCTGACTATCCAGGTACAGGAAGAGTTTTCAGGAGTTCAATTGGGGGCCTGAGGAAGTAATTAGCGTGGGGTTAAATACAGGGTTTCTGGAGCCACACCGCCAGGGGTCAAAGCCCAGCTCTACAGCATTACTTTAACTTCTCGATTTCCTCATCTATAAAATGGGATAATAATAGTACCTACAGCTTGCTCTTTAAAAAATTTTTTTAATTGAATTGCTTTATTTAGTTTGTTAATCCTTGTTAGGATTTTTGTATCTAAGTTTATACGGGGAAACAAGTGGCTAATTTTTTCTCCACTTATCCTAAACTGACATTGGCCTCAAGAGTATAGGAGCCATACAGATTGAATTGGGGAAGTTTATTTTTCTGTTTCTGGCATGTATTCTGTAGATTATTGTTTTTCTTGAAGATTTGGGGAAAATTGCTTACACAAATGGACTTGCAATTTTGTAGGTGTGTGTTAAATTTTTAATTTCTGCTTTGTTTTTTTCTATTATATTTTTTTTTTATTGAAGTATAGTTGATTTACAGTGTTGTGTTAGTTTCAGGTGTACAACAGAGTGATTCAGTTATACATATATATATTCTTTTTCAAATTCTTTTCCCATTATAGGTTATTATAAAATATTGAGTATAGTTCCCTGTGCTATACAGTAAGTCCTTATTGTTTATCTGTTTTATATACACTGGTGTGTAGATGTTATTCCCAGATTCCTCATCTTGCTCCATTTAAGGAATAAATGAGGTTAATATATGTAAAGGACTTAGAACAATGTCTGTTACATAGTAAGCACTATGCAAGTATTGTTGGTATCACTAATATTATTATACCCACATTCTTATAATCTAGCTTTGTATTATTCCTAAGTGGTGGAACCAAAAGGCGCGTCCAGGGCCTCTGCCTCCCCAGCCACTGTTCTGCCCACCGCATCTCAGTTAAGTCAAAACAAGTGTCTTAGTAAAACATCCTTTGAAGACACTGGAACCAAAGGAGAATAAATCCCTTTTAAAAAAAATAGACTTGTTAAAGCACCCCTATCCCTGTTGTCAGAAGTTCCTATTAATTCTTTAACTTCACGGAGTTAAAAATATCAGTAGAATTTCTGTCAGGTTTTGGTTGTTGCATCATTTTATACACTTTTTAAAATGGAAATATTCAAAACATACAACAGTAAAGAAAATAATATGACTGTATATACTTGTCACAGCTTCAGCAATTATCAACATATATATCCTCCCTGCCACTAACATGCACGCACGTACGCACACGTGCATACACTTTCCCCCTCCACCTTCTTCTACTGGATTATTATTTTTTTTAATTAATTAATTAATTTAATTTTTTTAGCTGCGTTGGGTCTTCACCCCTGCGCACTGGCTTTCTCTAGTTGCAGTGAGCGGGGGCTACTCTTCGTTGCAGTGCGTGGGCTTCTCTTTGTGGTGGCTTCTCTCGTTGTGGAGCACAGGCTCTAGGCGCACGGGCTCAGTAGTTGTGGCTCGCAGGCTCTAGAGTGCAGGCTCGGTAGTTGTGGTGCACAGGCTTAGCTGCTCCACGGCAGGTGGGATCTTCCCGGACCAGGGCGCGAACCCATGTCCCCTGTCTTGGCAGGTGGATTCTTAACCAGTATGCCACCAGGGAAGCCCTCTACTGGATTATTTTAATGTAAATCCCAGACATCAAAAACTTCAGAAATGTAACAGGTTTAATAATAACCAAAAGCACAGCATGGCATGCTTGCTATTGCTATCTGGGTTTAACCAGGTCTTTCTTAGTTGGATCTTACCTTATTTTATATTTTATATATATTTATTTATATATATAAATATATATATATTATATATTTATATATATTATATATATAATATATATATTATATATATAAATATATTTATATTTTATATATATTTATTATTTTTTATATTTATATATTGTCTGCTATTAAATCAAAGAAGGCTATAAATTGTAAGAAACCAATAAGGAAAAAATATTTACTCTCCACCATGAAAAGCCTGCTTCTTTTAGCTCCCCCTGGTTATACCAGGGTTGCAAGAGTCCCCTCAGCATGCCTGCCCCTTCTGAAGGGTCAGAGACAATCTCCCACCATGTGACTGTCAGCTAATACGTGGGGATTTCTAGGCAAGTTGCTATAAGGACCTTCAAGGTTGATCATATTTCTCACAATTTCTTTGCTCCCTCCCTTTCCTTCAGCTCTGCCTTCACAGTTCTCTGAACTTTTCCAGGAGCAGGAGAAAATGAACACAGCCCAGGTGAGCTGTTTACTTATTACTCAGTATTTTTCAGTGACATCTAAGAGTTGCTTTGCGTTTAATAACTTTCTTGTCAATTGTCCTTCCTCATCTTTTCATTTCCCAACGTTTTCCTGTTTTATTTTATTTTCTTTCTCTCTTCTTCTACTGGTTTTGAAGGTCTACATTTTATTTTTATTCCATTATTACCTTTGATGTGTTTAACACATATGTGAACACATTTTTCTACCAACAGCAGGAACATTTTCATCTGTAGTTTCATCCAAATGAGATACACTCCTCCCTTACCTTGGGCTTTGTGGAAATGCACAAAGTAAAGAGAAAGGTAAAGACCTCATTAGATCAACGTGGGCAGCCGATGTGTGATGCGCGACAAGTCTGTTTCCTTGGCAAGATTTTCCTCTGAACGAAAGGACTGACTTGGGGCCTCTTATACGGATTATTGGGTTCTGTGTACAGAACAGGCTTCACTTAGGCTCTCCAGAGAGGGACAAAGCTTGAGGGGACCCCCTTCCACCCGCCAAAAGGGGTAGTGCCTTACCTGATAGCAGAGCATGATAGTCTGTCTCCCCAGAGTTGCCTTAAAACAAAAGCTGTGACCGAATCAGGGGACTAAGCATAGTACCCTGCTCCTCTCTTTGGATGCAAAGTTCACGCAGACACCTAGAGGCAGTTCCTTGCTTTTTTTTTTTTTTTTTTTTTAATTTTACTTTATACTGGAGTAGAGTTGACTAACAATGTTGTGTTAGTTTCAGGTGTACAGCAAAGTGACTTAGTTATACATGTACATACATCTATTCTTTTTCAGATTCTTGTCCCATATAGGTTATTACAGTGTTGAGTAGAGTTCCCTGTGCTATACATCAAGTCCTTGTTGAAGTTCCTTGCTTTTTACAGGGAACGTTCTCCTGAGTGTTAACCCTCAGCCCACTCCTTCTGGGGGTCAGGAGTGTGGCAGCCCTTCCGTGACTCACGTTCACTGTTCTTCAGCCCAGAGCCCATCTCGGCTTCCAGCTGCAGCTGCTGCTGAGCTGGGAGGTCTCTCCGGGCTCTGAACAGAACTTGAGACTTTTGCACGTTCTATGTTTGCATTAAGGGGCGAGCACAATGCCTCCAGTATCTGCCTCCTACTCTATATCTTCCAGAAACTTCCTCTGCTCTGAGAAGTATATTGGTGTTTTTATGACTCTCCCTGCTCTACTTTTGGAGGCAGAGGACGTTAGGTTGTGCAAACAAATCTTTTTCTCCTCCGTGAAGCATACCCTGAAAAAACTGAGATTTAACCCTCCTCTCCCTTTGTGACCTCACTCTACCTCGTACACACATTTTTTCATGGTTCCTGTAAGTTATTACTGCATGTCTATGTTCATGTAGAAAGTCCCATCATTCTGTAAACTCCTTAAAGACAGAACCAGTGTCACACATATACAATGGAATCCTACTGAGCCGTAAAAAAGAATGAAATCATGCCATTTGCATCAACATGGATGGACCTAGAGATTATCATACTAAATGAACTAAGTCAGAAAGAGAAAGACAAATACCATGTGATATCACTTATATGTGGAATCTAAAATATGACACAAATGAACTTATCTGCAAAACAGAAACAGACCCACAGACATAGAGAACAGACTTGTGGTTGCCAAGGGGGAGGGGGAGGGGGGAGGGACGGATTGGGAGTTCGGGGTTAGCAGATGCAAACTATTAATATATAGGATGGATAAACAACAAGGTCCTACTGTATAGAACAGGGAAGTATATTCAATATCCTGTGATAAACCATAATAGAAAAGAATGAAAAAGTATGTATATATATGTATAACTGAATCACTGTGCTGTACAGTAGAAATTAGCACAACATTGTAAATCAACTATACTTCAATAAAATAAATTAAAAAAACAAAAAACAGGACAAGTGTCTCACCTTAGCATCCTCTATGGCTAGGACAATTGTAGGCCTGTAGAGGAACTCAAATTGTTTTATGAATCACCAACTAAAGATAGAGGCAGAGTATTTCTGGTATGATTTCTCTTTCTCCAACAAAATACAGGCAGACTTCATTTTATTGTACTTTGCTTTATTGAGTTTTGCAGATACTGCATTTTTTTTACAAATTGAAGGTTTGTGGCAACCCTGCATCAGGCAAATCTATTGGTGCCATTTTTTTTTTTTTTTTTTTTTTTTTTTTGCGGTACGCGGTTCTCTCACTGTTGTGGCCTCTCCCGTTGCGGAGCACAGGCTCCGGATGCTCAGGCTTAGCGGCCATGGCTCACGGGCCTAGCCACTCCATGGCATGTGGGATCTTCCTGGACCAGGGCACGAACCCGTGTCCCCTGCATCGGCAGGCGAACTCTCAACCACTGCGCCTATTGGTGCCATTTTTACAACAGCATTTGCTCACTTCGTGTCTCTGTGTCACATTTTGGCAATTCTTGTGATATTTCAAACTTTTTCATTATTATTGTATTTGTTAGGGTGATCTGTGATCAGTGATCTTTGATGTTACTATTATAATTGTTTTGGGGCACCACGAACTTTGCCCATATAAGACGGCAAACTTAATCTATAAATGTTCTGTGTGTTCTGACTGCTTCACTGCCAGCTCTTCCCCCATCTCTCTCCCTCTCCTTAGACCTCCCTATCCCCTGAGATACAACACTATTGAAATTAGGCCACTTAATAGCCCTATGATGGCTTCTAAGTGTTCAAGTGAAAGGAACAGTTGAATGTTTCTCATTAAAAATCAAAAGCTAGAAATGATTAAGCTTAGCGAGGGAGGCATGTTGAAAGTTGAGACAGGCTGAAAGCTAGGCCTTTTGTGCGAAACAGTTAGCCAAGTTGTGAATGCAAAGGAAAAGTTCTTGAAGGAAATTAAAAGTGCTACTTCAGTGAACACGCAAATGATAAGAAAGCGAAACAGCCTTATTGCTGATACGGAGAAAGTTTTAGTGGTCTGGATAGAAGATCAAAGCAGCCACATTTCCTTAAGCCAAAGACTAATCTAGAGAAAGACCGTAACTCTCTTCAGTATTATGAAGGCTGAGAGAGGTCAGGAAGCTGCTATCTAGGACTTTCATAGCTAGAGAGGAGAAGTCAATGCCTGGCTTCAAAGGACAGGCTGACTCTCTTGTTAGTGGCTAATGCAGCTGGTGACTTGAAGTTGAAGCCAATGCTCATTTACCATTCTGAAAATCCTAGGACCCTTAAGAATTATGCTAAATCTACTCTGCCTGGGCTCTATAAATGGAACAACAAAGCCTGGATGCCAGCACATCTGTTTATAACATGGTTTTCTGAATATTTTAATCCCACTGTTGAGACCCACTGCCCCCCCAAAAAAAGATTCCTTTCAAAATATTACTGCTCATTGACAATGCACCTGGTCACTCAGTAGCTATGATGGAGATGGACGATGACATTAATGTGGTTCTCATGCCTGCTAACACAACATGCATTGTGCAGCTCATGGAGCAAGGAGTAATTTCTTTAAGAAGTACACTTCATAAGGTGATAACTGGGCTTCCCTGGTGGTGCAGTGGTTAAGAATCCGCCTGCCAATGCAGGGGACACAGGTTCAAGCCCTGGTCCAGAAAGATCCCACATGTCGCAGAGCAACTAATCCCGTGTGCCACAACTACTGAGCCTGCACTCTAGAGCCCGTGAGCCACAACTGCTGAGCCCGCGTGCCACAACTACTGAAGCCTGCGTGCCTACAGCCCGTGCTCTGCAACAAGAGAAGCCACCACAATGAGAAGTCTGTCACCACAATGAAAGAGTACTCCCTGCTCGCTGCAACCAGAGAAAGCCCACACACAGCAACAAAGACCCAAAGCAGCCAAAAATAAATTAATTAATTAATTAAGAAAATAAGGTGATAGCTGCTGTAGATGGGTATTCCTCTGATGGATCTGGGCAAAATAAATTGAAAACGTTTTGGAAAGCATTTACCATTCTAGATGCCATGAAGAACATTTGTGATTCATGGGAAGAAGTCAACATATCAACATTAACAAGAGTTTGGAAGAAGTTGATTCTAACCCCCAAGGATGACTTTGAGGAGTTCAAGACTTCAGTGGAGGAAGTAACTTCAGAGGTGGTGGAAATAGCAATAGGATTAAAATTAGAAGTGGTGCCTGAAGATGTGATTGAATTGCTGCCATCTCATGATAAAACTTTAGCAGATGAGGAGTTGCATCTTTTGGATGAGCAAAGAAAGTGGTTCCTTGAGATGGAATCTACTCCTGGGAAAGATGCTGCAAAGATTGTTGAAATGACAACAAAGGATTTAGAATATTACACATACTTAGTTGATAAAGCAGTGGCAGGGTTTAAGAGGATTGACTCCAATTTTGAAACAAGTCCTACTGTGGGTAAAATGCTATCAAACAACATTGCATGCTAAAGAGAAATCGTTCATGAAAGGAAGAATCAATCAATGTGGCAAAATTGTTGTCTTATTTTAAGAAATTGCCATGGTCACCTCAGCTCTCAGCAGCCACCACCCTGATCAGCCACCAACATCACGGCTAGACCCTCCACCAGCAAAAAGATTACAACTTGCTGAAGGCTCGATTGTTAGCATTTTTTAAGCAATAAAGTGTTTTTAAATTAAGGCATGTACATTGCTTTTTTAGATATAATGCTATTGCACGCTTAGTAAATAGCATAAATATAATGTTTATATGCACTGAGAAACCCCCCAAAATTCGTGTGACTCAATTGCAGTAGTCTGGAACCAAACCTGCAATATCTCTGGGGTCTGCCTGTATAACATGATGGAAGGTATGTGGTAGACGACCTTTATAACATTTTCTGGGCAACTCTTTACAGTGAATACGGTAGGATCAGTACCCTCTACATATTTCCCGTGCCATCTGGTCTTGAGCACTGCAGACTGAGCAGCCTTGGGCTATTACAGGGATCGGTGTTGTTCGAGGATGTATCATTGGACTTCACCCAGAAGGAGTGGCAGTTGCTGGACCGTGCTCAGAGGCTCCTGTACAGGGATGTGATGCTGGAGAACTACGGGCACCTGGTGTCCCTGGGTAAGCCCAGCTTCCCGTGCAGCTCCCAACAGCATGCATTTCCTGTCTTAGGAACCAAGTCACTGTGGCGCATCATGCACATGAGGTTTTGGATTCAAAAACCTTTTAGGGAACTTGAAAGGATATTGTATTCTCACCTCCCTAGTGAAAGGGTCCCCATCATTCTACAGCTCCTAAAGCTTCTCCCTTCTGATTCTTCAAAGGGATTGACTCCTAAGCAACTTTGCCAAGTCCCATGTCGTTTCCCACAACAGGTCACTGTGTTTCCAAACCTGAGCTGATACTCAAGTTGGAACAAGAAGAAGAACCGTGGATATTAAAGGGACAACTCCCAAGTGAGAGCCACCCAGGTGAGTTAATGCGGTCACCTGGAAGGCAGCCAGGGGAAACTGGATCCAAAGTGGCCAGTTCAGGGGGTAATATCTTTGAAATGGGTTTTAGGAATCTCTTTTAGAGGCTCCAGACTTTTAGGAGTGACTAAAGGCAGATGACGACCATACCTTAGATATTAAGCCTCCATATATCACTCTCATATATAAATGCTCTTTGTTTTCTGTTTGACTTTTATAGAGAGAGATTCGCTTGGTTTTTGTAGAATCCAGTTGCTGCCTTCCTCATCCTAGACCTTTATTTCTCTGTTTTTCTCTCTGTGCAATAATGGCTATCCTTTACGTTCCCTCCTGTGCCAAATGTTCTGTAAATATGCATTTGTTGATGGATCATTTGATTCAATAAATATTTACGAAGCACCAGCTATGCACCAGTCATGTTCTAAGTCACAGGAGATACAAAGCAAAGTCTCTGCTCCTGTCAGTAGATCCAAATAGCAGATCCATATGTAACATGTCTGGTAGTAATTGATACTCTGATAAATTAAAGTCAGATGAAGGGGATGGAGACCGACAGGGAGTCCTTTTTCAAAAGGAAGTCAGGGAAGGCCCCTTTGAGGAGGTGGACAGTTGAACAGGAGAGTAGAATGGAGTCTTGAATGAAGGGATGGAGTGAGCGACGGGTTATCTGAGAGATTCCAGATCAAGGAACAGCAGATGCCAAGACTGTGAGACAGGAGCATGCCTGGTGTAGTCAGAGAACAGCAGGGAAGTTGGTGGGACCGGAGAGGGTTCAGTGAGGAGAAAACAGCAGATGATGTCAGAGAGTTAGCTAGAGGCAAAGCTTTATAGGCCTGGTAAGACTGAATTCTACTCTGAGTAAGATAGTAGGTAAGAGAAGAGGTCAGGGACTGCACCCTTGAGCATTACATTTGGAGGTCACGGAGACATAGGGCTCTAGCAAAAGAGACCAAGAAGGAGCACCCACTATGGTAGAGGGAGAATCAGGAGTCAGGGGTTTCCCAGGAGCCACGTGAAAAAAAGTGTTTTTTAGAAGGAAAGAGTGAATTCCCAATATGCAGATGCAAATGTAGTCAGCATCGCCCCTTTTTTCCCCCTGCAAATTATCCAAAGGCCACAAGGAAAAAAAATTTAATGTCAATTCCATTTTTCTTATAGGTTCGAGGCAGCTGAAATCCCAAACTTTAAAAAAAAGTGGAAAAACTGCCAAAAGCAATTAAAGTCAGGCTTGTTCACAGAAATAGAGAGAAAGTAACGTAGCTGTGGAAATAGAGTTAGAACATATTATGCAGACAGTATTTACTTGGCGATTTTACCACAAATGGAACTTAAAGTGTTGAGATTTTTTTTTAACAGTGGAATAGTAGCATTACTCTGAAGGATATCTAGGTTCTGAGTAGAGCTAAGGACATAATATGTGCTAAGTGAAGACCATGAGAGTGTATTTGTTGTTGGAAACACACAATTGATGGAATTAAATACCCTGGTCTGATAGGAGCTGACAATACTGTAGGCTTGTGGGATGATCAGTTGAACATGTGTTGTGAATTTAGGTATAAAAATCTAGTATAAAGTCTAAGTATGAAAATCCAATATCAGATTTTTCTTGCTAGCATATCGGCCTCTATTTGTTTTATCTGCTACAGAGAAGTCTTAAGTTTTTAAGCATATAACCAATGTTATTGCATAAAATGAAAATAGTAGAAGATAATAATAATCACTCATAGCCAAAAAATTTTAAGACAAAGATTAATAAAGGTCCTAAGACCAAGTCGAATAGCCAGGTGCTTGAGTTCTCACAAAAAAAGAGAAATCAGAGAGGAATAAAAAATGATGTGAAAGTAGAATTAAACAACAAGGTTTTACTGTATCGCACAGGGAACTATATTCAATATCTTGTATTAAACTATAATGGAAAAGAATCGAAAAAAGAATATAGGTATATACATATGTACATGCATAACTGAATCACTTTGCTGTACACCTAAAATTAACACAATATTGTAAATCAATTATACTTCAGTATTTTAAAAGTGAAATTAAAAATTAGTATTGTGACAGGGCACAGTCATTTGGTACAGTACGTCAGCAGATTGAAAGAGGGAAAAGTAGAGTTGTCAGTCAAGACAAATAACTATTGATTAGCTCTGATAGAATCAAATGATATGCAAACATGGCTTATCCTCTATCTTTGCCCTGACCCTTCCCTTGATCACCCTTTAGTCTTCCTTGTCTCCCTATTCAGTGTCCCTTATCTTTGCCCCATTCTTTTAATACCCTCCATCCTTGGATCACTTGTTTTCCTGACATCCTTTGGACTCACTTCACCACTCCTTGTGTTTTATTTCAAACTCTCCATCCATTTTGAGGTAATTTTTGTAACAAGCCGAAGCTTCTAGTATTAATTTTCAGCTTTCTCTCCCTTTTTCTACTGCAATATGTATTTTTGTTTTTGTTTTCATGTACCAACTAAAAGAGTAGGATAAATATGTGCTTAGAAGTTCTTTCATCCCAGGAGACTGTGTCTGAAACCTAAGAATTAACTTAACTTAGGGCATTTGTATACAAGCCTATTCCTTAAGAAATGTGTTAAGATTTATACTGTATGTTAATTTTTTATATTTCTATAAGTCCAAAGAACCAATAACATGGAAGAGATAAACCAAGAAAATGAAGACAAGTATTTGAGGCAAGGTTTATTCATCAACAACAAAACATTGACTGAGGATAGAAATAAGACCTTCAGAGAAACACTTAATATGACCACAAATCCAGTGCCCTCAAAAAAAATATCCCATCAATGTGACCCATTTGTAACAAACTTGAAAAGTGTTTTTGAATTAGTTATTAGTAATAGAAGCAGTGTGAGAAAAATATCTAATGATTTCAATGGATGTGGATTCCTTACTACTGTGAATGAGAAAACCCATACAGGGAACAAGCCCAGTGAAAATGATCAAAAGAGGAAATCCCACAGACAAATTGAGGACTTTATTCAGTGTCAGAAGAATTCAGCTTTGGAGCAATGTCTTGAATATAATCATTGTGAGAAAGCTTTTCACAGAAAAACAGCCTTTGTTGCATGTAAGAGAGCTCATACAAGAGAGAAACCCTCTGAAGGTAACAAATATGGACAAGCCTTCCTCCAAAAGTTAAAGCTTGGTGCTTGTCCAAGAACTCTTAAGGAAAGGAAACCACACGAATCCAGTAAAAATAGGAAATCCTCATGCTTGAAGTCAAAACGTGCACATCAGAGAGCTCACTGTGAATGTAACAAATTGGGGAAATCTTTTAGCGAGAAGTCGAACCTTACTCAACATCAGAGAATGCACACAGGAGGAAAACCTGATGAGTATAACAGAAGTGAGGAAGCCTTGCAGAAGTCATCCCACACTCAAAATGAACGAACTGATACAGAAGAGAAAATCTATGACTGTAACCAGTGTGGGAAATCCTTCCACAAAAAGCCACACCTGACTCAACATCTGAGAACTCACACAACGGAAAAACCCAGTAAGTGTAATGATAGTGAGAAAGCTGTGAAAAAGGAGTCCTGCCTCGCTCTAAAGCAGAGAATTAACACGAGCAAGAAAAGCTTTAAAGGTAGTAAGTGTGAGAAATCCTCCCACAAGACGTTGAAACTCAGTCAACATCAGAGAATGTGCTTGGGGGAACCAAATAATGAGTGTAGTGAAAGTGGGAGGGTCTTAAATAAGAAATCACACCTCACTCAAAATCAGAGGGCTCACAAAGGGAAGAAAACCTATGACTGTAATAAATGTGGGGACAGCTTCCCTAAGAAAACAGACCTTTCTCAACATCAGAGTGTGCACACAGGAAAAAAGCCCTATGAATGTAGTGAATGTGGGAAGTCCTTTTTTGTAAAGTCCAACCTCACTGAGCATCAGAGAACTCACACAGGAGAAAAACCCTACAAATGTCGTGAATGTGGAAAATCCTTCTGTCAGAAGTCAGCCCTCACCGTACATCAGAGAACTCACACGGGAGAGAAACCCTATAAATGTAATGAATGTGGGAAAACCTTCTGTGTTAAGTCAAACCTTACTCAACATCAAAGGACCCACACAGGAGAGAAACCCTATAAATGTAATGAATGCTGGAAATCTTTCTGCGTGAAATCCAACCTCATTGTACATCAGAGAACTCATACAGGAGAGAAACCCTACAGATGTCCCGAATGTGGGAAAACCTTCTATGAAAAGTCAGCCCTCACAAAACATCAGAGAATTCACACAGGGGAAAAACCCTATGAATGTAATGAATGTAGAAAAACCTTCAGCCAGAGGTCAGCCCTCACCAAACATCAAAGAAAAAAACATAAGAAGAAAACTCCCACCAACACTCTCCACGTGCAGAAGCCATCCTCTGCAGTTCATAGCCATTGAACATCAGCAAAATCATAGGACAGAACCGCTTAGATGTCAACACATGTAGGAAAGTCTTTATCAACAGGTTAGAGCTAATTGGAATTACAGAAGTAACATAGGAGCGAAATAGGAGCTCTCTATGTATGCTTTGATTGTGTGAAAGCTCTCAAGAAGTATTCAAAAATATGGAGGGCAAATGTATTATTTTAAGGGATATGGATAAAAATGTTCTTGTGGGAAAATGTTCTTGTGGAAATAGAAGTCGTATTTCAGATGTGATACCAAACTTGTTACAAAAAAAGATAATAAAATATTCAGTTCTTAATAGAATGTGAAAGTGGAGCTTTTGTCGGGAATAAGTTAAGGTCATTGGCACAGCAGTGTTAAATATATATGTGAAGACCTTCTGAAGTATATGGATAGGTATATAGTGCATGAGTGTGTTATATAACATGAATTACGTGTATGTTGGATTTACATAGGGAACCCACCTCTCTCTGAATCTCAACAATACAGTATGTAAGTGAAAATTGAACAGTGACATAATGTGTGCCTCAACAATTGTACTTCTAGATACATACCCTAAAACAACTGGGCGTTCTAAAGGGTGTTTGGAAATACTGGGGTGATTCGTTGTCACTATGACTGAGGGTGCTTCAGGCATTTAGTGTGTGGGAGGACCAAAGATATGCAATACCCTGCACCATGTCAGAGAAAGGACAGGAGAAGGGGCTCATCCAGGATGCCAGCAACTCCATCACAGGAAAACCTTGCCCTAAAGAAACTCTTGCACATCTGCACCAACAAACATGTACAAGAAGGTTCATTGCAACCTTTCAGGGTTTTGTAATGACAATTGAAAAAAAGAGAAAGTAGCAAATGTCCATTAACAATAGACTAGATGAATATTGGTATGTTTATACAATGGGAATAACATACACCAATGAAAATGAAGCTCAGTTATACACATCATGATTGTTATCTTAAAACAATAATGTTTAATAAAAAAAAATATGAATACCATATTATTGCATTTATATAAAGTTCAAAAACAAAGAATTCAACAGTACACTGTTGAGGGATACATATATAAGCAGTAAAACTACAAAGGAAAGCCAGTGGCTGGTTAACAGAAAATCTAGGATAGCAGTTACATCTATGGAGGATGGAGGGGCTTACAATTAGGGAGGAAGCTTTATTTGGGAAATAGACCCACACAAATATGCCCAACTGGTTTTTTACAAAGGTGCAGAATGAACTCAGTGGAGGAGAATAGACTTCAACAAATGGTGCTGGAGCAGTTGGACAGCTATAGGTGAATAAATAAATGAAACTCAACCTCCTGAGGAGGAAAGTATGGGCTTTGGATTCAGACAAACCTGACTTTGAATGCCAGCTTTACCACTTACCACTGTGTGGTTCTGGCTTTAATAACCTTTTCTCATAAGGTTATTAAACCTTGCTGAGCCTCAAACCCAAGCCTAGAGCTCATCAATGACACGTTAGGGATGCTGGGGAAATAAAAGGTAAATGAATGGGCTACATTAAATTTACTAGGGTATGTTCCCAAAATGGCCAGCAGAGGGCTCTAGTCGCACATGAAAGACTCCACCACGTCTCTGCTCCGGCTGAAAGCGGTCTGCCTTCCAATCCCCACTCTCATTTCAGCCACCCATTTTCATTAACCCACATTAATGCACAGTGCTGGGGAGACATTTTTCACAGTTACGTGTGTCACTGCGTTTCTGTCAAAGAAACATACCAGATAATTTAAATTATAATACTGCTTTTTTCCTGCCTGCTTTAGTTTTTTCTTAACGGAATAGACATGCATTCTCAACAGGGGCAATATTGCTCCCAAGGGGGTGAAACTTTGTTCTTGAAGCCTGAAAAAATTCTTAGCTATTACAATGGTTTGTGGCCCTCAAAGGACCATATTACATAAATAGATCTGCAGTATATCTGTGGTATTAAATTTTTATGGGGAGGACAATTAGGAAAAATAATATCTAAAAAGTCCCCTTGGAGGAGCTATAACTTAAAAAAATAAAGGTTGGGAAACACTGGAATAAGGGGAGATGAATGAAGAGAAGATGCCATCATTGTACCACACCTGAAGTTAGGGACACGTAGCATAATTCTTTCTCCTATAATTTGGGGACTGCCATGGCAGTGTCCAACCTCAACAATTCCTAACTGGAGGTCTTGTCATTGTTCAGAATGTCCCTCTGCCCCTTTCTGACTCCTCTGAGAGACACCACTTTCAGTGATTCAAAAGGAGTCTCTCCTGGGAGGACTTCTTCAGAGATGCCGCATGCCCTCACCCTCCCACCGGAGTTGCCAAGATTGAGCAGAGGAGGGCCAGATGGCACAAGCAAGCTGAGTGAGTAAGCAACCCTGACCCCCATTTCATCCACCTGTTGCCTGCTCCTTGGCTTAAACCTATGGCTGAGGGAATTCCCTGGCTGTCCAGTGGCTAGGACTCCACGCTTCCAGTGCTGGGGGCCCGGGTTCAATCCCTGGTGAGGGAACTAAGGTCCTGCAAGCCACTTGGCACTGCCAAAAGAAAAAAAAAAAAACTTATGGCTGTATGCAGTGGGAAGTGGGTCCCTTATGACCAGTTGACAGAGGAGGAAGAAGCCTGAGCTTGGTATATGGAGGAGGTGCCCAATTTTGATGGTAGATGGACATATCCATCCATCATGGCCTCAAACTGAGAACAGCATAGTTACCAGGAAGGGCTCAGATCCCTTAGGAATGAGGGTTGAAGGTCACACCACCAGGTAAGCCACCATATCCAGCAGAGGTGCCAAGGGTGAGGGGAATCTAGAATTGACAGTAGAGATTAGAGCTTTTCTGAGCAGCTGCCCTAGCTCTGCGCCTACCTCTTGTTACACAAGGAAAAACAAATTTCTCATATGTTTAAGCCACTGTGATTCAGGTTTCTGTTGCACGCATTTCTGGCTGATACAGGATTCCTAACAGTAGCATATGCCTGGGTTTTGTTCTCTAATCCTATTTAGCACACCTTGCGTTTTAATAGGACAATTCAGTCCCTTTGAGATTACTGTAAAAATGGATATATTTTATTTTATTCCTTCCATTTTATTCGAGCTTACTATTTATTTACTTTGTTATTTCTCTTCCTTTTTCTTGTTTTTCTGGCTTGATAATATGGCCATTTATTATCTGTTTTTCTTTTATTTTTTTTAAAGTATAATTTACATACAACAAATTACACACATATTAAGTATACAGTTTAATGAGGGTTTTTTGTAGTTGTTGTTTGGGGTTTCTTTGGCTGGGCCTCACAGCTTGTGGAATCTTAATTCCCCAACCAGGGATTGAATGCGGGCCCTTGGCAGTGAGAACATGGAGTCCTAACCACTGGACAGCCAGGGAATTCCCTCTGTTTTTCTTTCAGATTTTGGTGTTCTATAGAGCTAGCAATTACCTTTTCTTTTTCATATTCAGAAAAAAAATACATAATCACAATTATATAATCTTCCATTATATGAAAAACACCATCTATTTCTTCACATTAAGATGACCGATTGGGCTTCCCTGGTGGCGCAGTGGTTGAGAGTCCGCCTGCCGAGGCAGGGGACACGGGTTCGTGCCCCAGTCCGGGAAAACCCCACATGCCACGGAGCGGCTGGGCCCGTGAGCCATGGCCGCTGAGCCTGCGTGTCTGGAGCCTGTGCTCCGCAATGGGAGAGGCCACAACAGTGAGAGGCACGCGTAACGCAAAAAAAAAAAAAAAAAAAAGATGACAGATTGTAATTCTTTTACATCATGCTCCCCAAGCCCCAAAGAGATTTAAATGCTTTAATTTTTTCCTCTCCACCTGCCCCTCCCCAAGTATCAGGCTGAGATCCTTCAGTATTTATAGTCCCGTATTATTATTAGTCTTCCTTTAGGATTCCCTTTTCCCCTCAAAAGTCTGTAGATATTATTACATCATCATTTACTTCCAGTATTGCAGATGAGAAGTCCAATGCCAGCCTCACTGATTTTCATTGTAAGTTACTTATTTTCCCTCTCTGGAGGTTGGTAAGCTTTATATGTATACTTGGTGTTCGTTTTTGGGGGGGGGTGGGGAGAAGCTCTGTTTGGAATTCAGTGACCCCTTAAAATCTTCTGATCAGGTCTTTGTTGGAAAAATTTCAGGGAAAATTTCCTCCATTGTTTTGTTTCGTTATTGCCTGCCTTCCACTTCCTCCATTTGATGAATTTCCGTTTTTCCAATAATAATTCCAATATTGAATAATTCAAATAGACAGGTATTTGGTTGCCTCCATCATCCCCCCAACCTCTCTGATTTCACCTCATCATTTCCATCTCTTTAAATTTTTGATATGTGTTTTATTTCTTCATTTGGTATTCCACATCCAGTTGCACCAGTAACCTTCCTCTCCTTTGATTCATCTCCTGAAATGTTTAGTCTGAATATGAGATTTTCCTTCAATCCAGAACATGAGTGTGTGTGTGTTTGTGTGTGTGTGTGTGTGCACGCATGCACGTCACACTGTATCTGTGGATCCTTCGGGTGTCATTTTCATCGTCAGTTTCTGTTCAGATTACCTTCTCTCTTCTCCTGTAGGTTTGTACTGGCTGTTCTCTGTGATACACCAGTTCTCTCTCTTTCTCATTTCGAAGACCCCGCAGGTACGTTGGTATTTTCCTTCGCTGACTCCCCGGGGTGCGTGTTCAGCTGCTGGGGATCTGCGGCAGGTCAGGCTCTTGAGTCATGGACCGCCCAGCAGTCTTTGCTCTTCTGGGTCAGCAGTGCTCCGGCTGGTGGGTCGCTGGTCCCAGAAGGACTCCCTCTGCTCCTTCGTCTCCTCATCTGGCATTTTCCCAGGGTAGAAAGGATTGAGCACACCGATTTACTCCCCCTCGGCTTTCTGAGCACTGGAGCAGTAAGACTGAAGAGTACTCACAGGGGCAGGCACACAGCTCCCTCAGGAAGTTCTTGGATTTGCATAAGTCAAGTGTTCCCAGATGTTACCTCTTTCCTTCTGACCGTCCCTACTGGGTCCTGGGCCTCTGGTGGCCCGGCTCTCACTGAACTCAGACTAGCCCCCAGAGATCACTAGATCTTGCTTCTACCCTAAAACCTCAAAAAATGCTGGCCTCAAAAACAAAAAAGCTGCTGGCCTCAAAAAATGTTCAGTAGCTGGTTTTAAATTGAAAGATGAGGGCAGCAAGGATGTATTCAAGCAACTGTTTACCCAGAATTCATAGGACACTTCCGTATACAGTAAGTCCCCTACATACGAACCTTCAAGTTGAGAACTTTCAAAGATGTGAACATGCGTTCCATCAGCATCAGGCATGAGTGAAATTGCAGCTCACCTTCCTCAGTAATTCTTCTTGCCCGTTCACTTGAAGCCAGCCCCTGTATGCCAGCTGTTGTGCTGTACTACTGTACTTTTCAAGGTACTGTACTGTAAGATTAAAAATGTTTTATTTTTTGTGTTTGTTTTTTATGTACTATTTGTGTGAAAAGTATTATAAACCTATTACATTACAGTGCTGTATAGCCAATTGTGTTAGCTGGGTATGTAAGCTAACTTTGCTGGACTTACGAACAAATTAGACTTATGAACTTGCTCTCAGAATGGAACTCATTCGTATGTAGGGAACTTACTGTAGTCAAAAGGCAGAAATACTATAGGCCATTTCACAGACTATAATGCAATGAAACCAGAACACATCAACAAGAATAGCCAAAGAAAAAACAAAAACCTCACCACCACCAAGATCCCTATAGACACGAATATCCAAAATTCACTCTTTTAGCTACCATCAGGTTAGAGAGAAAATCAGAATAGAAATTATAAATTATTTTAATGAATAACAATGAGAACACAAAATATCAAAATCTTTGAAGTGTGACCAAACAAAAATTCAAAGGAAGAATTACAGATTTAAATAACTTTATTAGAAAAACAAATAAAAGATTTAAAATAATGAAGAGGTCCCAGGGAAAGATAGCAGATGGAATATTCAAGTCTAATTTTGGTCCCACTGAGACACCTATTAAAAATAGAGTAAAGGGATTTTATTTTCACCTTTATATTTTGTAAAATTTCAAATCCCCAGAAAAGGCAGAAGAATGCTACAATAAACATCTCTATACGAACCATTTAGATTCACCAATTGTTATGATTTTGCTGTATTTGCTTTATTTCTCTCTCTCTTTTTATACATATATACACATTTTTTTCTGAATCATTTGAAAATAAGTTACCAATATTGTGACCCTTCACTCATAAGCATGTATCACTTAAGAATAAGGGCAATCTACAAACTCAAATAAATAAATGTTTCTTCAAATACAGAATGTACATTTTTATACATACATGAGCATTTACTAAAATTTATCATCCACTTGGCTATAAGGAAAATCTTGAAAAATTCAATAAATTAGATATTTCATAGGCTATCATCTCTGCTCATCATTCAATAAAAATGAAGTAAATAGTTTTTAAAGTCACCAAAATATGCTAACTACATGGAAATTAAATCTAAGAAACACACTGTTTGGGAACACTTGAATCAAAGGAAAGAAAAATGAAATTACAAATTATCTAGAAAACGAAGAAATGGAGAATTCTTCATTGGAAAACTTACAGGAGATAGAAAAAAATTCAAAGGAAATTTTTTAGCCTTAAGTAACTTCATCACTAAATGGAAAGAACTTGATACTTTATGTGATTCGATTTAAGCATTGCTCAGATCCATAGCCACACCCTACACCGTACTCTTCTTCCACACCTGTCACCCCCTCACTCTCTCTGTCCCCAGGCACTGCCCTGCTTCAATGAACAGCTACCACCTTGAAAGACTGACTTATATCTTCCCTCTTAGAGAAGAAATGAGGGCATTTTGTTGTTGTATGTGCTCCATAGGTTACAAGAGGGTGAAAGCAGATCTGAAAGGTGCAATGGGTAGAATTGCTAGCCTTAGGTTATGCACCACTGCAGATCTCTGTGGCATTCCCCCCTCAACCCCACTACTCACCAACCTCACCCCTAAATCATTTGCCTTAACTCCTAGATGGAGAGACTCTACAGGGAACAGCAAGCTATTCCCTGGTCATTAAGCCAGGTCATGGCCTCTGCCATCGACTGCACTACAGGCTGAGGAGCCCCACAGTAGCACAGACAGAAAGGGAGAGACAGACCACTATATGCGGTGGCCAGATTGGTCCAGGAGGCTCTGGCTTCCCCAGAGGCCAGGTAATACTGCCTGGATGCATCAGGTTAATGCCCTGTGGGGCAGACTTTGAACCATAGGAGATGGGGGACAGGAAGGACCCAATGGATAAATTCTTCTCACCTTCTCCTCCTGAGGGATGCTCTAAGACAGAGGAGTTCATACAACCTCTCTGAGGATGTACTGTGAGCCCAAAGAATTAGCCACACTGGTTACAAAACTGTGAACCTCTCAGGAATGCAGCCTCTTACCTTTGCTCTCCTCCCTCCCTGCCTCACTTTTTCCTTCAACCTGGTTTCTGTTGTTCCACAAACCCAGTGAAGTGTTAGCATGTAAACTTTTGACACAGGCTCTATTTTCTGGGGAACCCAGGATAAGACAATAGTCTCCTTGAGAAATAGAAAAAGAACAAGAAAATAAGCTGAAAAAAAGTAAGAAGAGAGAAATCATTAAGATGGAAGATATTTTTTAAATAGTAAGAAAAAATAAATACCAAATCTCTTCTTGGAGGAAAACCATCCCAGTATACCAGTCAGGGTTCTATAGTGAGTTCTATATTGCAAAAGAAGCTGATCCTGATGATTCAGGAGCAAGCAAGTTGTTTAAATAGATATCGAGTAGCTCACTATGTCATTGTGAGGGCTGAAAAGCCAGACTGAAGGTTAAGCGATGCCCCGAACCATACCCAGTTCTGCCCGATGAGGAAACTGCTGCTGCTGTCACCACCCTCCCAAAGCCAGGACCTTGACCTTGAAACTACTGTTGGGACTGCACTGTCAAAGCTCATTGCCTGTGCCATCTGGACCCATGGAAATGGAAACTCCATGTAGAACCTGATTCCCCGTGTAGCTCACTTCCCATTCATTCCATGAAAGTCAAATACACACATCCTGATGGTGAGGGAGGCTGGGAATTTGAGTTCTGATGAATAATTTCTCCAAATATAAAAGAGCTATTCAAAAGATGATGGGAAGTGATGAATCAAATGTCTACGATAAGCAATAAAATAGATACATCTCTCAGGAGGCAGATAAAAGATAAGTGAAAGAGAACAAAAATATTTTAAAAATAGTTCTGGCATGACCGATGATCTGGAATAGTGCTGTGCAATAGGAATATAATGTAAGCTGTGTATGTAATTAAAATTTTTCTCTGGGACACATTAAAAAGTAAAAAAGAAATATATGAAGTTAATTTTAATACTTTATGTAATCCAATATATCCAAAATATTATGATTTCAACATGTAATCAATATAAAAGTTATTAAAGAGACATTTTTCATTCCTTTTTCTTATATCAAGTCTTGGAAATCCGGTGTATATTTTAAACTTACAGCCCATTTCAATTCAGACCAGTCACATTTCAAATAATGTAATTGTCACACGCAGCTAGTGGATAGTATAGCCGATAGTGTAGAGATTGAAGAAATAAAATCAGAACCCTATTTCACATCGTTTAAACAAAAATAAATTCCAAATGAGTTAAAGACAAATCTAAAAAATCAAACCATTAAAATCTTAGAACACCTGTAACACTATACCTACTTAGCCCTCAATCAGATCTTGTGACCCATCTGCAATGCAGATGACAGATAAAGGGTTAATATCTATATATACAAAGAGCATCTGCAGATTAGTATCAGCATTAAACTGGCTAGACACTATCACTAGACTATTCATAGAAGAACAAATCCAAATGGTGAATAAACCTAAAAAGATGTTCAACTTCCCTAGGAGTCAGGGAAATGCAAATTACATAACAATGAGATATCACTTTACTCACATCACACTAGCAAATCAATCGGGAGCATGATAACATCTACTACAAGCTGGGAAGGGACTCTCTTCACCACATTCCAGTAGCGATGACCTTGTTGGAGAGCAATCTGGCAAAATGTATATCAAAGTAAAACAACTCCACATACTCTTTGACCCAGCAATCTCATGCCCGGGAATCCATCCCATTGAAATCAAAGCACCAGAATATATGTAGCGGTGGTTATTCACATCAACAATCAACATGATTGCAATAAAAACAAAGTGTATACTCAGAAGAATAGTTGAATACTTTGTGGTACATTTATATCATGACATGTCGCACAGCCATTAAAAAAGAATTTCTTAAACCTCTATCTAGTGACTTGAGGGAACTTCTATCTTTCATCTCTGCAAGATGCAGAGAAATGTACTATAAACTGCGGTTCGATTTCTGTAAGAGATACGGACAGAAATCTACATAGGTATATACATTTGCATCTGAGTTTATGAGCATGAAAAAATATAGAAGAATATAATACATCTGCTAGCAAGGCTACCTGGGAGGAGGAAAAGCAGATGGTACAGATGGAGAGACAAACAGGAAGGGAGGAAAGAAAATATGAGAATAGGAGAAAAGTGAGAAGGGGGGTTAAAAGGAAAAAACTATTATTTCAAATAAGGACAATTTTTGTAAAAGTTATCATGCGTGTGTGAACAGGGAAAACGTATCTCCATATAAATCTATTCTATACATCTTGTTAATCACGGTAACACCTTACTTGATTTTTTGACTACTCGTTCTGTGGATTTCTAACAGGTAAGTTAAAGTTTCTCACAAAACTGTGGATTTGTTGTTTTTTCTTGTAATTCTATCAGGTTTAGTATTATATATCTCAATTCTATGTTACTAGGCACATATAAGCACAAAGACTAAACTTATTTGTAGATTAAATATTTCATCAATATCTATTTTTGTCTTTTCAAATCATACTGATTATTTTTGCCTTGAAATCCATTTTGCCTAATGCTAAAATTGGTGCTTTCCCTTTGCTGACATTTGCCTGGAATACCTTTTTCCATCTCAGTATTTTCAGTTTTTCTATATTGCCCTGTTTTTGCTGTCTCTTATAAAACATCACACAGTTTGACTTTTTAAACTCAAGAGTCTTTGTCTTTTAACAGTGAATGTAATAGATTTACATTTATTATGGTTATTGATATATTTGCACATGTTCTACCAATTTACCATGGATTTTCTATTGCATATGCTGTTTTCATGCTTCTCTTTCACCCCTGCTTTTTGGTTAGTTGATAGCATTTTGTTTGTCCTCAATTAATTTTTCTTCTGATGACTTGGAAAATGTATATTCTGTTCCTATTATCTTTATATCTTTGACGCACATAGTTAAGCATATTCTTAATCAACATCTAGAGTTAATTAACATCTATATCTTCCCACTAAATAAAATGAGAATCTTAGCATGCTTTTACTTTTCTCTCCTACCTCCTTCCCAGATTTCATACCTCTCAACCCCATGTTATCATCTTAGCTTTTAGTTAATTATTATAAGTAAAGATATTTATTTAAACTTAAAAATAAACCTTTCCCAGCGGTGCGCAGAATTATAAGGATGTCTGCAGAGATTTGAAAAATGGCAACAAATGAAAGTATCAGCATCTTTAGTTCAGCATCCTTGGCTGTGGAGTCACTTTTACCTGAGAATCCTCTGCAGGAACCATTTAAAAATGCTTGGAACTACATGTTGAATAATTATACAAAGTTCCAGATGGCAACATGGGGATGCCTCATAGTTCATGAGGTCCTTTATTTCTTGTTCTGTTTACCTGCATTTTTGTTTCAATTTATACCTTACATGAAAAAGTACAAAATTCAAAAGGATAAAGCAGAAACGTGGGGAAATCAATGGAAATGTTTTAAAGCACTTCTCTTAAATCACTTTTGTATCCAGCTTCCTTTGATTTGTGGAACCTATTCTTTTACAGAGTATTTCAATGCTCCTTATGATTGGCAAACAATGCCAAGATGGTACATGCTTTTGGCAAGATGGTTTGGCTGTGCAGTGATTGAGGATACATGGCACTACTTCCTGCATAGGCTCTTACACCACAAAACACTATATAATCATATTCATAAAATTCATAAAAATTCATTAAAAAAATTCATCATGAGTTTCAGGCTCCATTTGGAATGGAAGCTGTATACGTACATCCTCTGGAAACCCTAATTCTTGGAACTGGATTTTTTCATTGGAATCATGCTTTTATGTGATCATGTTCTTCTTCCTTGGGCCTGGGTGACCATTAGTTTGATAGAAACTGTTGATGTCCATAGTGGTTATGACATTCCTCTCAACCCTTTAAGTCTCATTCCTTTCTATGCTGGTTCTCAGCAGTCAGGATTTCCACCACATGAACTTCATTGGAAACTATGTTTCGACATTTACATGGTGGGATAGACTTTTTGGAACAGACTCTCAATTTACTGCCTACAATGAGAAGATGAAGGTTGAGAAAAAGACTGAATAAACATCTCACATAACCCTTCCTGAAGACACACATTTCCTGAATTGAAGCTAGTAGCTAACATTGCTTCTGGGGAGTGGAAATAAACATGTCTTGGTTGCTAAGTGATAAAAAATACATTAACAACTTTTAATTATCTTCCTAGTGGGAACTTTTATATGTTTAAGTACAGTTTCTCTGAGGAAGCTTTAAAGGCCATGTTGCTAACCTCACAAAAAGGATTTAAGTAATGGAAGGAGTATTAATGTAGATCTTTTCCCCAAGTTGTACTATAGGTCTGAAGCGGAAATTGGTCTTCAAACCTTTTATTTTATTTTATTTTATTTTATTTTTTAAATTTACTTTTATTTATTTATTTTTGGCTGCATTGGGTCTTTGTTGCTGAGCGAGCGGGCTTTCTCTAGTTGCGGTGAGCGGGGTCTACTCTTCATTGTGGTGTGCGGGTTTCTCATTGTGGTGACTTCTCTTTGTTTTGGAGCATGGGCTCTAGGCGTGCGGGTTTCAATAGTTGTAACACATGGGCTCAGTAGTTGTGGCTCGCGGGCTCTAGAGCGCAGGCTCAGTAGTTGTGGTGCACAGGCTTAGTTGCTCCGTGGCATGTGGGATCTTCCCAGACCAGGGCTCGAACCCGTGTCCCCTGCACTGGCAGGCGGATTCTTAACCACTGTGCCACCAGGGAAGCCCTCTTCAAATCTTTTAAATATATAGTGGCCATTTCAAGAACTCTTAGTAGCATTGAACTTTAAACACTTCTTTGGAATTTGCTTAAAGATCAAATGCCATGGGTTGAACCACACCAATCTGTACAGTGTGAGGGAGTGCTAACGCTGAAACAGCCAGCACTGGGAATTTCTACTCTTATCTGGAGCTGGCCAGTTTGGGGTGATTCTCTTTCTTTGAGAAGTCCTTTTTGATTACAATGTACTACTCTTATCTATAAATTAAGGCATTTCTGAATTGATGAAAGACTATTTTAGTCTAAAAGTTTTCAGGTTACTTGAATTTTTTAAACACTGGGCTTTATTTCTGCTACGTACCCTTTCATTTTTGCACATCAAGTTTTCATTATACTTAAAGCTGTATCTTGAAACTTTGTGTACTGACTTGCTGTATTTGCACTTGGAGCTATTGAAACAAATGATTTTGTTTGATTAAATAAATAAACCTTTCTGGTTTCCTTGCTTACCTGTGCTTCTTATATCACACATTTTCTTCCTAAATTTATTTTCTCTTTGTTGGAGTATATCTTCTACACCAGTGGGCTCTCAACCAGAGGCTATCCTGCACCCCTTCCCAATGTAGGGGTGTTTTGTATTGTCATAGTGATTGAGGAGGAACGCTACTGGCATTTAGTAGACGGCAGTGAAAGACACTAAGCAACCTGCCGCGTGGGGATCCGTCTTACACGATGAACAATTGTTCCACCCAAAATGCCAGCAGGACCCTGTTGAGAAATGCCATTCTGTATGGACTGTGAGTTGCAAACTTTTTTAGTCTGCTTGTGTCTTAAAATGTCTTTATGATGCTCTTACGTTTGCTTGATAGCTTGGTTGGGTAAAGATTCCTAAATTCACAAGTATTTGGCCAGAGAAATTTGGAGATATCATTCTGTTGTTTTCTTGCTTACAAAGTTGCAAATGAGAAGGCTGATTATTGTATTCTCATTCCACCCTAGATAATTTTATTTCACTTCCTTTTTATCCTTGGTGTCCTGAAATTTCATCATGATGTAATTAGTTGTAGGCCTTTGACAGTCTTCTTATAAATTACAGGACACAATTCCTGTGAACTGTAGAGGACCTAAACTAGGTCCTCTCAATATAAGAGCTCATGTATTTAAGTTTTAAGAAAATGGCTTGAATTATTGCCTTGCTTCAGGGATTCTCTCCTTCCTTCACTTTCTTCTCTCATTCTGTAACTCACGTTAAGCAGACAGTGAACTTGTGCATCTCTTTCTTAATACTTTGTTCATACTTCCCATGTATTTCTTCTTTTGCACTGCATTTTGGGAGACTTCCTTAGCTTGATCTTCTGGTTTACTAACTAACTCTTCAAACTATTTTGCCCTTCAACCCATCTATTGAAATTTTTATTTTTAAAAGAATTATTAGTTTTATTTTAAAAAGAAAAAACTTTTTCATTTACAAAACTTTGGGGTGCTTTTGAAAAACATTGATGTGATAAGCTCTCTCATGTGACCAAGCTTTTCATGATACTTTTCCTATAGTCTGGTTCTATTTGCTTTCTTAACTCTGTTTCATCACCTGTTAACCAGGAATAATAATACCTACCACTCCATTTCATTGTGATGATTAGAGTTAACATAACATGATGCCTGGTATGTAGTGAGCTAAATACTTGTTGGATGAATATACAAAGCAGAATAATAAATGTAAAAAACCTGGCACATATATAGTAGGCCCTCATTAAATGGAAGCATGTTACCATTATTATTATTATCCCTGTTAGTATTTGCTGAGACAGTGGCATTCGAGGATTTTACATTCTTGGTTTCAACCAGGTGAGAACACCGCCACCTCTCCCACGCCCAGATCCACGACACGGACTGCTTTGTAACTTTGCCGAGGCACGAACTTGAACTACAAATTGGCAGGCTGGTGAGTGGGAGTGGGAATCTGCCCAGCATCTGTCTCCCAAAATGGCTTCTTATGTTTTTATTTAATATGTGAAGCCAGTTAACCCTCACCACCACCCTGAAAGGCAGATGTCATTATCCCCGTTTTATAGGATGATAAACCTGAAGAAATTCACAAGGCAGTGGTTTAGGCTTCTGCGCTCAGCAGTCAGACAGATGGGGTTCTTTCTGACTCAAGAAATGGATGCTCTGGGGCTTCCCTGGTGGCGCAGTGGTTGAGAGGCCGCCTGCCGATGCAGGGGACACGGGTTCGTGCCCCGGTCCGGGAAGATCCCACATGCCGCGGAGCGGCTGGGCCCGTGAGCCATGGCCGCTGAGCCTGCGAGTCTGGAGCCTGTGCTCCGCAACGGGAGAGGCCACAACAGTGAGAGGCCCGCGTACAGCAAAAAAAAAAAAAAAAAAAAAAAAATGGGAAGACCAGGTCCTTTTCCTCTTCCAGGCTTGCAGCTCCTGTGAGTACTCCCCCTTCCCCTTAGCAGAGACTAGAATGGGGCTGCTGGCAAAGCCGCAGTGCAGTTCTCAGAATCCCAGTGCCAGCACCGCAAAGCAGCGTGTGGAAAGGTGGGTTTCAGCTGAGAGACAATAGCTTGATAACTGAATAGGTGACATTCTATGCTCCGCGGCAGGTGGGATATTCCCGGACCGGGGCACGAACCCGCGTCCCCTGCATCGGCAGGCAGACTCTCAACCACTGCGCCACCAGGGAAGCCCTTCCCCATTTTAAAAAAAATTTATTTTATTTATTTATTTTTGGCCGCGTTGGGTCTTCGTTGCTGCGCGCGGGCTTTCTCTAGTTGTGGATGGTGGTGGCTACTCTAGTTGCGGAGCACAGGCTCTGGGCACGCGGGCTTCAGTAGTTGTGGCTCGCAGGCTCTAGAACGCAGGCTCAGTAGTTGCGGTGCACGGGCTTAGTTGCTCCGTGGCACGTGGGATCTTCCTGGACCAGGGCTTGAACCTGTGTCCCCTGCATTGGCAGGCAGATTCTTAACCACTGCGCCACCAGGGAAGCCCTCCCATCTTCTTTCGTGGGATTCCTGTGAGCATCACCCCAGCATCACTCATTGACCTTGGCAGTGGCCATTTCTTCCTGTGACACCAGTTGAATCCAGTTTGCAGGTTTTTAAACACTATCAGAAGGCTTCTTATGCCCCTGCAGACACCAGCACCTGCTGTGCAGCACCCCGTCGTCAAAGGTCTGCATCCCACACTCATAGCCCCTCCTCTGAGCTCAGACACCAGCACAAGCTGGCCAGGAACCCCTCCTCAGAGGTTTCTGAAACCACGTCTAAGTTTTAATAACGCCAATGTGTTTCCTTTGTTCCTTGAGCCTTAGAGGTGGTAGATGGTTCCTGCAGTCACTGCCTCTGTGACAACATCGAGTTCTTTTGATCCTTTTTTAGTTTTCTACTTAACAACTTTATACCTAGTTAATAATGCTTTATATTGATTGATCTCTTTTAAATAACTGGTGTGGTTTCTAACTCCTGACTAGATCGACCCTGACTCATACATAGCCTGGAAGGGGTAGACCATCCCCTAGGCCAAGATGTGACCGTACATCTAAATGAAGACATAAAATCTCCAATGGAAGTGGGTGAACTTCAGAAGAGGATTGGTCAGCCATTGAAGACTGGACCAGCGAGAGCCAGCAGCACAGACCCCAGCAGGACATCCTCAGCAGTGGCAAGAGGACAAACCATCGTCATCCGCAGCCTGGATGACTGTAAGGAGCTCTGTTGGAGGATGAGACCACGACTCAGGATGGCGACCAGGTAGATTTAGTGCTTCCTTATG
Source organism: Grampus griseus (assembly GCF_964374135.1). Lineage (NCBI taxonomy): Eukaryota > Metazoa > Chordata > Mammalia > Artiodactyla > Delphinidae > Grampus > Grampus griseus. The sequence continues at coordinate 74,573,736 of NC_139008.1, read as the reverse complement.
TACAGGAGCACATGGCTGCTCAGCATAGCCTCATGAGCAAAGCAAACGGTTAATCTTACATAGGTTTGGGGAAGAGTTTGCTTCGGGATTACATTGGTTCCAAAAGCGGGAGTGGGGTGATGCCAGCCTCAGAAGCATGTTCCTTTCAGTGAATCCACTGCAGATTAGCTGGTTTTCAAAGCACAGACTGTCACTGATTGGTTGGTTTCAGAGGCAGGATCAGTGACATGAGTTGCCTTTGACCTGTTAGACAGGTTTAAGACCAGTTCTCTTATTTATTTATTACTAGGACTATAGAAAAATCAGTCTTTTCCTAGGAGTGCACAGGCTTTTTAATATTCACATCCCATTTGGTCCTCCTGCTTCCATCTTTGAATCCTACCAGCCATTCTCAACACAATCTGATCACAGCACCCAAGAGATCTTTTTGCAAAACTCAAATTGGATCGTGTCATTCCCCTGCTTCCAACCCTCTCATGGATTCCTGTTGCACGTAGAACAAAACTGAAACTCTCCACAGCAGAGCTGACAAGACCTGCATTAGCTGGCTTCTCCCTGCCCTTCTCTTCCCTTTGTTTGATCTAACGACCCAGTTCAAGTCAGGATCTCTCCTACCTCCAGGTCTTCCCACATTGCTGGCCCTTCTGCCTGGAACACTCTCCCCTTCACCCTTCACCTGGAAAACTCCTATTCATCCATCAAGTCTCAATATAATCATCACCTCCTCAGAGAGGACCTCCATGACTGTGCAGTCCTTCTGCTTTAGTTGCTGAAATGTGGGGAAATGAGCCTAATCATTCTCCTATAACATTTATCCCTGTTTATAATAACACATTTTTAAATTAATTAATTAATTTAGTTAGTTATTTGCTTGTTTGTTTGCTGTCTATCTCCCCTGCAGGGCTATGAATGCTCTGAGGGCAGAGACTGCGTTTGTTTTGCTCACCACTATACAACCAGTGGCTGGCGTACACCAAGCACTCAGCAAATATTTGTGGAAAGAACAGATAAACTCTCAAGTAGGGGAGTCTTCCTACAATAAACAGGAGCCCCTCCACATGGTCTCCTCCCCTAGCCAGACCTCCACGGCCAGGCCCTCTAGCAAGATTAATTTTCTGGCCATGGCATGTGGGATCTTAGCTCCCTGACCAGGGATCAAAGCTGCGACCTCTGTAGTGGAAGCATGGAGTCTTAACCACTGAACCTCTAGGGAAGTCCCAAGAGTGGGTCTTCATTTCTTCTACCATGGCCACCTCAGCTTCTCAAGAAACAGGCACCTGCTCCAGACAAACCAGGCCAGTTCAATAACACTCATGGAGGAGTTTAGGGAGCAAAGGAAGCATCGGCCAATACAGGAACCCTCACCCCACACCAAGGCTCTGATCTCTAGGGCTGGGCTTACAATTAGAGGGATGAAGACAAGGGATGATGAGTCAAAGGGGCCCTGGGTCAGCAAGGCTACCTCACTCTCCCCCCACACCCAACACACACACACACACACACACACACACACACACACCCCACATCTGTTTGGCCATTAATAACAACCCCCAATGACTGAACGCCTACTCAGAGCTACAAGCAGAAACTTTACTTGGTTTTACCTCATATAACTCCCTCACCAGCCCCACGAATCAATTTCTAGTATTATCCCTATTTTACAGATGAGGATAATACATTTCAGAGAGGTCAAACAAACTGCCTGAGGACCCACGGTAAACATGGCAATACTCAGCCTGCATAGCCACAGCAATCGTCAAAGTAGTGAAATTCTCACGCATTATTAGCTGGTAAATAGTAGACGCCTCAAACCCCTGAGCGTTTTCTCCACTCCCCCAGCAGCCCTGACCTCTCCTGCCACCTCTAACCCCTTCACCGCCCCACATTCCAGTAACTAAAGGGTTAAAGCAAAGCGGCCCTGGAAGGGGCAGAGAAACCCTCTAGGAATCTTCTCCAGCAGCTGTCTGTTCTGATCCGTCAGTAGTCATGCCTCACTGGCTGCTAAGTATTTCACATTATTATTTAGGATGCTCTGCTTCTGTTGTAACTAAGATCTTCCCGCTGGAGAATTAGATCCAGGGAGCCCAGCTTCGCGTTGGTCAGGGGCTCATTTCCGGTTTGGAGGGATGCAGTGGGCTGTAAGAGCAGTCCCCCGCCCCCTTCCCCGCCCCCGCTTGAGTCCAGAAAGCAGCAGATTCACCACCAAATCCTAGTATGCTTGCCATTTTCTAAGAAATTATTGAGCCATTGCTGTGTGTCCTCTCTCAGTGAAGCCATTTACAGGGTACTTGCCGGGGCGGGGGGTGGGCAGGGCTCTCCGGATCTAAAGAATGGCCATTTGGTGGTTTCCAGGGCATGGACGCCAAGGTTAGAGTCCACTTGTTCAAGCCCCAGATCTGCTACTTAAGAGCCATAGAGCAAATGACTTAACCTGTCTGTGCTTCAGTTTCCTTTTGTGAAAAATGGGAGTAATAATAATAATAATTCTGACTCCAGCGGGTTGGGGTGAAGGTTCAATTAAATGCAGTATGTAAAAGTCCCTAAGAGTAAATAAAATTAATGTAAAATCCTTGAAACAGTGCCTGTCCCTACCCTAATGCTATATTGGTAAGTGGTAGCTATTAGTTCTGTTTACTAGGTGTGCTAGCCATTTTGCAAATCTCACTGAATACACTGAATACGGTCCCCTGATGCCCTGCCGCAACACGCGCCCACGCGCGCGCACACACACGGAGATACGGATGCTGGCAGATGATTTCCTACGCCAGCAGAGGGCTCCGGGCTCACACAAGTGGCTGGAGCAGGTCCCTGCCGGGGCTGACAGCTGACAGCTCACCAAGGTCTCCACCTCCCACGCCCTGCTCCGCTTCCGCTCACACACATATAAGGTAAGCCCCCAGTTCCTGGAGGAACGATCTTCGCAAATTAAGTTATCGTCCGTTATGTGAACCCCCAACCTGCAAGAGCTGAAGCTAGACTTGCTGTCTGCCTCCTGCCCTTTGCTTCCCACTGAAAGAACCAAGTCACCATGACTTCTCTTAATGACGCTTTAGTCGCCTGGTTTAGTCTTTTTTCTTCTCTTTCTGAGGCAGAGAGATGTCTTAAGGGAGACAGCGCAATGTTGCAGGAGAGACCCAGGTCTTGAAATTAGAATTGGATTTTAATATTGGCTTCACCCCTCCACCAAATAACCCTGGGCAAATGGCTAACTCTCGGTGCCTCAGTTTCTTCATTTGTATAATAAAGGTAATAAGAGTATGTACCTCATAGGAATGTGAGGATCGAAGGAGATAAATCATGTAAAGACCTTAGCGCAAAGTCTCATATGTAATCCCGGCCTAACAAGTGTTTGACGAAAAGAGTGAAACGCCCAGGTGTATTGTTTTCAGTGATGAGTATAAAGAGAAGGTCATGTACTGTGAGGTAAGACTGACTTGGGTACAAAACAGGCTGTGTGCCAAGTTTCTTTGCATCTCTAAACCTCAGTCTTCCTCATCTGTAAAATGGGCACCCTGGGGCTTCCTTGGTGGTGCAGTAGCTAAGAATCCACCTGCCAATATAGGGGACACAGGTTCGATCCCTGGTCCGGGAAGATCCCACATGCTGTGGAGCAACTAAGCCCGTGTACCACAACTACTGAGCCTGCACTCTAGAGCCTGCGAGCCACAACTACTGAGGCTGTGTGCCACAACTACTGAAGCCCGTGTGCCTGGAACCCGTGCTCCGCAACAAGAGAAGCCACCACAATGAGAAGCCTGTGCACTGCAACGAAGAGTAGGCCCTGCTTGCCGCAACAAGAGAAAAGCCTGCACACTGCAACGAAGACCCAATGCAGCCAAAAATGAAATAAAAATCATAATAAATAAAAGGACACCCTAGAGCTCCATTGAAAATTGGCAGTTTGTATTTTTTTAATAAATTTATTTATGTATTTATTTTTGGCTGCATTGGGTCTTCGCTGCTGCACACGGGCTTTCTCTAGTTGCAGCAAGTGGACTACTCCTCATTGTGGTGCATGGGCTTCTCATTGCGGTGGCTTCTCTTGTTGCGGAGCACGGCCTCCAGGCACACGGGCTTCAGTAGTTGTGGCTCACGGGCTTAGTTGCTCCGCGGCATGTGGGATCTTCCTGCACCAGGGCTCGAACCTGTGTCCCCTGCATTGGCAGGCAGATTCTTAACCACTGTGCCACCAGGGAAGTCCCTAAATTTCGCAGTTTTAAATGAGATCATGTATGTAACAGTCCCCAACATAAGTCTTGGCACATAGTAGACCCATAATAAATATGGGTTCTATTTCTTTTAGCAGATAAATGTAGGTTTCGATTTTTATGAGCCACCATATCAGAAATCCTTCTGATATGGTGGCAGGAATTGTATTTCAACAATAATTGTTTGTGAGAAGGGACATGCTTAACTTATGAGTGTTTAGGAAGATTCAACCACAGCATGAGTCAAGTTCATAGAGACCAGTTATCCATGGTGTCTTTTTGTTTATTTGATGGTGCAATACATAAGATCTTGACCATGTACTGTGTACTAGATACGCTCTAGGTGCTGGGAATATAGCCAGGGACACGACTATCAGCATCTCTGCTGTCATGGAGTCTATAAGTAACGTGGAAGTCAGAAAACAAAGTAGTCATATGACATCAAGTGCAATAAAGGAGACTGGAGCAGGATAAGGAAACAGAGTGGGGTTGGAGGGGCTGGATCAGAGAAGATAGGGTGGTCAGGGAAGACTTGCCTAAAGAGGTATTAGACCATGACCTATTGAATAAAGTGAAGAGTAAGCCATGTGATGATTGGGGAAAGAGCATTCCAGGAGAGGGAACAGCAAGTGCAAAGGCACAGAGGTGGGAAGAAACTGTGTTCAAGGAATGGGAAATTAGAGCTGTAAGACTCAAGCAGAGTGAGCTATGGGAAATTAGAGCTGTAAGACTCAAGCAGAGTGAGCTACGGGAGCGTGGAAAGTAGTCAAGTGCCAGACCATCTGAAGTCTTTTAGATGATGGCGACAATATTGTCTAAGCCCCCCAGCACTCTAAAGATGGACCACAGTACGGCATAGGTGGATGCTGATAGGAATAACCAAGGCATCGATTTGTAGGGGAGAGGGGATGAAATACACCTGCACCTATAGGATTGCCCTTACAGAGGATCAGAGAAGGTGCATTTGTAACAGGAGGAGACGCAGAACACTCAGGCTCTGATGCAGGTAGATTGGTGGATTTGCAATGAGAAGATGAGATTGTTTTCTTCTTATTGTTTCTTTTCCCTTCTTTATTCTTTCCTTCTTTTCTTTTTTCTTTTTTTTTTTTTTTGTCAGCGAGATAAGAAGGTCATCAGTTAAGAGTAAGGAGTTGAGGGCAGAAGAGAGAAGATTCGAGATAGCCTCTGGGTGAGTGAGAGTGAATTGGCCAGGGATTTCCCCATGATGGGGAGGACCCATTTGAGGGTCTGTATTTTCCTCTGGCCCCAGTTAATTGCTGAGCACAGGTGTGACATGTGGTGATTTAGGCTTAAGCAGAGTTGGGATTCTGCAGGTGAGTAGATGGAGAGAGAAGGGGGCACGGGAGTTGAGGGTGAACACAAGGGCATGATGATAGTGAAGAACAGGGTAAGGCGGTGAGCTGGGTAAGGGGGGAAGTGAGGCCACAAAGGGCAGACTACACAAATGTGGAAGTCAAAGGATTGGAGAACTGGGAGAAGTATTTTGATATGCTCCAGTTTCAGATGTGGTTTTAGAGGAACTAAGAAAATACAATGAATAGTTATTGAAGGCCTGCTGTAATTATTAAAAGTACATACAATTTATTGAGCACTTATTATGTGCCTGGCACCCTGCTAGGTATTGGACATTTACTGTATCTCATTTAATTCTCATGACAATCCATCAGGGTTGGTACTGTTATTATCCCCATTGTACAGATGAGGAGACTGAGCCTCAGAGAGATCTAGTAACTTACCCAAGAACGCACAGCTGGTAAGTAACTGTATGGTTAGGCCATTCAGGATGGCTGTTTTCTTGCTCTCTCTACATCCCCTGCTCAACCAGGTCCTGCTTCACTCACATGACTATCCAATTCTCTTAATTATAGGGCTTAATTAGTCCCTGGTAACTGATGTGCCAATTCCCCCTATAAACAGTACCCTCCTTCTCCCCCAGGTTGCAAAGGGAGACTGCTGCCATGTCTTGCCCACCATCTACCACACACAGTGGGGTGTCACTCTGGAACCCTTTGTGTAAGAGACCCCTGCCCAATAAGCCACTGATGTCTCTGTCTCTGTCTCCGGACTCTTTCTTCGGTCTTAGGGGCCTGCGAAGAGCAGTCCAACAGTTACAAAGGGCTCTGTATACTTACAAGGCCGAGGGATCATAACTATTTTGCCACACCAGCTGCCATACACTGTGCTGGATTCGTATAATGATAACATTCAGCTTCAGGTACATCTCTTAGCTGATCTCAGCCTGAAAACAGGGCATCTGGCCTCAGTTGCCCAGGGGTAGCAGCTGGGAGTGGAGGTGGAGGGATCTGGAATTCTTGTCTTGTGTAGTAGTCTTGGTGGAGCTGTCAGTCTGGGCACCTGCCTTCCTTAGCTAAGGGGAGGGCATGTTACCTGAGCTCAGCCACCGGACTCTTGCTCCAGGGACCCTGACCCTGATCAAAGAAAGGTCTGATCTGATGGGCTTCCCTGGTGGCGCAGTGGTTGAGAGTCCGCCTGCCGATGCAGGGGACATGGGTTCGTGCCCCGGTCCGGGAGGATCCCACGTGCCGCAGAGCAGCTGTGCCCGTGAGTCATGGCTGCTGAGCCTGCGTGTCCGGAGCCTGTGCTCCACAACGGGAGAGGCCATAACAGTGAGAGGCCCGCGTACTGCAAAAAAAAAAAAAAAAAGGTCTGATCAAGAAAGGGGAGAAAAAACCCAATCCAAAAATGGGCAGAAGACCTAAATAGACATTTCTCCAAAGAAGATATACAGACTGTCAACAAACACATGAAAGAATGCTCAACACCATTAATCATGAGAGAAATGCAAATCAAAACTACAATGAGATATCCTCTCACACCAGTCAGAATGGTCATCATCATAAAATCTAGAAACAATAAATGCTGGAGAGGGTGTGGAGAAAAGGGAACCCTCTTGCACTGTTGGTGGGAATGTAAATTGATACAGCCACTGTGGAGAACAGTATGGAGGTTCCTTAAAAAACTACAAATAGAACTACCATATGACCCAGCAATCCCACTACTGGGCATATACCCTGAGAAAACCATAATTCAAAAAGAGTCATGTACCAAAATGTTCATTGCAGCTCTATTTACAATAGCCCGGAGATGGAAACAACCTAAGTGTCCATCATCGGATGAATGGATAAAGATGGTGTGGCACGTATATACAATGGAATATTACTCAGCTATAAAAAGAAACGAAATTGAGCTATTTGTAATGAGGTGGATAGACCTAGAGTCTGTCATACAGAGTGAAGTAAGTCAGAAAGAGAAAGACAAATACCGTATGCTAACACATATATATGGAATTTAAGGGAAAAAAATGTCATGAAGAACCTAGGAGTAAGACAGGAATAAAGACACAGACCTACTAGAGAATGGACTTGAGGATATGGGGAGGGGGAAGGGTAAGCTGTGACAAAGCAAGAGAGAGGCATGGACATATATACACTACCAAATGTAAGGTAGATAGCTAGTGGGAAGCAGCCGCATAGCACAGGGACATCAGCTCGGTGCTTTGTGACCGCCTGGAGGGGTGGGATAGGGAGGGTGGGAGGGAGGGAGACACAAGAGGGAAGAGATATGGGAACATATGTATATGTATAACTGATTCACTTTGTTATAAAGCAGAAACTAACACACCATTGTAAAGCAATTATACTCCAATAAAGATGTTAAAAAATAAAATAAAATAAAATAAAATAAAAAAGAAAGGGGAGAAAAGAATGGAACTAATGCATTTTGCTTACCTAAACGCCCAAAGCATCTCCAGCCTTTTCTAAGCCTAGTCCTCCAGCTTCCTGTCACCTCTGTGAATTAGCTACTAGCCTGCCAATATACTCCTTTTCTGCTAAAATTAGCCAGAGTTGGTTCCTGAAACTTGCAATTAAAGAACCTGCACTGGCAAATCAGGGGGGGAAAGAGACAAAGTATTGTAAAGCTAAAGTGAATGATTTATTCCTTGGATAAATGTGTACTGAGCAGGGCCAGGACTAGGGTGAAGCAAGTGAGATACCCAGGGCACAAAATTTAAGGAAGCTTTCACTCAACCCCCTCTCCCCCCAAAATATCAGTGGCTTAAAGAACAAGGATTACTTCTCTTTCACATGAGAGTATGAAGCGATCTAGAATGTTCCAGGTCAGCAGGTAGCAATTCTGCTCCATTCAGGGACACTGGTACTTTCTATTTGGTGATCCTATCATCCCCTAGCACATTATCATCATCACAAGGCTGGGAGAAGGGGTTTTGGCGGACAGCTAGCAGACTCCACGGAAGTCATTGCCCACGTGGAGCCTATTTTCCAGCAGATTCTATTCTTAGTAATAAAAGGCTGCTGGGGAAACATACTCACAGACTAGAGAACGAACTTATGGTTACCAGGAGAGGTGGGGGGGAGAGTTAGAGAGTTAGGGATTGACATGTACACACTGCTATATTTAAAATAGATAACCAGCAAGGACCTATTGTATAGCACAGGGAATTCTGCTCAATATTATGTAACAACCTAAATGGGAAAAGAATTTGAAAAAGAATAGACACATGCATATGTATAACTGAATCACTTTGCTGTACACCTGAAACTAACACAACATTGTTAATGAACTATACTCCAATGTAAAATAAAAAGTTTTTAAAAAGTGATAAAAATATAAAAGGTTGCTTGGTATAAGCCCTTGGGGGTTCAGGGAGGGAGAGGTGTTTATGGGCTGCAGTAAACAGGGAAGGCATGAAGAAGTGGGAGAATGTTCCCGAAGAGAGGAATTACAGGAGTTACCCCTGGAGCCTGGGAAAGGTAAAATGAACTTGGCCTGTCATCTTGCAATGGGGCAGGAAAAAGATCTGCTAGACGAAGGTGGAATTCTCATGCCTTCTCACAACCCAGTTTTGTAGTCAGAAGATGAAATTGGAAATGAGGAAAGCTGGACCTGAGTTCTAGTTCCTGAGTTGACCTCAGGTATACTCCTTAACCTTGCGAAGCCTTTGATTTTCCTTTGTAAAATGACGAGGATGATAACATCATCAACAATGATAATTCGGGCTTCCCTGGTGGCACAGTGGAGAATCCGCCTGCTAATGCAGGGGACACGGGTTCGAGCCCTGGTCCAGGAAGATCCCACATTCCATGGAGCAGCTAAGCCTGCGCGCCACAACTACTGAAGCCCGTGCTCCGCAGCAAGAGAAGCCACCACAATGAGAAGCCCGTGCACCACAACGAAGAGTATCCCCTGCTCGCCGCAACTAGAGAAAGCCCGCGCGCAGTAACGAAGACCCATCGCCGCCAATAAATAAATTTATTTTTAAAAAACAACAATAATTCATTAATAATTAAAAAGAAGAGTATGAATAATAACAATGTTGCTGTGAGGATTCCACAAAGCAATGGTCTGTAAAAGGCTTTGGTAACCAAAGCACTGTAGACTGGGGGTGGGCAACTTACAGCCACAGGCCAACGCCTATTTATCTTGTAAATAAAGCTGCATTGGAACACAGTCACCCTCATGGGTTTACATTGTCTGTGGCTGCTTTCACACTGCAACAGCACAGCTGAACAGTTTTGACAGAGACTGTATAGCGAAAAGCATTCACTATCTGGATATTTATGGAAAGTTTGCTGGTGACTTCTGCAAGGGCTGTAGTGATGTTAGCTATTACTAAGCCTCAACCTCCGTGAGCATCGTTGTATTCACCAGTAAAAGAGGACTAATAAATACCATCTTCAGTTCCAAGATGTTTTGAGGATCAAATGAAACAATATATGTAAAACTGCTTCTCAGATGCTTTGCAGACTGTGAAGTGCTATTTAAATGGCAGTCGTTATTTAGTGTCTTTGCTGAGTATCAGTTTCATTACTGAGTCTCTCCCTTGAGCATCTATAAAACGGACAACAAAATACCCACCCCTCGGGGTGGTTGTAAGGATCTGTGAGACAAAATGGTTAGAGCATAGACTTTAGAATCAAACAAGCACAGGCTGGCCTCTTGCTCTGCCCATCCCTAGTTGTACGATCAGGGGACCCACATAACACCTACATCAGAGTGGCTGTAAGTGTAAAGGGACGTGGCACGAGTGAGGCGCTGGCGCAGTGCCCAGCCTTGTTCCGATCTGCAGGTGCAGTGACGAATACCACCTCCCACGGGTCCCTACCAACAGTACAGCTGAGCTGTACCCCTCTGCCTCTGCTCCGCGCCCACGGTCAGCCCTGGGTGCCGGTATAATTAGCTCCGGCTCGGTGGTGAGCAGCCGCGGCTGCTCAAAGCCTCTGACACGACTGTCACCTCCCACTCAGTTCTCCAAACCACAGTTATCCCACCGTTGAGTGCGTTACATGCGTGCTGGGCACCGGGCTGAGTGCCACCAGAGGACATCTGAGCCCTCAAAACCTCTGATTTATCACAAGGAACACGGGCTGTGCCAAAAGAAAAGTTTCGGGGAGCGATGGGGGATGGGGGGAAAGAAATGCAGCCTCTTGCGTTCGCAGACAAATCCCATTCTTCCAAAACCCATAGCCCGCGGCGGGGGAGACAGCCTGTGTCTTTAAGAGGCCTCCGCTAGCAGGGCGGGGACCGGCGGCTCCTCACTCCCAGCCCCGGCAACTGGTCCCGCCCTCTTTTGAGTGACAGGCAACCAATCCAATTGAAGAAGGAGAATTCAGCGTGACGGTGAAAGGGAGCAATAGGAGCCCGGGTCGGCCTGCGTGGGGCGGGGCCCCGAGAAGGCGGGGCCGGCGGAGGCTAGTGAAGCGGCGGCTGGGAGACCTGGGCGCGGGAGCTGGGCCTAGGTCGGCTCCCTGGTGAGTGTGGGACGCGCCGGGGGTCTGGGCGCGCCAGGCCGCAGGGAGGGCCCTGGCCCGAGGGACGCGGGGCGGAGAGGCCGGGCCGGGAAGTAGGCGGAGGGCTGCGGCCTGCTTCTGCCCAGGGGCCTGGGGGGCTGGAGAGGGCCGGCCTGGGATGCACCGCGCAGGTTCGACAAGCCCCTGAGGGGTTGCGGCCCAAGTGGGTCCGCCGGGCCAGAGGGTCACTGGGTCCCGGACCCAGAAGGGTCGACGACGGGTGGGGAAGAGGGCGGACCAGGCCTAGAGGAGCGGGGGCTGGGTCGGGTAGGGGTCGCGGGGTAGGGGAGGAGGAGGGTGGGAGGATGAAACCCGGGGGCGAGACGGTGCGGGGAGGGAGGGTACGGGAGAGGGACCAGATGGGAGAGGGCTCGATAGGAGCCCAAAGAGTGTTTGGGGCTGGGTGGCACCCATCCGAAGCCTCGGAGTCTCCCTTGACATCGCCACCCCCTCCTACACACACAGACACTGCTCATCACCCCGCCCCGTCGATCCGGCCGGCTCAGTGACCCCCCAGACCGTCTACTTGCATCTCCGCCGCTTCCCCCTCAGTTCAGGCATCTCTCGCCTCTTACCTGGATTGATGCAGTGTCCATAACCGATCTGTACACAGGCACTTGCGCCGCTCCCCAGCGGGCTTCGCACCGTGGTCAGAGGGATCTTTTCAAAATACAGATCAGAGCCGGACGCTCGGTTGCTTGTAACTGGCTGGCTTCCACCTCCTGCAGGGCCAGCCCCAGATCCTCACCCAAGCCCTGGAGATGGAATCCCACCGACCTCTCCTCCCTAGTCTCAGTCTACTAACCCCTCTTGCCCAATTCTCTTGTCACACTGGTCTTTTCGTGTTCCTTCTACATACCAAGCCCTGGCCCAACTCAGGGTCTTCACCCTCAGCCTTCCTGCTCCCTGGGCTTATCTTCCCCGCCTGGCTTATTCCTGTCAACTCCCCTTTATCTTGGAAATCTCCACTCAAGTATCACTTCCCCAGGAGGAGTCCCTGGTCCTCGATTCCCCCACCCAGTGAATTCCCCACTTTCATCACCCTCTGTACTTCTCCTTCACGACACTTGAAGAGCTGCAGTTTTACATTTATTTATGAAAATATTCATGTCTGTCTGTTCCCACCAGATAATAAGGTCCACTAGGAAAAAGATAGTGTCTGCTTTTGCTCCTTGTATCTCCAGCATCTTGCCCAGAGCCAGGCACTGTAAATATGTACTAAATGAATAGAGGACTTGGCTCTGGTAGGAGGAACAAGGTGTGAGTCGTCTCTGATGTCCTACACAAAAACTGTGCCAGGCTCTGTGCTAGAATAATGCTGTCCGATGGAAAGATAATGCAATATCTGTAGTTGCAAAATTTTTAGTAGCCACATTAAAAAAGCAAAAGGAAACAAGCGACATTACGTTTTGTAATATATTTTACTTAACCTAATAGATTCCAGAATGATATTCTTTTGACATATACTCAATGTTAAAAACATTATTAATATTTCACATTTCTGTGTGTGCACTAAGCCCTTGAAATCTGGCCTGTGTTCTACACTCAGAGCCCTTCTCAGCTCATGGTAAACACATTACAGGTGCTCAGTAGCCACACGTAGGGGCGAGCAGTGCTAGAAGCTTTACATACCTGTGGCATTTAATTGCCTTTAACCTTTGAGATAATTATTGTTGTCTGCATTTTACTAGTAAACATGATGAAGCTCCCAGAAGTTACGCTGCCTGCCAGCAACCACCCTAAACTTTGTGAGGGGAGGAGGCGAGGTGAGGACCAGGCCCTCCATCTGTTCATGTGGAGTTTGGTCCTTCTGTACCCTGTGCTGCCTCGACGAGGTGCCAGGGGAGTCTGGGGGTGCAGGAAGTGGGGGCTAAACTTCTAGAAAACAATGGCACCTGTGGGTATATGCATATTCGGTTTCATCCATGAAGAGACAGTGTGTCTGAGTGCATCAGTACCACCTGCCTAGGTGGCTCAGGAACAAGTGGATTTGATGCAGTTGAAGAAAAAACCTGCAAGGCCAGTGCTTCTTGATCCAGTCACCAGAGCCCAGCACATTCAGCACCAACTCAGCCTGGTCCCAGGACCTGGGTAGAAAAATGTACCCAGGCCGCAGCATCTTGTACAGGGCCTGAGTTAACAGTCTGGCTGTTCAGTTCAACAGTTGCTCACTGAGTTGAGGTCCCCACTCCCGTGGGGCCAGCACTGTTCTAGGCCATTTAGGGTGGCTGGGGAGTATAGATCACAGCCCTCATCTTCAGGACGCCTACTGGGTACTTGGAAAGACCAGACCAGACCACAGAATGATTAGATGAGGTGCAGGACACCGGGCGCTGTAATGAAGAGCCGGAAACAGTGGTGTGCAGAGGCTGCAGTGGCTGTCTAGGCCACGCTGGGTAATGTGTTTCCAAGTGCGGATTTGGATTCCTCTGCAGGGGTAGGGGGGTGCTGCGTAGTTTGCTGCGGTTCCCACATAGATGCTGCTTGGCACGTTTACTTACGTGTCTGGCTGCTTAAGCAGCCAGAGTTTGTAAACCCATTAGACATAATGGTTTTAATTGAGTCACTAGAAAAGATTTGTTGAGCACCTGTTATGTGCCAGGCATTGTATAGGCCACTGCTCTGGAACTGACTGTGAAGCTCTCCAAGGTTCTTCTGCTAGGAGAAAAATAATAATAAGAAGAAGAAGAATTTTATATTGATTTTCCTCCCCGATTGCCTTCACATATGTTCTCTCATTCTGTCATCAGTATACTAAAGCCTGGCAGGTAGGGCTCTTTTATGCCAGGGAAACATGGTTACAGTGCTTTTGCAACTTCTTCAAGTTCACACTGTTGGAATTCTGCTTACTCTGTGTCAGGTATTATGCTTAAATGATTTACGTATATTATCCCACCCAATGTTCACAGCAACTTTATGGAGTAGGGTTGATTCGAATCCCCATTTAACAGATAAGGAAATTCTTAGAACTGGGATCCAAACCTAGGTCTGTTCCACTCCAGAACACAAGCTCCTTACCTCGTTAAGTTACTCTGCCTCGCTAGAAGGTCAAGGTTGGACGAGACCTCCTCATGCATATCAGGACCTGAAGTCCAAAGAGGCTTGTCCTCATGGCAGAGCTGGGCAGTCAGGTCTCCTGTGCTGCAGGGGCAGGACTAACCCAGAAGGGAGCGCCGAGGCCTTCTTTGGTTCCTGACTGCTGGTGTGGCCTTGCCAGCTTCTCTGGACCTCAGTTCCCTTATTTGTAAAATGAGAGGCTTGGCCTGGTTTTGCAGTGAGAACAATGCTGTGTGGTTGGGGTCAGTACTGAAGGAGTCGGGCCCCCAGCCCGGGGTTTCAGTCATAACCCAGGGCTTCTCAGCCCCGCGCACCCCGTCCCCACACAGGCTCTGCCTTCCCGCGGCAGCCGCGGTCCCGTGAAGGCAGACAGTACTTCTGGTTCATCTGTGTTTTCCACTTCAGTTTCTGTTTCAGTTCCAGAAACTGAGGCAAGTGGACTGGAAACACAGACCCCCTTCTACGTCCATCTCGATGACTGTAGGGCCGTGTGGAGTTCTAGGCAATGGCTCGTCCTCTGTCATTAGAGTTTCTGTTCTCTTTTAGAGGCGGTCAGGTCTAGGGGCATCCTGGAGGGTATTTTTGGTGTGGAACTCTGTGGGCACAGCTGTGTGCCAGGCACTGTGGGCAGGGGAGTAGATGCGGACTTGATGAGTCCCTGCCCTCAGCTAGCAGCCCCTGAGCTGTGGCTCCCAGCCCTGGCTTCCCATTAGATTCACCTGGGTGGGGGGGCTAGGGGGGTGGTTTGCAGTGACCTGGGTTGGGCATGGATGAGGCACAGCCAGAGCTGAGACCCACTGGTGTAGAGTCTGCACCTGGGGATCTTGTTTGAAGGCAGGTTCTGATTCAGGGGGTCTGGGCTGGAGTGGGTGATTCTGTGTTACAGGCTCCCAGGCAACATCGGTGGTGCTGGAGTGCGGATCACACTCTGAATAGCACGAGGAAAGGCTGCACATAGACAGTTATGAATCAGTGGGATTGTGACAGTGTGTGTAAAAGACGGGAGGGCAGATGAGGGCGCAGTTCATTTTGTCTGAGGGGAGAGGACCAGGAAGGCCACACAGAAGAGTGACTGAGCTGGGCCTTGAAGCTTGAGTAGAAGTTTGGCAGCTGGACCAGGTGGAGGGAGTAATGGCAGAGGCCCCAGTGAGACTTAGAAGAGCCTGATGTTTGGGGGAACAAGGTGGTCTGCAGTGACATTCGGAGTATCTGCGAGGGCGGTCTGAAGGCCATGGTGGGCCTGGAAGGAGCTGGTGCTCTCCTGTGGAGTCTAAGCTCAGTTGTGCAAGGATAGGGACCTTGCAGAAGGTTTCTAAACCGAAGAGGAGAGCTGAGTGCTTCTTAGGGTAGGTGTTACGTGAGAAGAAGCCCAAACAGTTACCCTGTTCCCACGCCCTTCCTCACTGCCCTTGTGGCTCTAAGTTAGTGGCTTTTAACTACGTGTTCGGGTGAGTCTTGTGTCCAAAAATTTCAACAGAAGGGAGAAATCTCAGCTGCCATTGGTATGATGGTCCTTCTCGGTGTTTCTAGCAGTAAACGTCAGGACCTGAATCTTCGAACCCAGCTTCCCTCCCTGTACCTTAGAGTCTCACCCGCATTCAGGGGTCCGAACTAAGGGAAGTTAAGTCACTTCTCACTGCAGAAGATTTCAGAGGGAGAAGCCTCTGTTGAGATTGTGCTCTCGATTAGAAAGAGGGTTTGACCTCTGGTTGCCTTCCTGGAGCGGTGCTTTCTCTTGCAGGAAACATAAACCAAACTCACCCATGCCTCCCCCACCGAATCAGAAGCAAAAGAGCCGAACAAAAGCACCCGTCAATCCTTATCCTTAAAGGAATGAGGTGGGGAGAGTGCGGAGCTGGAGCCTTCTGGCCTTCCTCCATCTGAATTCCTTACTAATGGGGAGGGATTGTCTTCCACTTCCTTTCCGCTGGGCTCAGAATCCATCTCCCTGGAGCCGTCCCTGCAGGGGCGATTGATTGATGGAGCTCTGTGGGGCCTTTTGTAACTGTGCTGATTTTATAAGCACACCTTCCAGAAGCCACTTAAAGAACACTCATTGGAGACACGGAAGGTCCTGTTTTTCTCTTGTTTCCCCGACTTTGCCTTTGAAAACCTGAGCTTTCATCTTCCTGCCTTAGAGTATAGGATTATCTTCGCCAGATCAGTGTGTGCCTCTCTCCTGTTTGGAGGCATGTAGAGCTTTCCCAATCATCTTTATATCTGTAATACTTGGAAGGGGGTGGGAGGGTGGGATGCAGAGTCGTTTAATCAGAAGGGGTTGATGACTTCTTCGCCTCCTGGGCCTGGATGTGGAACCACCGCTCCCTCATCTTGGCTGTTTGCTCTTGAACTCTATAGTGACGCTGAATGGTAGAGCGAGAGGCTATTTATAACCCTGAGAATTTTGCAATGTTACTGAATTGCTTCAACCTAATTCCCACTTCCTTTCTAAAGTGAAAATGAAAAGAGTGAGCAAATGAGAGCTGAAAGGGCTCCCCACAAGGAGATCCTTTATCTGGGGACCGTTACCTGGAGAATAGTATTCTTCTAGTCTCCTATCTCCCGACGTTTCCATAGGGAGAAAAGCGGAGGGATGTTTTCCGCCATCTTTTAACTAGAGTCAGGGGTGCTAAATCTGATTTTCCAGTGAGACACGTCCTAATGTTAGATGTGAAAACAGTGAAAATGCTGTGGAGTTGGAAGGTGGTGGGTCGAGGAGGGAACACACAACCAGAGTGCTTCCTGCCTGTCCACTGCCGTGTGGAGCCGGCCCTGGTTTGTAGGAGTTGAGGAAGTCAGAGCTGTTGGATTTGAGCAGATGCTCATGGAACCGTATCCGTGTGCCAGGCGCTGTGCCAGCCGATGAAGCTGCAGGGTTGGCCTTGCCCCGGGGGAGGAGAGAGCTGTGGGAATATAAAACTGTAATGGGGTGGGACAGGAGCCGTCACAGAGCTGTGGACAGAATGCCACAAGAACACGGGCCCGTCCTGTTTCACTTTGCTAGAGAAACGGGGGTGGCGTGAGGAACTAAGACTGGTACAGAGAGGAAGTGACATCTGAGTGGGGCTCTGAAGCTTGAATATGAGCTCTCCTGACAGTCGAAGGAAGGAAAAACATGCAAAGATACAGAGGAGGAGGAGGAACGTGGGCTGCCTTATAGAAACAGCAAGTAGTCCAGGAAGGTCTGGCTAGACTGTGAAGGGCTGAGCACCACACAGGGGAGTGGGGGTCACCTTCTTTAGACAGTGGGCTCCGTTGTCTGTCACAATGGTGAGCTCTTGTCGTTGGTCTCTGAGCCTCGGTGTGCTTCATCTTCAGGTCCAGGGAACCCAGATCCTCCACTGAGCGCCTGCTGTGGGAACCGTGCCACCTGCTTTCACGTGGCTTTCAAACAGCCAGACTGGCTAGGGTCAGATTCTGGCCGTGCCGCTTACTAGCTGTGTGACACTGAGCACAGTACTTAATTTTTCTGCGCCTCTATTTCTTTTTAAAATTTTATTTATTTATTTATTTATGGCTGTGTTGGGTCTTTGTTGCTGTGCGCGGGCTTTCTCTAGTTGTGACGAGCGGGGGCTACTCTTCGTTGCGGTGCGCGGGCTTATTGCAGTGGCTTCTCTCGTTGCGGAGCACAGGCTCTAGGCACGCGGGCTTAGTAGTTGCGGCACGCGGGCTCTAGGGCACAGGCTCAGTAGTTGTGGTGCACGGGCTTAGTTGCTCCGCAGCATGTGGGATCTTCCTGGGCCAGGGATCGAACCCACGTACCCTGCATTGGCAGGCAGATTCTTAACCACTGTGCCACCAGGGAAGTCCCTCTATTTCTTGTCTATAAAACCAGGATGATGCATCACACAGGGCTGCTGCGTGGATTAAATGAATTAATCTGTGTAAAGCCCTTAGAACAGTGTCCCAGCACTGTGTAAATGTTAGCTAATGTCATCATCCTCAGCAAAGGAAGTATTATGTAGAGGGAAGAGAGCCCACTTTGAAATCCTAACGCACAGTCCTGAGACCCAGTTCTGATGTGATTTCTTTCTTTCTTTTTTTGTGGGGAAGAGGTGGGAAGGAGACACGTGGAAGATACGTTTCTCATCCCATGTGAACTTCAGTTGCCTCATCTACAATGGGATGACTTCCAGGGTGCGGGTGAGCATCAGCGGTAATAATGCTACAGACGTGTGATCAAATGTACATAGGCTGTCTGCACATTGCTGTTACATACAGGATGACTTGCCATAAAGTCACCACAAAACTGAACTGTTTTAAACAAACCACTTATCTAAGTGGGTTTTGCTCTTCATTATTTCAGCCAGTGTTAACCAAGGGCCTGCTCAGTGCTATCATCTTGTGCCTGTTAGGCTGCTGTCTCTTCAGCCCTCCATGTAGAGCTCCTTCAAAGCTGGGGGGTCACCCTTATGCTTAGGCTTTTTAGTTGCAATGAGTAGAAACGCAGGCTAGTTTAATTGAAAGGAGTTTTATTGGCAGGAAACAGGGGAACTTCAGGTACCCCAACTGTAGGAGGTGTAGCCGTGGAGTCTGGAAAGTCTTCAGACACAGGCTTTTTCCACCTCTTTCTGGGACTTTGTGGTTTCTGGTTTCTGGCCTCCACTCATCCACACATTTCTGGATTCTTCTTGCTGAATAGCTTCCTCTGCAAGGCTCTTGGTTTTTGCTTCTTGGTATCTTTGGCTTGCCGCGGTACCTGCTCTGAGGCTGACTGTGACCTTTCTGCTCCAGGGCCCGTTGTCATCCATCTTCTTTAGTCTGTGTCTTTAAGCTCAAGAGAGAGAATTGGATTAGTCCAGCTAAGGTTGAGTGTTCACCTCGGTCCTGTTGGCTGTGGCATGGGTGGCAAGAGTGCCAGGACACATGGGCTGCCTGGGCATATTGGGAAAGGGCAAAGTCACTGAGAATCAGGGCTTATAGTATCTCTGGAATAGTCCTGGTGGTTGCAAATCCCCGTGCTTTAAAATGGATATGAATTTTTGGAACATACAAGAATCACTCAGGGCTGACTTTTATAAAGAAAGAGATAGGGACTTCCCTGGTGATCCAGTGGTAAAGAATCTGCCTTCCAATGCAGGGGACGTGGGTTCCATCCCTGGTTGGGGAACTAAGATCCCACATGCTGTGGGGCAACTAAGCCTGCGCGCCACAACTACTGAGCTCATGTGCCTCAACGAGAGAGCCCACATGCCGCAAACTACAGAGCCCACACGCCCTGGAGCCCGTGTGTCACAACTGGAGAGAAACCCGAGCAGACTGCGCACCCTAACGAAAAGATCTGTGTGCTGCAACTAAGACCCGATACAGCCAAAAAAAAAATAAGGAAAATAAATAAATATTTTAAAAAAGAGAGATAATCAACCTAGGAAATGCCGTGTGGTGTCACAGTAAAGTGGAACTGTAAAATAATGAACTTTAGCTTTGTTTATCTCCAAAGACAGTATCCAGAAAGGAGTTCTAGGGACTTCCCTGGCAGTCCTGTGGTTAAGACTCCGCTCTTCCAATGCAGGGGATGCGGGT
This sequence comes from Grampus griseus, assembly GCF_964374135.1. Lineage (NCBI taxonomy): Eukaryota > Metazoa > Chordata > Mammalia > Artiodactyla > Delphinidae > Grampus > Grampus griseus. Next base: position 74,554,097 of record NC_139008.1, on the reverse strand, counting down.
TCAATCCCTGGTCAGGGAACTAAGATCCCACATGCCACGCACAGAAAAAAACAGAAACAAACAAACAGAAGAGAGTTCCAAAAAATATGATTTGTTTCTTAGCAGCACCACTGAAATAAGGGTGTAACTTCTTTTGGAGAGGGACATGTGTACATCACCCAGACACTCAGTGTTGGAGCTGTGACTAGGTCCTGAGTCCTCTGGCTCTGAATCCAGATGCTTCAGCAGGGAAAATCATCTCAGCCCAGTGCTCTTCCTCTCACACCTACACTGCCTACTTATTTTAAGAAGAAGAAGAAACTAAACTAAATAACAAATGGTCTTAAAGGCCATATTGTGCATTTCCACATATATGAAGTACAAAAGCAGGCAGAACAAATCCATGGTGTTGGAAATCAAAAACAAGTTGCCTCTGGGAGGGCTGGCAGGTGCGGGGTTGACTGGAAGGAGGTAGGAGGGAATTCTGGGGGTGTGAAAATGTTCAGTGTCTTGTTTTGGGTGGTGGTTACAGGACGGTATGTGTATTTCTATTTTGTATATATATTTATATATACATATATACACATAAGCTCTGCATTTTATTATTTGTAGATTGTATCTCAGTCAAAAAAAACGATCTCACAACTGTACAGTCATGCCTCCTAATTATGGCAGATTTAGATAAGGATGGGGACTCCTGCCCTAGGTATCCTGAGATTCACGGTACCACCCCTGCTTTGCTGTGTCACTGGAGCAGAGCATCTCAACCAGGACTTCTTCTGATGGGCCCGTTTCTTTTCAGAGGTTTGTTGTGTGTCTAGGCACATAAAAATTACATGTGAGAAATTCTGCCCGGAGCTGCAGAAGCTGTGGAAGCTCTCAGGGCCGTGAGACCGGCCCACTTCACCTTTAGGCTTGATTTAGTTGCAGTGAGCAGAAATTCAGGCTAGCTCAGCCGGAGGTGGGGGTGGGTTGGGGGTGGGTAGCACTAGTCAAAGTCAACTCCATGTTCTGTCACCTTCACTGCTTGTGCGCTGGGTGAATGGGGCACCTTAACCACACTGAGTTTCAGTTTTGTTGTCTTCAAATGGAGGTAATCCTGTGCTGCCTACTTCACAAGGCTGCTGAGGGGACTCAACAGAGTAAGTGATGGCACACTGAAAACCATCTCTTCTGTGCTGCCATGTTCTGGAAGTGCTGGTATTTTTGACAGTCGACTTCTGAAGCACCCCATCCTGGTCAGGAAATGGCTGGGAAAGCTTCCCTCTTTCTGAGACCTGTGGGTTTGTAGGGGAAGGGACTTGTACCCCTGTCGCCAAAGAGGTTAGTACTTACAAGGCTGTGAGAAATAACAGCTGTGTTTGGGCTGAAAAATTGATGGCCTCCACAAATACCAGCTCAGCACAGCTATGCCGCATGTTCCAGGAGAGGCGGGTGGTCTCCATTAGTGAGGCGTGGATTGTGGGCAAGTGGCTAAACCTGGGGGTGCAGGAGAAAGGCCTCTTTCGTGAAGAGAGAGACCTCTCCTGAAGCTGCAGGCATGGAGTGTAAACAACATTGAAATAATCCATCAGCGGGGTGGCTTCCCCTCATCAGACCTTGGAGAGAGAATGCTTTAGCTACTGCCTGGAACACCACTAAGCTCACAGAGTTGCCTAGGATACCAGTCACGTGGGCCCATCTTCCAGACTTGTTCAAAATGATTTATTTTCCTTTATTTTGGAGAGCAGTGGGTCAGAAGTACTTCTGAAGCCTTGTCCTCCGATAGTTGGTCCTTTGTATGAGGGTCCTTACCTCCCTATACTTGTGCTCTCAGCAGCCCTTGCCTTTGGCAATTGGGACTAAAATAGCATTTCCTGTCCCGCTTCTCTTCTCCATTTTCTGAAGTCTGTGTCATCCCACACGGTGGAGGCTCCGCGTTGTGTCCCTTTGCGGAGGGAGGAGTGGCAGCAATAAGTAGGGAGGAAGCAACAGAGCATGTGGCCAGGCCCTGCTGACTCTGGAATCTTCCCGGGATGACTGCAGAGCAGAGCAGGCTGGCTGCTTCAGCTAACTGCTCCGCCAAGGAAAGGCTGTGTCTGTCCTTATCAGTCTCAGGGCATAAGCTTCTCCCTCTCAAGGTCCCAGGACAGGACTTTGCAGTAAATGTTCTCCTCTACTCCGGGGTCCTCCTGGCCCTTCACCTGAAGTGTCACATTGGCAGATCTTGCGGCTGGCTTATCCGCAGTTGGTAGATAGGTTTGTCCCTTTTCTACTTGCTGATTTAATCTAAAGAGACAAAATGTCCAAGGAAAGGTTGTGGCATGATCTAGAAGAATTCAAACCAAGGAGTTCTACATGTTTCTTTGGGCACTCTCTGTCTTCTGATTTTCCAAAATGTATAACAAGAGTGAAAAATGAAGGCAAACTCTGACTTTTTCCTTTTTTCTGATTCTTTTCCCCAGGCAGCTGTGTCTGTGTGTCTTGGAGAAGCAGGGCCCATTGGGAACGATGCCACCACCATCAGACATCGTCAAAGTGGCCATCGAGTGGCCAGGTGCTAACGCTCAGCTCCTCGAAATCGACCAGGTAAGCTCTGGAAGGGAGCAGCGACGATGCAAGGGGAAGGATCCAGGGAGTGCGTGGTGGGGATGTCTTTAGGGGCGGGGACCACTGGCATTAGGAGTAAGACCAGCAACAGGAAAGCCAAGCCCTGTCCCACCCTGTGGAAGGCTAGTCATCATGGCCTGGGAGAGACTTCCTCTTCGAGAAAAGCTCTCAGAGAAGAAGTCCGTGCTCAGGCCCCAGGACGACCCTGCCTGGCCGACCCTCTCATCAGGACCTTGGTACTAGCAGGCTGTGGCTCCTGGTGAAGGATCTCTCTCTCTCTCTCTCTCTCTCTCTCTCTCTCTCTCTCTCTCTCTCAGAAACGGCCCCTGGCGTCCATCATCAAGGAAGTTTGTGATGGGTAAGTTGAAACTGCCCCTGTTTTGGATGGTGACAGGCTAAAAACAGAGGAGCATTGCCAGACCTTGAAAGGAATTCTGCCCGAGGATCTGCAGTTAGTCGGGTCCCCAGTCCGGGGGTTTTGTGGATCGTTGTCTTACGAAGAAAGTGTAGCCGGTGGGGATGTCCCTGAGACCTGTCAATCTTCAGGTTTTCCTTTACGCCCAGGAACGCCCCACCTGAGGTCCTGGTGGGGTCTGAGACCTGCGCTGAATTATATGTGCCGCCTTCTGTGGTACCAATCTTTACAGGGGCTGAGGAGGGTACTGTTCAACATCTCAACCCAAAGCTTTGGGTTTTCTTCCCCTGTACGTCAAACAGACCATCCCTCAGTCAACTCTGTTGAAAATTATTTATTTACAGCTTCTAGACAGGCCCCCCGGCATGGCCACACAGGCTGTACTGTTTTTCTCTTACATAGGTGGTCACTGCCAAACCCGGAGTATTACACCCTCCGTTATGCAGACGGTCCCCAGCTCTACATCACCGAACAGGTTAGTACAGGGAGAAGCCAGACCAACACAGGGCTCGCTCTGGAGTGAGCCATCCCGGGGGCCGGCGCTGTTTGCCCTCCTTACATCCAGGGAGCTTCCACTTCCTGGGTCAAGAGCTGCTTCCTGGGCAGATCAGGGAGCATCAGCCCTTGTCCTCCTCTGGTGGCTGGAAAAATGTGGCTTCTGCTTCCTGAGAGGCACTTGAAAAGCATCTTAGAAATTCTTTGCCAAGAAACAAGCAGGAGAGGAGGCCCTGACTGAAGAGTCTCAGTTACAGCTACTTTAAAAATGACAGAAAGTTCTTGTTGATTCAACTTGCTTGCACAATTTTAATATTTTATCTTAGCTACTCTTTTTTTCTCTTTGCTACCCAGACTCGCAGTGACATTAAGAATGGGACAATCTTACAGCTGGCTATCTCCCCGGTAGGTATTCGGCCTTCCTTAGGAATTCCTTTATTTGACAAGCGTCTGTGAGCACCTACCATGGGCCAGACTCTGTTCTAAGTAAGGCTTGGAGGTTAAAAAGTCAATCTTTGCTCTCACAGCCTGGTTGGGAATAAACAGACAAATATAAGGCCTCTCTCAAGGGTCCTGAAAGAAGGTTGCTTAGGGAACTCAGAAAAGGGTCCACCTAACTCAGACTGAGAATTCCCAGAAAGCCCTTCCAAAGAAGGGGGACACTTGGCTCAGATGTTGAAGGATAAGCAAGAAGCAGCTGAAGAAAGAAGAAAAGGAAACGTATTCCAAGCAGAGAGATGTGCTTTGTTTAGGGGAGGCAGGAGTGATGGGTGGCCGAGGGCCTGTAGCCATCAACCAGAAGCCAGTGAAAGGTTCCTTGGCGGCCTGCTTATGGGTCGGACTTTATCCAGAAGGGAAAGATCATAGTGGGGACGTTGAAAGATTTTAAGTAGGAAGCTATATTATGCTTAGGTTTATGTTTTATGAAGATCACTTTAGTGACAGTGTGGAAGATGGGCTTGAAAAAGGAAGGTTGGTGGTAGGAGGAATCTTCAAGAAGCTGATGAGCAGTGTCGACAGCCCGTGAAGGCAGTGGCCGTGGCGATGAAACGATGGGCAGGAAAAGTATTTGCAGGTGAACTTGGCGAAGAAGGCAATACACTGGCTGTGGAAGCAGTGCGAGAATGCAAGCTGGCCCCCTGATTCCTGCAAGAGCAGCCCTTCCGGGTGACTAAGGAGGCACCCACAAGGGTAGAAAGAAAACAGGCGCTAGAAATGGCTTAGGAGCTGAGGGCAGGGAGAGTGTCCGGATGGAGGACGGGTTGGTCTGCAGTGAGCAGAGAGAAGGTAAACTGAGGACAGAAGAGCGGTCCGTTGATCTGGGAGGTCAGCCGGTTGCTGGGGCAGCTGGGTGGCAGCCAGATCGCAGTGGGTTGAGTTTAAGAGGTGACAGAGCGAGGACCTTGTGTTTGCCATGTTATCAGGAAGCTTGGTTTAAAAGGAAATAGATAGAGAAGGTACTAGCTCGGGGATACGGAGTTGAAAAGATACGCCTTTTAAAAAGAGGTGGAAGGGTTCCCTGGTGGCGCAGTGGTTGAGAGTCCACCTGCCGATGCAGGGGACACGGGTTCGTGCCCCGGTCCGGGAAGATCCCACATGCCGCGGAGCGGCTGGGCCCGTGAGCCATGGCCACTGAGCCTGCGCGTCCGGAGCCTGTGCTCTGCAACAGGAGAGGCCACAACAGTGAGAGGCCCGCATACCACAAAAAAAAAAAGAGGTGGAACATTCACGTGTGTTAAAATCAAAAGAGTTTTACAAAGATACAGTGAAAGGTCTTCTCCCACTCCTGTCCCTCACTTACCCAGCTGTCCCCCTCCTCTGACCCTTCACAGTTGTTAACTTCTGTTGCAGTTTTTTATGTGTCCTTGAAAATACGTTAAGATGCAAGAGAGGAAGGTTGCCAGTGCGGGAAAGGGGGGATGAGTGACGGGGGCAGGACCTTGCTGCCCACAGGACAGGGGGAGCCCACAGCCCAGGGGAGGGATTTGCCCCGACGGCTCGGCCTGGAGCAGGACCAGTGATATGGGGGTAGCGTAGGTAGGTTTGTAGAAGGGCTGCCGGAAAACGGAGGGCATGCTGGCCCCGTTCTCTTGATGAGGTGACAGGCTGGTCCATCTGAAAGGAAGGGAGGTGTGGAGTAATAGCAGCTACATTGGCTGAGCGCCTGGATTTTGCAGAATACTTTCCATATATGGTATCACTTAATCTCGACAAACCCCATGAGATGAGTACTCTTGATAGCCCCATTTTTCAGACCAGGAAACTGAGACTCAGAGAGACTAAATAACCTGCCAGTTGTCGACAGCTCAGAACGCGGCGCAGCTGCCTCTCAAACCCAGGTCTGGGCGACCCCAGGCCAGTGTTCTTGGCACTGCCTGCTCCTGCCCTCCTCCTCAGCTCTTCTCGTCCTAAGGACTTCATTTCTCCTCCCCAAGCTCGGCTAATTTAACGAGATGGCCTGGGAGCTGCGCGCTCTTACAGAAGTGCCGAAGCATTTTACGGGCCTCGCGCGCAGCGTAGCTGACTTCCCCAGAAGCAGGAGGCGCAGGAGGTGGCCCGGAAATGCTGTCCCGGGAGGAGAACTGACATTTGGAGTTGGAAGGCTCCCAGTGTGATGCAGACCAGCGCTCTTCAAATCGTTCCGTCCTGTGACCTTTTCTCGCAGCGCACGCGTCCCTCACCGTGGAGGTGAGGGAGGGTTTCTGTGTCCTCGCGAGCAGCGTGCCGTTAAAGGGGAGAGACGTGGGTAGGCCCGACTCCTCTGCAGCAGCAGTACCTGGGCTCCGTCGCTTGCTTAGCACTGGAAGAAAAACGAAGACCCCCCCGGGGCGCTTGTGCTCTCCAGATTCTTCCATTCCAACCGAGAATATTAAAGTAACACACGAGAGATAGAGAATGATGGAACGGTAAGCTGTGAGGCACAGACTATAGAGTGAGTAAGTTCAGCAACAGGAAAGACCAGTGAACATGAGAGGAGGGGTGTCAGCCGCAGTTGCAGGAAGGATGCAGGTGCTCCCATGGGAAAGGTTCACGTGCTCGGGGGAGGCTCTGTCACCAGCCGTCATTTTCGAAAAGCCGTTTTGAAATTAGCTGCTTCTAGCCCCTTGGTATTCTTAGTTTTCCCAGGGCTAGCACTTTGAGGAACAATGATACGGACTCTGAGGGAAAGTGAAAAAAACGCGTCAGGCTGATCACAGTTTCAGATTGAAAGGGTCCTTAGAGGTCATCAGATTTCATCCTCCACCCACATAGGAGCCCCTTCCACAGCACTTTGTACAGGTGCCCGTCCAGTCTTCCTCGATTGCTTCCAGTGACCGAGAGCCCAGCATTCAAGAGACAGCCTCTTCCACTGTCTGACGGCTTTAGTTAATATCAATAGAAAACTCTTACGGTTACCAAAGGGAAAAGGGGGTGGGGGAGGGATAAATTAGGAGTGTGGGATTAGCAGATACACACTACCATATATAAAGTAGGCAAACAACAAGGTCCTACTGTATAGCACAGGGAACTAGATTCAATAATCCTGTAATAAACCGTGATGGAAAAGAATATGAAGAAGAAAATATACATACACACACACACACACAGACACGCATATATGTGTATAACACTGCTGTACACCAGAAACTAACAAAACATTGTAAATCAACTATACTTCAATTAAAAAAAAAAGAAAAACTCTGATATTGAACTAATATCTGTTTCTTTGTGACTTGCCCTGGTTAGCGGGTTGTCATCTCCCAGATCTCTCTTGTATTCCCTCGGTGGGAATTTTTTTATTCCATAGACCAGGGTGGTACAGAAAGGATACACATACACAGACCGGTCTCATCGTACTGGTGATTCCCTGATTGATCCAATAAACATTTATTTAGCAAATCTGAAGCAGTGTGAAGAGCTACTTCTGTCTCGGGCTTGGGAGTCCACAGAAGGGCCCCTGTGAGCTATTCACAGAGCAGTAACCTGCCACAGGGAGCAGATGGCATGTGTCTTGTCCCTGGTCCCGCAGTCCCGGGCCGCACGCCAGCTGATGGAGAGGACCCAGTCATCCAACATGGAGACCCGGCTGGACGCCATGAAGGAGCTGGCCAAGCTTTCTGCGGACGTGACCTTCGCCACCGAGTTCATCAACATGGATGGCATTGTTGTGCTGACGCGGCTTGTGGAAAGCGGAACCAAGCTCTTATCCCAGTGAGTGTTGCTGAGGTCTCGTTTGGGAGCTCTCGAGAGATTTACGACACGGCGCAGGGCATCCTATGCTCATTTCCGTTGAGTCAAATGAGCTTATTGAGCTCCTTCTGCATACAGAGCAGCGTGCCCAGCACCAGGGTCCACACAGAGGGGTATAATTCACTATTGTGGTCCTGAATCTTGTAGTCTAGTTGGGCTCTCACAAATTCAGTGACGGTACAAAACAGTACTATGCTGAGTGACGTGAAAGTCGGGGCTCTAGAAGTCAAGAAGAGAGAGGTCAGCTCACGGCTGAAATCATTTCCGGAAAATGACCGGCTTGATGGAAGTTAGCAGACTGTCCATTAGCAAGTAGAACAGGTGTCTGTGTGTTCTTAATCGCACCCCTGCGTCCCTCCCTCTCCAGTCACCTCCCCACTCCACACACAGGCTCCTTATACAGAGACGCGCACGGGCCCTCCTCTGTGTTTACCGGGGCGTATTCCCACCCATCCGCTGTCTCCCTGTCACCCATTTTCACGGGGGCAGGGGGGCGTCCGGAACTTTGCGACGCACTGCAAGTGGCTTTGTGGTACTCCAGTGCCAAGGTGAACGTGGCGGGAAACTGCCATGCCATTATCAGCAGTGAGTAAACAGATGTTTAGTTTGTCTTCTAAGCCCACAGAACCTAAGCTGGCAGAGAGGGAGTCAGAAACCTTTGAGTTGATGGATCAGCTACTGAAATTTTTAGCCAGACCGAGCAGCTAGTCTTGGGTATTTGTTTTAAGTCTTGGATTCTCCGGCTGCACGGAAATCTCGAAGCCTTTGGCTGCCATCAGCACTGACCCAGACGTTCCGCAGTCTCCCGGGAGTGCGGGGTTGGACTGGCCTTCGTCTCCTCTTTAAAGTGGAGGTGATACCTCCCTTGCCATATTGTCATGAGGAGTACTGTGGATGAGAATGGGTCAGAACATGCTTTGCAAATGGAAATATAGTTTGTAAATTATAGAGCACTGTACAGATGTATAAAGGTTGACGTGTATACAGAGCAGAGACAGAGGGGAGAAAACATTTCAGCCCTCATTCTCTGTCAGCTCTGTGGTAGGGTTTCGCATGCACTGTCACCCTGCCCTCACCACAACGCCGTGAGGTTAACGCTGTGAGAGGAACTCAGTTTCACAGAGAAAGAAATAGAAGTTTGAACAGATAAAATTTGCACAGTTAGTAAGTAGTTGAACCCATGGCCAGAGTTCATCCTCTTTCTCCTGTGCTCTGCCGCCTCCCAGCCTAAAAGTGAACCTGGGATGTAAGCTCCCTCGGGTACCCCACCAAGTGCTGGGATTTGACAAGGCCAGACCCAGAAGCCTTTCCTTTGGTGATTCCAGGGAAGAAGCTGCTCCACACCTAGCTTAGGTGTGTGCCAGGCGCTGGCTCACAGTGGCGTTCGCTGATTTCTCAGGTGGTGCTTACGTTGAAATCCGTCCCTATTGTGGCTGCCTTCACACCTGTGCTCCCCAGTTCTGAATCTTTGTATTGTTTTGTGTGTGTTTTGCACATGTCTCAGCTACAGTGAGATGCTGGCATTCACCCTGACTGCCTTCTTAGAGCTCATGGACCATGGCATTGTCTCCTGGGACATGGTTTCAATCACCTTCATTAAGCAGGTGAGGCCTCCAACATTCCGTCTTTCCTCCCTCCGTCGCCAGTTGTCCTCTAGGCTTGAGGGGAGGTGCGGGCGACACAGCTGCTCCAGCGAGGGCCGGCGTTCGATCCCCGAGGCCAGGTGTTTCATCCTCAGGCTCCGGCCTTCCTGTGGCTCCTGGAAGGTGTACTTTGTTACACTCGCAGGGCCTGCACTGAGAAGATGGAACTGGACTCCCGGAACTGATTATGGCCAAAGTGGAATTGGATTGTCAGTGAGACTCGGGATAGCGTGCCGCCAGCCAGCCAGTACCATCCCTAAGTCTTCTGACCTGCTTCCTGAGCCCTGCCTCCTCTTTGGATAAAAAAAAAAAAAAAAAAAACCGTTCATTTCATTTGCCTTCTATTTATCAATCTGCCTTCTGTTTACAAATCTGCAAGGTAGACTGTTTGATTGTCAGATGAACTCAGTGGGGGGGGAGAAGATACTTCTAGTTTTATCCTCCTTTCTTCTAGAAGAAGGGGCAGTATCACCTCAGAAAACTGAACTAAAACCAATGAATGCTATATCTGCTGACCTAGAATTACACCTGTCATTGGGTTGGGACATTGAGAACTTCCCAATGCTGGAGATACTTAGGCACAAGTGAAATGACCATGTGTCAAAGATGTTATAATGGGGATTGAGAAAAGGGATTAGATTATAAGACTTTGAGGTCCTTTCTATGTCCCCGAGTCTGCTGTTCTGCGTGTGTATAGGGACAAAATGTATGTCCGGAGTACAGTACATGGAGAGCAAATGAGATCCCAGCATCAGTAAAACCCTCTGCTTTTTACCCTCGGCTTTTTCATGCCTGAACCCTTATTTTGAAAACAAAAGATTAAGCCCTTAGGTTTAACGAAACATAGTTGAGTGGATGCTGTAATTTGAAATTGAGTTATCCATGCCTAGGAACTCCCTGGCACATTGGCCAACATAGCAGATACCATCATCCACCTGGGGACAGCTGTCCAAACGTGGGCAGCACACCTAAGAGGAGAGTCTGGGGGCGGCGGGCGTCCAAAACCTAAGCCTTCAGCTCTCTCGGGCCCTGAGCTTCCTAACTGACTTGCCCTCTCTGGCTTTAGATCGCAGGGTACGTGAGCCAGCCCATGGTGGACGTGTCAATCCTGCAGAGGTCCCTGGCCATCCTGGAGAGCATGGTCTTGAACAGCCAGAGTCTGTACCAGAAGATCGCAGAGGAAATCACTGTGGGACAGCTCATCTCTCACCTCCAGGTGTAAGTAGAGACCCTGCCCCAGCCTCCCTTCCCTGCCTGTTATCTTCTCCCCTCTTACTCTGTTTAAGTCTTCCAATCCTACTGCTTTGCTTGTACTCTGAGATGCTGATCTGCTTGTTCATTCACTCATCACCTCTTCCACACTACTCAGAATTCCTCCCGTAATTCAGACCTGGTCATGTCATGCTCCCGCTTGAAATCCTCTGTAACTCTCCTTGCCTCTCAGGATAATGTGAAGTTTTTCCCAATCTTCCTGTACCACCATGGTACCAGAAAGAATTAGATGCTTTCTCCTCTGTGGGCCAAATAGTTTCTGTTTGTACCTATGATAATCATATTTATATAAAATACTGTATTTTTATTATCTGCCTCCCATTTTAAACTTTGAGCTCTCTGGGAAAAGGGGCCAATCATTTTTGTATCCCTTGATTTGATTTAAGTAGAAGATCAATTAGCATTTGTTGAATGAACTCTTGCCGAACTAACAGTATGCTGGTGGGGGTAGCAAGAAGTATTGTATAGGATGTGAATTCTAATCCAGGATCTACTGCAAACTAGGTCTCTGCCCTCAGCAAATTACCTAATCTCTTCTGGCCTAAGTTTCCTCGCCTCTAGACTAAGGTTAATCATCCCCGCCTCTCAGACTTGTGAGGATCAAAGAAGATAAAAGGTCCAGCATAGGGGCCAGCATAGGATAGGTATTGAGGAGGTTTTTTTGTTTTTCTGTTTTTTGCTTTTGTTTGTTTTTTAAGAAGCTTATCACATCCTAAAACATTAAACAGATAGTAAACAAAAGCCAAAGACAGATAAAGCCTTTGGAGCACTGTTTGTCTCCTCCCCATTCTTTATACTTCCCTTTCAACCATTCCACACAATTTAAGGGGACTGGACTTCGCAAAACAAGGATGGGGACACTGCTGATTCCTTCCTAACCCTTGCTCCCTTCCAGCATATGGGACATTGACAGAAGGCCCTGCCAGTTCCAGGGGAAGCCAGAGCTCCCAGACTTGGTTGATTATAGCAGCCTTGTCTTCACTCAGCTATGCTCTCAGCCTGTACCTTCCCACTAGTCCAAGTAAAAAGGAAGCACAAGGAGATTTACAGCTCTGACTTCTCCTTGTCACTTCTCTAAGGAATTCTTCAGCCTCTGTTTTCATGCCCAAAAGCCAAAAATGTTGATTGAAGTCAGGGGGACATTGTAAACTCCAGGTGGAGAGTCCTGATTTTCCTGACCTCAGAGTTACCTCTATTTCTTTGTTTCTGAATTGGGAATGAACCAGTTACCTCCTTAGAGATGATAGAGGAGCGTGGCATTTCTTAGGGGTCAGTCTATGAACACTTTCAGCCCATTGCTGTCCCCAGAAGTCATGTCCTCTGCTGCTGGGCTGAGGGACAATTAGTAGCCTCCACCAGACCTCCAAGGTGCCCCCGGCCAACCAGGACACCCAGCAGCCCCTCTGGAGAGAGCCACAGAATGCACTTATGACGTGGCAGGTGGAGAGCTCTTGTCAAGTGCCAGGATTACAAGATTCCAGAGAAGCGTTGTAGTTATTTTATTTGTTTAAAATAAAATAAGTTCATAGTCAGAGATTTTGAAAATACAGAAAAGCACAAAAAGGAAATCATTTGCCCATTATCCCCCCTCCAGACATAACCACTGTTAACAGTAAATTGACTGTGCCGCTGGGTTTTTTTTCTATGCATATTTTTAAGAAAGTTGGAATCTTACTGTACATGCTATGCGTGCCTTGACTTTTTTTATGGACTAATAGTTACTGAACATTTCCCATGTCAAAGAACCTTCTGAAAGGGTAGTTCTAAATCTTGTGCAGGAATTCCTTGCCGGTCTAGTGGTTAGGACTCCAATGCTCCCACTGCCGAGGGTGCGGGTTCGATCCCTGGTTGGGGAATTAAGATCCCGCAAGCAGTGAGGCCTGGCCAAACATTAAAAAAAAAAAAAAATGTGTATATATATATATATATATTTTTTTTTTTTTTTCCACCCCATATGCCTTTGAAAATCCAGTAACAGTTATAGACTCTCACCTCCCTGGAAAAAAGTATCACATAGTCAGCCAGCTACAAGGAATAATGGCTACACCATTTCTAGGGTTCCCAGACACTCTAAGCCCATCCCTAACCCCAGGCGAAGAACCTTTATGCTAAAACAGCATTTTTAATGACCGCTTAGGATTTGAATATATATGAACAGAGTCGCTACTGTGGACATTTGCATTATTTACTGTTCTTGATTTTTTTTATAGTACTTGGATGAAACACCTTGCCAGTAACTCATGCACAGCTCTCTGATGACTATCTTTGGGTAAATTCCTGTTAGTGGAATTGCTGGGTCAGGGAGTCTGCCCACTTTTAAGCTTTTGAGGCTAAGCCTCTGATTATTATTTGATTACAGTGTGCAAGTGATTGTTTTAAAACATCTCTAAGGATCGTCTTGCTGGTCAGTCTCCTAACCTCTCTCTGCCTTCTTTCTCCGTTGACACAGCTCCAACCAGGAGATTCAGACCTACGCCATTGCACTGATTAACGCACTTTTTCTGAAGGCTCCTGAGGACAAGCGACAGGTCTGTGGTGGCCTTTTCAAGCTTTTCATCTGGGCTCTCCCAAGAGAAGACTTATCCACCCAGTCATTTTCCCAAGAGTCCCTCCTCCTGCCCCTCTGCAGCCAGAGCCCGTCTGAGTGGCTTTGCTAAGGAAGACCCGGGGAAGAGCTAGGAGGGAAACCAGCTGGGTCCTAGGTCAGGGCAGGGGCCTGCAAACTTTTTGCCCTCAAGGACGAGTAAATATTTTTTTGCCTGGTGGCCCTTGTGGTCTACGTGGCAACTATTCAACCTTGCCGCTGTAGCCAAAGCAGCCTCAAACAGTAGGCAGACAGGTGGGTGTGGCTGTCTTTCCACAAGACCTTCTAGACACAAACAGGCAACAGGCCTCATTTGGCCTTACTGCGACTACCCCTGGGTTAGAGGAGCAGGGAGCAGGGAGAGGAGACCCGCTGGGCCTCCCTGCCGGGTCCCAGGAGACAGAAACAAACGCAATCCTTGCTTAAGGAAGCAAGAGTGGAGGGACTTAGCTTGAAGTTTCACGTATAAAGATCCTCTGATCCAGGTTCTAAACTTTTTTCTTCCCTATCAATCAGCTGTGTGACATGATGCAAATCGCTCTGCTTCTCTAAACCCCAGTTTCCTCACCTATAACGTGGGAGTAACAACATCTGCCCCATTCACTTCATAAGGATGTCATGAGAAAAAGCCATATTTTACAAGTGAGGAAACCAGGGATCAGCTGGGCAGTGGAGCAAGGACTGACCTAGGAGGCCAGGGTCCGAGGCTGAGTACTTTTCCTGCCACTGCTGGGCAAGTGCTCTAACCCCCCTGGGTCTCCGTTTCCCTTTCTGTAAAATGCAAGGGCCAGATTAAAGATCGCTCTGAGCCCTTCCAACACGACTGTTCTAGATTTCTCTGGTCAAATCCCAAGTGATGTACAAAAGCAAGACTTTGTAATTCTCGGTCAATACCGTGGGCTCAGTAAGTTGTAAATCCTGTGGGATTATGTACCAAGTTCCTGGAAGATTCTGGTGGGAGGACCAGGAGCGTCTGTGGTTCTGTCTGTCCTTGTCTTTCTTGGATGGCTGGCTCTGTTCATCTCTTCCTCCCTAGTCCTGTTTTGAATGTAAGCTGAAGGCTCATTCTTCCATCTGCTTCTCTCTGTGCTTTTTGCTTTCTGCCGGCAGGACAAGCATCTTAATCCTCTAGACCTCCCTGTCACTGTAAGTAGCGCTGCCATATGGAAAGGGCCCCGCTCTTTTCCAGGTGGGGAGGTTGAAGCTGGGTGAGAATCTCGTGATCTGATCTAGTTGTTCAGGGAGCTGCAAGACACAGGAAAAGGTTGTGTGCTGTAAATCTCATTTGTCAGGACACTTAGCGAAGTACCACGGATCAGAGTCGCATAAAGGATTAAGGGGACGCCTGCCCTGGGGAATGTGGCCCAGTCTCTCCTTTGTAACCTGCCTTCACATGGGTCTGTGGTTCAGCCAGGAAGATCAGATTCAGAAATAGCCTGTGGCTTTCATCTAGACGATGCCAGATGCATCACATTCCAGCTTGCTGTAGCCAGGAGTAAAGGTACATCCACGCCCTTTTGGACGCTTCCTAGATCCTAGGAATTGGAAAAGCTTTAGACAGTTGACAGAAGGGAATTTGGATACTCGTTTCTTAGAGGGAGGGTTTCTTAGAGGATTAGAGGGAGCTCAAAGAGGTCAGCTCTATGAGGATATGAAAAAGGATGAGTGCTTCCCCCGGCACCGCAGAGAAGCCTTTGGTTGCAGGCCTTTATATTCCAGCAGCAGACCACTGTCAGTTAGCAACTTCATGAGTTGTGGACAGCAAGATTTAATCGTGAGTTGGCCTCCCATAGCTACAGAGAAGTTTCTAGTCCACCTTCCTCCTTTGCCAGTTAGTGTGTGCTCAGGGGACGCAGAGTAAAACTTAATATTCCTGACAGCGTCAGCCATTGGAATTTGGCTAGAAATCTAGAAGCGAGAGACAAAGGCCTTCCAGCTCTGAGAAAAATGACAACACTCACGGATATTGCCCCCTAGGAGAGGTGTGACAGCTCCCTCAGGCCCGTTGATTTAGAATTATCTATGAAATTAAATTAAGGCAGCAGTTCAGGAAGTGAAGTCATACTAATTAACATTGTAAGAAGTGGTGGCTGACATTGGAAGGAAGAGACAGAAGAATTATGAAAAGCTGTCAGAAAACTGAAAAGCATAGTAATCTGGGACCATTTTGTTCAGGGGAAAATAGCTTCACATTTCAGAAGCCCCGTAGGGTATCACAGTGCCACAGCACAGAATAATAACCGATGTGTTTCTTTGTTCCTGATGAAGTCAAGTCCTTGGCAGTGATTAACGTATTATAATCATCGTAGTCTCTTCAGAAATACAGGAAGTGTATATATTTTTAGAAGATTAGCATAAGAATGGTCAAAATAACAGTTCTGAGAGGACCCTTAAAGCTTCATTCCCTGGAAGATTGACTTAACGTAGGATACTTTATTTCCTGAGTGAGCTAAATAAAGTGTTACTGTCAAAATCTGAACCAAATAAATAAAAAAGGTGACCCTGTTGTGAAAAATCACTCCAAAGCACCCAACACCTTGTTCTCTAAACTGATCAGAAGTGAATCGTAGACCACCTGCTGGTTCAGAGCATCCCACCCCAGCTCCGTCTGCTGGTGTGGTGCTGGGGCGGGGGGGCGCAGTGGAGGGGGATGCTGGAGCCCAAGCCCTCTTGCTCGGTTTGGAGTCAGTGTTCCATTAGAGTCCCTCCCAGCCTTGGCAGTGGTTCTGGCCTGGCGTGGTGCATGTGGCTTGGGAACCATCGTGCTGCTCTGTGGCCTGTGCTTGTTGTCCATCTCCTGGCATCCTTGTAACACAAGTGTCTCGTCCTGAAGCAGCCTTTGTCCCTCTTTGAAGATGACACGGTTGATTGTACCATTGGGAAAGGAAACCCTGTTTGCATTAATGTGTACTCATGAAAGAAAATGTATGGGAATTTTTCAGAGTATAAAATACGTATTTGAAGGTCTGTGAATTTTTTTTCATTTGCCCACTTTTCATTTTAAAGGAAAAAAATTAAGGGAAAAAGCCCCAGAGCTATGACATCACCTTCCTCTTGATAGTTGTCACAGCTGCATGCCTGCCACCTTACCTTATGTCGCTTCTTCTTAATAGGATATGGCCAACGCATTCGCACAGAAGCACCTTCGGTCCATAATCCTCAATGTAAGTTCCCAGACAAGCTATGTTTTGTTACTGTAATTGTTTTGTTACTATTAACTACAACCATCACTATTATTATAGCTGTATTATTATTATTGAAATCACTGTGGAGTGGGATGGGCACTCAGAGGGTCCTTACCGATAGGTACTAAACACTTCCTAAGCTGGAAAGCTTATGGTTTCTGATCCACTGTAAGCAGGGTTGTCTCTAGGAGGCTGTCCCACCAGGAGCTGCAGAGCCTCTAAGGAGGTACTTAGCCAGATATACTGTTTGTTGCCTCACAACCCCACAGACTTTTATCCAGAGGGAGTGTGTTAAAATAGGCACAGAAGAGGAATTCACTCAACTAACACCAGTCATAACCCTGAGTTGTGCGGGGCACCGGGAGGGATGCCCAGCCTGGGAGATTGCAGAGAGGAGCTGTCAGTCCTGCCGCAAAGGAGAGTTGTCTGGAGCCCTTAGAGGCGGGTCTTCAGGGAAGGCTGAGGATAAGCCAGATGACCAGTCAGAAAAGGAGTTCCTGCATGGGGAAGGGGGCACCTAGGAGGAGTGTGTGGTCCGGTGGAGCTTGGGGTCAGAATTTGTGACAGGCTGGAGAGGTAGCAAAGACCAGATCAGGTAGGGCCTAGGTCTTTCTCCCAAAAGCAACTGAGGGGCTTTAATCAGGCTCGTGAAATAACCAGGCTGGCGTTTTAGAAAGGTCACACTCCAAGATCCGTGTTTCCTGAGGGGTGTGTGAGGGAGGAGGGTAGAGCGGGAGTTGGCGGGGGAGGGAGGCATCTGGAGGGAGGTCTCAGTCCCTGTTCTGCAGTGGGGATGTGGGCGGGGAGAGAGCTGAGGTGGGAGGTGAGAGCGGGGAAGGAGAGTCAAGGAGCTGGGTTAAAAGGCCCTTTTATCAGTCGTCCAAAACCAGGTGCACCTGGGAGACCACAGTGTAGGGAACAAAATGAGAAATCAAGAGTCAAGTGTGAAAGGCTTCCTAATTCTGAGCATGAACTTTGGAGTCGGCAGCCCCCGCTCTGCCTTTAACCAGTCCTTCATCTTGAGCGGTTCACTTAACTCCTGTGGGCTTCAGTTTGCTTATCTGGATGTGCGGCCCACATGAGCTGATACATAGACACAGGGCTTAGCAGGGGGCCTGGCACTTGGTGAGCGCTCTGCTCACATGGGCAGTTCCTTCACCGTAAACAAGATACAGAGGTGACAGAATTCAAGAAGTAACCGTGGGCACCTGTGAGGTGGAGCGATCAGCTGCTCTAAACAGGCAGAGCCCACCGGACTTCACCTCGCAGAGCGAGCTCCTGCCTGCGGGCCACCTCCCTGGTCACACAGCCCCGCTGCCAGCCCGGCAGGAAGGACCTGGCCAGACGCTTCCGCCCTCTGCCTGCCACACAGGTCCCCACATTCTTGTCTCCCGTGTCCGAGCGGTTGTGTTGGGCGCCATCCTCTGCATGTGTGGGAGTGGGTGCCCTTCTCAGAGAACTTTAATGAATTTCGAGGCTTATCATTTACCTGAACGAGATTAGACGTTCATCTCATTTCTGGACAAGCCTGGTGAACAAGCAAAGATTCCATCCACTATAGAAGACAGTTTGGTGTCAGGACTCAGACTGAACCGGTCTGCTAGAAGGTTAACGCGTGCTCACTTAAGTCCCGGGATTGAACGGAGTTGAGCCAGGGAGCTGAGGCCTCGAGGTACTTGCCAGTTAAATAAGACTTCATCAGACTGGCACTGTTCTTCTTTAAGCCATTGATGACTCGAGGAATTACCCTCCCACTCTGACATCTCTGAGATTGAGAAACGGGGATTAAAGTGAATGGAAACCAGTATCACATTAACTTTAACCTCTCTTCAGAGTGGTTTTATGAATTCTGGAGAGAGGTGAGGAGAGAGGAATAGGGGTAGATGGGTAGGGAGAAATCAGAGTGACAGAGGGAGGGACGCAGAGAAAGGAAGAGGCTCAGAGTGAGGTGGAGGGGCAGAAGCAGCCTAAGCGGAGAGAAGAGACTGGAGGCGGAGGAGGGGCAGAGCAGACCTTGAGAAGGAAGCTTGGGAGGGGCGAGGAGGCTTGGTGAGAGAGGTCAGGCCGCGGAGAGGGCTCAGGGAGGAGGTGAGCAGAGCGGCGCTGTCCCCTAGAACCTGCTGTAGCTGGGGAGGTGTGTGCAGAAAGGGTGGCCCAAGCCACGTATGGCTGTTGAACACTTGAAATGTGTCTAGCGTGGCTGGGGAACTGAATTTGTAGTTCTTTAAAGTTTCAGTTTAAATGCCCACGTGTGGCTTCTGGCTACTGTATTGGGCCTTGCAGATATAGGGAAAGAAAGACAGAGAAAGGAAGAGCTCTCATGGAGTTGCACCGGTGGGGAGAGGAAGTCTAGAGCAGCGCCGTCCAGTGGAAATATGATGCGAGCCACTTGTTTCATTTAAGTGTTCTAGTAGCAGCGTTGACTAAAAAAGGAATAGGGGAAACGAATTTCAATAATATAATTCATTTAACCCGGCATATCTAAAATACTATGATACCAACATGTAATCAATAGGAAAATTGTTAATGAGATATTTTACATTTTCTGTTTCCATACTAAGGCTCTGATATCCAGTGTGCATTTTACATTTACAGCACATCTCAATTTGGACTGGCCACATTTCAAGTGTTCACCAGCCACAGGTGGCTAGTGGCTACCAGACTGGACTGCACAGATCTAAAGAGATTGATCCCGAACCAGAGCAAGCTCTAGAGAGAGCTGACCTAGAGTTAGAAAGCTAAGTATTTTAGAGTACAGCAGAACTTTCTGATATGTTCCATTCTACTCTGTCATTGGATGTAGCCACTAGCCACTTGTGCCTCCTGAGCTTAAAATGTGGCTAGTGCGACTGAGGACCTGAACTTTTAACTTGAATCAATTTTAACTGACTTAGATGCACGTGGCCACATATGGCTAGTGGCTACCATACTGGACAACACGGCTCTAGAGACGAGCTAGACCGAGTAAGAGAACACGAAGGGCACAGAGGGCGGTTACGTGTGGGAAACTGGGCAAGAGTCTCCTTTGGGCAAGAAAAGACCAAGAACGACAGGATTCTAGATGGTGAATGGGACAGAGGGAGTGAGGAATGCAAGGGAGCAGGCAGGAAAGAGCAGGAGGCTACTGCGGGCGAGGGAACAGGACACCAAGGGACAGGACGGGAACCAGCCCGGAGGACAGAGGGGGGCTGTGGCATGTAGAACAAGACAGAGATGGAGCGTGAGAGGTGGAGAAGGACCTAAGGTTGGTGGGCATCAGGGAGGAGGTGGTGAGCTGAGTGGGTGGGGAGGATAGAATTAGAGGAGAGGAGAGGGATGTGGTGTGGGGACATGGGGAGGGGGACATACCCAGAATGAGCAGAGGGAAGGGGAGGGACACCAGTAGGAGAGAAGGGGGCCGGACAAGGAGCGTTAGGTGCCCCTCTTTGTGTAGGTGTCTCGAGATGATTGAAAGAAAATGATCTTTTCGGAACCTCTCTACCTGGTGAGGCCATCCAAAACATTTTATTTTTCTAAGGGAAAACAAAAGAATTGTACTGTCCAGTTCTGCAAGCGACTCTTCACGCACACTCTGTTGTCTGGATCGATTGGAATGAGGTCCAGCGGCTGATCTCCCGCATCGTAATGTTACTTCCCCGGCCAGGGGCGTGCACAAAAAAAGATGGTGCCCTTGAGGCCTGCAGTGAATCATCTCTGCCTGAATCAGACCCATTCATATTCCATCCCCTTCTGGAACTCCCTGTGTGGGGGAGGAAACCCTGTCCCCTGCCCAGCGTACTGTCTTTTCACCAGCATGGATGTGACTCTTCAGTAAAAATCAGTCCAACCCTCTGCTCCCTGCCTTTGCTCTCTCCAGCATGTGATCCGAGGGAACCGCCCCATCAAAACTGAGATGGCCCATCAGCTGTATGTCCTGCAAGTGCTGACCTTTAACCTTCTGGAAGAAAGGATGATGACCAAGATGGACCCCAATGACCAGGTTGGTTCTAAGTGGGACAGAGCTTTCCTGGCTGGCATCGTGTGCTGTTTGATGTGGTGCATTCCGCCCTGTGTATCGAGCACCTGCTGTGTGTCAGGAGCTGTGCTTAGTTGTGTCAGCTTTGTGCCTCACCATGGTCCCTTTCTGCTGGGTGACTGGGCCAAGCCCACCTCTGTCCTGCGATGCTAGAGGTGATGCCTCCTCAAAGATCGATCGGGACCAGAGTTCTGCCCGGAAAAGCTCTACCCACTCTTTCCTTTCCTTGTTTCCCTTGACTAGCCGACTCACCTGCTGACTGTCTATTTCACCTCCCAGGCTCAAAGAGACATTATATTTGAACTGAGGAGGATTGCATTTGATGCAGAGTCTGACCCTAGCAACGTCCCCGGGAGTGGGACTGAAAAACGCAAAGCCATGTATACCAAGGACTACAAGATGCTGGGATTTACTGTGAGTTTCGCAGAGCATGGACACTGGTAGACCTTCTCCCCTGACAGGGAGTCAGAGGGCCACCCAGACAGAACCCTGACAACCCTCTCTCATAACATGATGATGGCCCCGGCACAGAAGACACTAAGGAGCTGGAGGGGCCTTGACACTTGGTTTGCTTTGGCCGTGGCAGGCTCACAAGTTTATGTGCCACATTTGGCCCCTTGAAACAAACCCATCTGTAGGAGGGCCCAGGAGGTCAGCCGAATGAGTGGAGAGGGGATTTCTTATCAAAGCAGCTAGGTTCTTTGAAAATCTGGAGTGGATATGTTGTGATAGGCTACAACTTGAGAATGGAGCTAATTCATTTAAATACCTATTGGGCATCTGCTCGGCACCCAGCAGTATTTAGGCAGGGGGGATGTAAGACGAGTCAGGCACCGTCCAGTGGCCTTGAGCTCACGGCCTCGCAGTAGAGATGGGCACGTGACAAGAGCTACAACAGAGGCAGGTGTGACTTGCGGGCGGCATATGGTGGAGGGGTGATCGGGATCCCCCTCAGGTGAGCTCGCACGCAGTGTCTACCGAGTCTCAAATCGGGTGTGTTTATTTCTACAGAACCATATCAACCCAGCAATGGACTTTACCCAGACTCCTCCTGGAATGCTGGCCTTGGACAACATGCTGTACTTGGCGAAAGTCCATCAGGACACCTACATCCGGGTAAAGGCTGGGGAACAGCTTTCTCTGTGTTGATGCCGCATCGCTTGCCTCCCTGCCTCCCTCACCCTCCCGTTCCTCTTCTGCCCACAGATTGTCCTGGAGAACAGCAGCCGAGAAGACAAGCACGAGTGCCCCTTTGGCCGCAGTGCCATTGAGCTCACCAGAATGCTCTGTGAGATCCTACAGGTCGGGGAGCTGCGTAAGTCTGTGTGGCTGCCCCCTTCCTTCAGCCATTCCTTGTACTCAGGAGCCTGGTGAGACTCGACGGTATAGAGTTAGGTGTCCATGGGACTGGACAGCCTTACTGTACTTTTCTAAAAATCACCGAGAGAGCTGTAATCCGTCTGCTGCTGTCTGTGGGGGCCGTGGCTGTGGCTCGTTGGAGCTGGTGGTTTGGCATGTTCAGTAGCTACGCCCCCATCCACTACCCTTCTCGGTCCTCAGTCTGGTTTTGTTCCTCCAGACTTTGGTGTGGAGGATCCCAGGTTTCTGGACATGGGCTCCCAGCTTCATCCTTTCCGTTTCTCCTCTTCCACAGCAAATGAAGGGCGCAACGACTACCACCCGATGTTCTTCACCCATGACCGAGCGTTCGAAGAGCTCTTTGGAATCTGCATCCAGCTGTTGAACAAGACCTGGAAGGAGATGAGGGCAACAGCTGAGGACTTCAACAAGGTCGGTGTCACAGAGCTCTGAGGCCTGTGGGCTGAGACCCTCCCAGGACAGTCTGTGACAGCTGGCCAGAGCCTGGGGAATACCTGAGCTGGAGGACAGTGTGGTCTGCAGCACTGAGTCACAAGACGGAGGCATTGAGAGCGTCAGTCCCCTCTGTAACCCTGAGCAGGTGTCTCCCTGCTGGGCCCCTCATTTGCCCAGTGGACCAGTACTGGCCCCTCCGGCCTTCCTTCGGGGGCAGGAGGATAAACATAACGGTGATAGCTGTGGGTTACTGAGCACTTACTCTGTGCAGGCACTGTGGCAGTTTTGTGAACTGCAGATGTTATGGAGACATCGGGGTGGATCCGCAGTGAAGTGCATGTCAGGGGTACTTACCAGTAGCCATTTCTGGATGCGTTCTGAGTCCACCCTCTGACAGCACTGCTAGACCCTCAAAAGCTGATTATCTAGGAGTTGGCTCTTTTGAAGCTGCTCATCTCATTGTAAAAAATTTGTGAAATATAAAGAAGAAAAAGTTACCTATAATTCCCCTATCCAGCGACAATGACCATTTTTATGTTTCCCTCTAGTCTTTTTTTTTTTTTTTAATTTATTTGGTTGTGCCGGGTCTTAGTTGCAGCAGGAGGGCTCCTTAGTTGTGGCATGCGAACTCTTGGTTGCAGCATGCATGTGGGATCTAGCTCCCTGACCAGGGATCGAACCTGGGCCCCCTGCATTGGGAGCACGGAGTCTTATGCACTGCGCCACCAAAGAAGCCCCTCTGGTCTTTTTTTTGCTGTAGATTTTTCCTTCGTTGGTGGGGAGCCGACTGGATGTGCAGATGGTGTCCTGCTTTTTACTTAGCTGTTGTTGTTTTAAGGGAACTATCACATATTTTGAACACACTACAGTGTGCCAGGCACTGTGCATCCAGATGGCGTCTCACTCATATGCTTGTGGCAACCTCTGTCGAAGATGTGTCTTCCTTTCTCTAGCTTTAAGGATGAGTAGGTGGGGCCCTGAGGATGTTGAGTGACTTGCTCAAGGAGAAGATTGAAGCACAGAGTTGAGATCTGAACCTACTCCTCTCTGACTCCAGAATGTATGAGAAATAAAGCACTTGTCTGGATGTCCCTGGCGGTCCAGTGGTTAAGACTCTACGCTTCCACTGTAGGGGACACGGGTTCGATCCCTGGTCAGGGAACTAAGATCCTGTATGCCCCATGGTGCAGCCAAAAAAAAAAAAAAATCCATTTGTCACCATCCATCATTTGTCCTACGTAACTGAGAAGAGATAATAGTAGAGAATCAGTGCTCTTACTCGCCCAGTGGATGCCTGTGGTACCCACCGTGCTCAGGACCGCGGAGGGCAGAGCCTGGCATCCGTTTATCAGACCAGGGCTGAGGCGGCCGCCTTCCTCTCTCTCAGGTTATGCAGGTAGTCCGGGAGCAGATCACTCGGGCTTTGCCCTCCAAACCCAACTCTTTGGATCAGTTCAAGAGCAAACTGCGGAGCCTGAGCTACTCTGAGATTCTGCGACTACGCCAGTCCGAGAGGATGAGTCAGGATGACTTCCAGTCCCCGCCGATTGTGTAAATGCCGTGATGGGGCAGGGTGGGGGTGGGGGTGTGCCAGCTCTGCCTCCCTTCAGAAGGCCTGCTGTCCCCGTGACCTTCTCCTTACTCCGGTGCATGTCCACCGCAGGGAGCTGAGGGAGAAGATCCAGCCCGAGATCCTTGAGCTGATCAAGCAGCAACGCCTGAACCGGCTCTGTGAGGGGAGCAGCTTCCGAAAGATTGGGAATCGCCGGAGGCAAGGTGAGTTGAGGGCCTGAGCGCTGGACCGTCTGTCCCTACTGCCCGGAGCCGCCGCACTGCGTGGGGCACCTGCCCGGGCAGTCCCTGCGGGGAGCAGGCAGGGAATGAGTCGTCTTTTTGCCCCTCGTGTGCCCAGGCCTCTCCCGGAACTGTCCTTGCTCACCTGCCTGTCTTCCCTTGTGTTCCAGAGCGTTTCTGGTACTGCCGCTTGGCCCTGAACCACAAGGTCCTGCACTACGGTGACTTGGACGACAACCCTCAAGGGGAGGTGACATTCGAATCCCTGCAGGAGAAAAGTAAGTTCATTTCTCTGTTGGGGTGTCATGGTAGCTGGACTTGCTGTCAGGAGACCTGAGTTCTAGTCCTGGCTGCTTCAAACTGGTAATCTGGCCTTGGGCCAGTTATTTCTCTGAACCCATTTCCGCATTGGTCAGAGGTCATCTCCACCTGGCCTAGGGGTCAAGGGGCTGTTTGGAGAATTCAGTGAGATCACAGGTATGGGTTTTGCAGATTGTAAAGGGTGATACAAGACTAAATTGAAAGGCGGTGGTTAAGAGCAGAAGCTCTGAAGCCTGACTGCCTGGATTCACATCCTGGCTCTGCTGTTAATTCTAATTAATTACAAGTTAATTCTCCCCTCTGCCTTGGATTCTTCTGTCAAATGGGAATAATAGCCACATTTCCCTCATCAGAGGATTGAGTGAGTCCTATATGTAAAGCACTTAGAACAGTGGCTGGCAGGGAGTAAGAGTAATTATTAGCTGCCTTGGCTCTCGTGGCCGTTGTCATCTTTATCGCCACGAAGTGGAAGTGAGGTGAGTGTCTGAGGCCCCCTTCCCTAGGCAGACAGTGCAGAAGCCCTGAACCCACCCCCAGTTAGACTTGACACAGCGCAGCAGGCCAGAGAGTCCAGGCGAAGCGACCACGGAGCGGGGAACCCTCCCTGAGCTCATACAGCCCTGTGGGTCTGGGGGCTGGGCCGTCCCTTCCAGCACTGATGCAAGGACCAACTTGCAACATAAAGCTTCCAGAAACTAATTCCCCTCATTTATCAGTTCCTGTTGCAGACATTAAGGCCATTGTCACTGGGAAAGATTGTCCCCACATGAAAGAGAAAAGTGCTCTGAAACAGAACAAGGTGAGTGGAGAGGCAGCCCAGAGTCTGAGCTGCTGTCACAGTGATACGTGGAGCGTAGTCGGTGGTGGTTGCTTTCTAGGTGCGTGACCTCTCGCCCCCATGCTGTCTCACATTAAGTTCATCCTGAATGTTTTGTTAAGAACAGTTTGAACAGACACCAAGATAGATAGAACCCCCATAGACGCCTCACCCAGCCTCATCAACCAGGGCAAAGTCTACCCATCCACTTGTCCCTCTTCCCTTATTACTTTGAAGAAAATCTCAAGTATTATATCGTTTCTTCTGTAAATATTTAGAATGAATCTCTAAATTATAAGGACTCTGTTAACATGGTCACAGTACTATTTGCACACCTAAAAGGAAATAAAAAGTTGTTATTTAGTATCAAGTATGCCATTGATGTTTGATTTTCCACTAATTGTCTTAAAAATGTCATCGTTTCTCTCTATAAAAATATGTGTATGTGTATTCGCATGCACACATACACACACTCATACCCACTTAGTTTGCTAAATCAGAATCCAAATAGGGTCTCTGCACTGTGATAAGTCTTTTAAGTTTCTTAATTCGTAAGTTCCCCCTCCATCTTTTTTTTTTTTTTTTTTTACGGTACGCGGACCTCTCACCGCTGTGGCCTCTCCCGTTGCGGAGCACAGGCTCCGGACGCGCAGGCTCAGCAGCCATGGCTCACGGGCCTAGCCACTCCGCGGCATGTGGGATCCTCCCGGACCGGGGCACGAACCCGTGTCCCCTGCATCGGCAGGCAGACTCTCAACCTCTGCGCCACCAGGGAAGCCCCCCCTCCATCTTTTGCAGCTCTTTTTTTTTCCCTTCTCTTTGCAGTTTATTAGTTGAAGAAACCAGGTTGCTTGTTTGGTAGTTTCCCAGAGTCTGAAATCTGCTGATTGTCTCCCTGTGGTGTAGTTGAGCCCATTCCTCTGTCCCAGATCTGTAAATTGGTAGAGAGATCTAGAGGCTTGATCCAGTTCAGGCTTGACCTTTTTATTTTGGCCAGACTCCTTCCTAGATGGTATTCTGTTCTATCAAGAGGCACATAATGTCTGGTTGTCTGTCTTTTTTGTGATGTTAGCAGACTCTGGATGCTCAGTGCCTCGTTTCATGAGTAAATTAAGGTTTGCAAACTAGTGATATTCTAGTGCGCTCATCCCTTTTCGTTTATTAGTCGAACTACTTCTCTAAAGAGAAACTTGCCATCATCTATGGTGGTTTCCCAGTGGTGCAGTTTATAAGAAGGGAGGATAAACGCTTGATTCTGTTCTTTTATGTACCTACTTTTAAAACAAGGACTTAGTTCCCTGGTATCATCCAATAGTGACCTATTTTGTGCATGTGTTTTGCTTTGGTTTTTTAGTGGTATTGTGAACTCATGGATTTAAGCCTATTATATTTGTTTCAGTCATTACAGTTATGTTGTTGATGCTCAGGTCGTCCCATTTTTGGCCACAATTTGTTTCTGTTGTGGTGTTTTTTTTAAACTGTTAAGACTTTCAGTTTAATTACCCAGATATATATGTAAGGTAATATACAGTCGTGGACTCTGACATTCAAAGGTTCCGAGTGTTGAGAAATGATTTTTCTCCAATCTTAGAAAGTATCACCACATCCTAGGCATGACTTAGGTGGGTTAGTGAGGGTTGATTACCGGTGCCCTCATCTCCAGCCACATTTGTGCATGAGCCCTGGGACCTTGATGACATCTCATCTGAATCAGCATATTTGGTGGTGGTGCCAAGTCACTAGGACTTTGACCAAGCTCTTGGTATGTAGGGCTCAGGCCATTCCCTTGCTCCAAATAACTGAAGCCCTTTCTCCTTTAGGAGGTGCTGGAACTGGCTTTCTCCATCCTGTATGACCCCGACGAAACCTTAAACTTCATTGCACCTAATAAGTATGAGGTGAGCAGCGTGGCGCCGCCTTGGGCAGCCAGGCCTTCTCTGTGCCTGCAGCTGGAGGGGAGGGGTGGGCAGAACAGAAACATCCCCCTAAAGGCAGGGGCCCCAGAGTGTGACGAAGGCTGCCGACACCAAGGATCTGCCATGCTGGGGGTCCTTCCCCCTGAGCTGGGCTCTCCAGGTCACTCTTAGCAGCAGTGGTAGGTTGTCGTTAGAAAGACAGGATCAACTAGGAATAACTTATTTGCCTGGAACTAGGAAAATGCTCCTCTTTTCAGTTTCCGCGTGGCCACCCACCCAAGTGAGCCTGACAGATCCTCCCTCTCCAGGGCTCTGGGGCATATGTTGTAGTGGATCTGACCTGGGCTTTGAAGCCAGGTGGATCTGGTCCTCTTTACACGGGGACTACAGTTTCAGCTATAGCACTAGAAGATGCTAGATATTGAAAAGCAGCTGTGGTTGAGAGCATACATGTCTGGTGAGCTCTGAGAGCCAGTGGAGGGAACTGGAGGTGGGGCTTCTGAAAGAGGAGACCCTTAGGCAGGGCCTGAGCTGCCAGTGGAGTTTGATTGGGAAGAAGTGAAGAACTAGCAGGTGGGAGACAGGTGAGCAAAGGCAGGAAAAAGATGGAACAGGAGTTAGGGAGGGATGGGCTGAGAATTCTTTGTTATTCCCTCTTGTCATGAGACCCTCTAGTTCAGTTTTTCTAGTACTTATTCTTAACATTTATTGACGGTTGTTTGTTTTTTTTTTTTAACTTTTTTTTGAAACAAAATTGAGATTCTACAGATATTCCTTTTGTTTCCTGCCTTTTCACCTAATATGTGCTCCCCCCCACCAGTACAAATTTCCGGGGCAATTTCAGGTTTCTCTAAAGAGAAACTAGTTGGTGTCCCTGTTCTTAGTTCTTTTTTTGCTGTACTTATTAATTGCATTTTTAAAAATCACACTTCATATTATTTTAGGGAGTTTAAATGTAAATCCCTTATAAAAATCAAAAGGTCTTTTGGGAAAGTGAACAATCACCTCCCAGTTTACCTTTGCTCTTATCCCAGATAAGTCCTGCCTGTACTGAATAGGGCCCAAAGAGGCTGTGTGAGCCCTGTCAGCAAAGGGACTTGGCAGGACCTCCCGCTGACCAGGGTCCACCAGTGACATTTTGCAACTTGCTTCTCACAGTACTGCATCTGGATCGACGGCCTCAGTGCCCTTCTGGGGAAGGACATGTCCAGCGAGCTGACCAAGAGTGACCTGGACACCCTGTTGAGCATGGAGATGAAGCTGCGGCTGCTGGACCTGGAGAACATCCAGATCCCCGAGGCCCCGCCGCCAGTGCCCAAGGAGCCCAGCAGCTACGACTTTGTCTATCACTACGGCTGAGCCCAGAGCCGGAGCCAACGGTACCCAGCAAGGGACTTGCGGCCCAGGAGGAACACTCACAGTCTGGTGCCTTGTCTTTTGCTTGTACAGAATCTATAGTGACCGTGGTGGCCAGTCAATGCCAGTCACTCCTCAGACCCACCTCGGGCCACCCAGAGCTTCCTCTTGGTCCCTGTGCACTCTGAGCCGTGAAGGCAGGGTGCTCTGCCGTCCCCATCACCGGGGAGCCTGGGGTCGGGCCGTGAGGAATAAACAGCAGACGCCCTTGCCTTCCAGGCCAAGAAACTGCTTCTTGAGCCGGAGTTAACAACGGCCACTCACCTTTTCTTCCTGACCCTGCTCGCCAGTTGCCTGGATCCCCAAGCAGGCGAGAGCTGGCCCAGGAAAGGCCGCCCCAGAGGACAGACGTGCTGGGCATGTTGAGAGCCTTGGAGAGGCTGCCTTCAGGTGACCCGAGCCCGTGTCTCAGATCTAAGTGGAAGCCTTGGCCTTTGCTCAGTAGCGGCCTTGCCCTTGCTTTTGCCGTCTTCGTGAGGGCTCACCTGGCCTCGTCCAGGGCCGACGTGCTGCTGAGGTTCATCTCTGACATCTCTGGTCTCCGGAGCCACCGGATCCTCTTGCCCACACAGTTGTCTGGGCAGATGGACGTGTCTCCCTACAAGCTCTGTCTCTCATCCTGGCAAGTCAGAGACATGCAGGCCAAGTCCCACCCTCTTAGTCTCAAGGAAGAGCCCAGATGAAGCCTGGGTCTAGACTGTGGTGAGGTCACTAGATTCCACTCCCCTCGCGCCACATTTATATCTTCTCCTTCCTCAGGGAGAAAGCTCCCAGCTCACCTAATTGCGGCCCCTCCGGTCTGCTTTCCTTTGGCCTTCCAGCCCTCGGGAGGTTAGCCTCCCTTCCTCCCTCCCCCAGCGCTGTGATTTCTGCCATTGGCCATGATTTCAGCCGGCTGGGGCCAGCGGAGGCCACAGCTGTGCCAGTGAGGCTTCCCTGGTGCTGCAGCACTTGTAAACCACACGCACAGCCCGTCTCCTTGGACACGCGTGGACACGGTGGCATTCAGTATTGGTAGCCTAGCATGGTGGGTACTGCCCAATGAAGAGTGTACTATATATTTTCTTTACTATAGGCCATACTTATACAGACATGTATATATATTTATATAAGATCTACCTATCCTAGGATGGAACATTTGAGGGAAAATAAAATGGGAGGCCAAAAAAAAAAAAGGTAAACACTTCCAGTTGTGAGCCAAGATTGTAACCTGAGAGTGGCCAGGAGCTTCCTGTCAGTAACCATGTTTTCAATAAATACTCTTTCACGTACAAACTGGTTCCCATTAACAGCTGTTTCTCTGTACTTGCTCCCTTCCCAAGGGAGCTTTCACCTTGACAAGCGTTCATTTCACTGTGTCTGGGAGACGTTGGAGAGCTCCAACTAGAGCCCTCAGCCGCCTTCCCAGAGCCCCTTCCTCCTCTTCAGCGACTCTGCCCCACCACGCACATGCCTGCACACACACGTACACACACACACACCCCTGCTGGTTAAGGATGCTCACAGATTGTCACACCAGGACAAAGTGCTTTCCACTCAGGCCCGCCAGGTATAGCAGGGAAAGGCATACTGTACACCCCCGAGGACATGGCCTCCCTCTCCTCCCTGCCAGGGACACAGCCAGGGAACAGCTCGAGTACTAGTGCCTGACAAAGAAGACATGTTCTTCACCCTGTGTGTCGCTGGTGCTTAGTGCCCAGCCTGCCAGCTGGTGCTCTACACTGTCTCTGTCGCTCAAACCTCAGCTTAGTAGCTGGGAGGCTTGAATGAGGGCGGTGATGAAGTAGATACTTTATCTTGCCTCTGAAGGAGAAGGGGGCGAGGACAAGCGCTTTCAAAAGGCATAGAAAGTACGTGCAGCCTTGCGGACTCAATAAAGCCAAGAGCTTGGGTGCCATTGTAGGTGTTGGTAAGTGCTGAATGAACGAAGGCCTGGTGATGCCAGCTGGTGGGGGCGGGGCAGCAGCGGTTTGCATAAGGAACTGCTTACACTCTGGCCTTGGGCCTTCTGTTCAGAGAGGCCAGGGAGCCCAGCTGAGTCACTTGCAAGGACTCCTGTTTGCAGCCAGCCTTAGAGCCACAGTCCAGGAGGGGCAAAAAGTCCCAAACTGGGCTTCACTCTGCAACCCTAGCCTGCCCTGGCCTAAATGGTTCTCTCTCTCTCTCGACCTGCTCTGACCCTTTTAATCCATCCTGAAAGATGAGTAAGACCTCAACTCCCTAGCTGGCATTTTGGGGACTACTGCAACTTGGCCCTTGGCTACTTTTCCAACCATGGTTTTTGTTAACTCTCCTTATAAACAAGTGGACTCCAAGCCGGGCTCCAGCCTTCTCCTCGCCTCCTTATTTCCTCTTGTCTGGGATGCTCTCCCCTTACTCAATGAAATTGAGATCATTCTTATAAAGTTTTCAGGCCCACGGAAGATGTTTCACAAATGTTTATTATTTATTCCCTCCCACGGATCTTGTAAGTCCTAAAACTTAATGCCTCTGACATCACTCCCCAGCTGGCTTGAGCTCCCAGAAGAAAAAGCCCAGGAGAGATGCAGCTCGGTGTTTCCATGGTTGCCCAGCCCTGTGTTGGAATACGGTAAATAATTTGTGAGTAGGTAATTGTTTTCTGGCTGCCCGCGATGCGCAGGGCTCCGCAGCAGGCACCGAGGCTCCAGACCGAGACCCTGGTTGAGCGCAGGAGACACAACACCGAACGAGGGGAGTCTCGGCGTCGGGCCCCAGGGGTCTCCCAAGCAGCGGAAGCGCACAGCGATGGGCCCCGCAGACGGCACAGGAGGACCGGCCCCCGACCGCCTCCCCGCCCCCGACACCGCCCCCTCTCGGCCCTCAGCGGCTTCCGGCAGAACTGCCCCCCCGTGGCGACGCTTGGCCTCGCACTTCCGGCAGGAGGATCCGGGCCTGGAGCTTCCGCGGCCGAGGTGAGTGGCCGCGCGGCGGCCCTTCTGCGCCCTCCCGGGGTCGGGGGGTGGACCCGGGCGGGGCTGGGAGCGGGATCCCGGCTTGGCAACGCGCGCCGCGGCTCGGGGCCCCCCGGGGAGCTCGTTATCCCGGGCCTCAGTGTCCCGGTCGTAGAGGGGTCCGGGCCTCCGAGCGCCCGCGACGTGGTCCAGGCGGGCATCACGCGGCCCCGGCCCTGCCCTTGGAGAGGCCGCGTCCCGCGGTGGGGTGGGAGTCGGAGATGGGCAGTGAGCACGTGGACAAACAAGGAAACGTCAGGTAGTGGGAGGTGCCAGGAGGCTTAGGAGGGCTCCCCCTCGCCCAGGACGTTCAGCCAGGCACAGGTCTGTGGAGGAGTGTACCGGGCAGAAGGAACAGCAAATGCAGAGAAAGACACAGACTTGATGTGTTGGACAAACGAGGGGCCAGCGTGGCGGGTGGGCGGGAGGGAAGATGAGGTTGCAGATATGGGCAGAGGCCAGAGGGTGGAAGGCCTTCCTCTTGGGCCTGCTGAGGAGTCAGGGTTAGCCCCAGAGGGCCTGGTCTGCTTTCTGTGCTCAGACCACCTCTGGGGCTGATTGGTGGACTCCAGGCTGTAGCGGGGGAGAGGAAGCAGGGACGCCAGTTAGGAGCCTCCTTGACTTTGAGAAGGTGCTCTGCGTGGGCTGGGATGGGCATGGGGACTTTCTGCAGGTGGGGGACCTGGACTGGCTCGTGGAAGGAAGGGTAGGATTTGAACGGTGGAGGGAAGGCGTGGCAGTGTTGGAGCAGGAACCCCACTGGAAGCCAGAAGGTGCAAGAAGTCGATTCACAGGAGGGTGCAGACTGCCCTGGCATGGGAGCCCTGGGGGAACCACAGGGAGGGAGTGCCAGGAGAAAGCTCCCTTAGTGCCAACACGCCCCGTGGTTGCCTGTGGGACATCAGCAGTCGATCTCAACAGGGAGCAGTTTTGCCCCCAGGTAACAGTTGGCGACACCTGGAGACATTTTTGGTTGTCACAGCTTGGGATGAGGGGGAAGGGATGCTACAGGCACCTAGTGCGCAGAGACCAGGGATCCAGTGCACAGGACAGGCCTTCTCCCAACAAAGAATTATCTGGCCCCAAATATCAATAATGCCAAAGTTGGGAAACATTGGTGTAGAGGAAAGAGCATAGGCCTGAAGTTCTGTTAGATGTAGGTTTGGTGCCCCCGTGCTGCACTCTCTGGCTGGGGGAGAGGAGTCTGACTGTGAGGGCTGCAGGCAGAAGCAGAGAGGACCGTATAGGAGGCCAGTGCATTGTGTAGGGCAGGGAGCATGGTGACTCGGAGGTAGTGGTGGAAGTCAGGAGATGGGACCTTATTGGGGATATTTTTTCAAGATAGAGGAGACAGTATTTGCTGATTGAATGTGGACCGAGGGAAAGAGAGGAGTCAAGGGTGAGAACAAGATTTCCGGCCTGAGTTACCAGGTGATGGTGCCCCTGGCTGAGGTGGGAAGAGGAGGTTTGGACGGAGGGTGGATTACTCCTGGAAAACAGGAGGCAGCCCTGGACAGGCTATGTGTGAGACACCTGGTGTTGGATATTCAACCGAAAAGGA
This sequence comes from Grampus griseus, assembly GCF_964374135.1. Lineage (NCBI taxonomy): Eukaryota > Metazoa > Chordata > Mammalia > Artiodactyla > Delphinidae > Grampus > Grampus griseus. Next base: position 74,521,078 of record NC_139008.1, on the reverse strand, counting down.
CAAGGAGGCAGTTGGATATTCTTGTGGAGTTGAGGAGGTCGGAGAGAGGGATCCACACTGGGGAGAGGTAAGCTCACATGTCAAGGAATGGGACCACAGGAGATCACCTAGCACAGCGGTTCTCAACCCACTGGATACAACACCTTCTTTTGAACGACAGATATTTTGGTAACAATCCCCCTTATTATCCGCAAAGGAAATTTATGGTTAATGAAAATGGCCTACACATAATTTTTTTTAAAAAAATTGACGATCCCCTAACCATAATATAAAAGGGAAATAAAAGGAAAATAATTGATGATAAAATGTTTCAGTATGTGAGTTCCTGGGCCCTGCGGTACTAGAAACTACGAAGAAGCAGTGGGCGCTCTCACCTCTGGTAGAGCCTCTGGGGGTATGAAAGCCACAGTGCAGGTGGCTGCAGCCATGTCGCGTTGGCAGCTTGAAAACCATGCCTGCTGTGTCTGCAGATGAGGTCGTTTTTCCAAACTGGGAACTCGTGGTACCGTTTTATCAAAAACAGTTCAGTCTCCCCTCAGTGTACATGGTATAGGTATTATTGGACATTTTAGTGCCTAGGAGACCCATGGAAAATTTACTTTGTGTTACATGTGAAACAGAGTTGGGTTGTAAGTTCAGGGAATTATAAATAGATCTTTCACCTCTGTGGATGTTGAAGTCATGCAGGGTGCCGAACAGTTCTTAGTTATGTGGACTGTCCTCCCATATTCCCGACTCACTAAAAGCTAGGAGAGTCTCCCCAAAGCAGCACAGGTTTCTAGAGTTTCCTGAAGAGAGCCACAGCCTAGGGTGTCCTCTGGGCAAAACCTTGTGCCAGCTCCCAGTTTGCCTTGGGGGAGGAGACACGGTAAGCCAGGTTCCAGAGTGTAGAACTGATGTGATTTCTCCTTTTAGAAAGGACCAGGGGTGGGGGAGGTAAGGTATGTCTGATCGGATGGTTCTAGGAAGGCTTCCAGAAGGAGGTGGCATTTCATCGGGGGGGGGGGGGAGTGTCTCAGAGGAGGAGATGAGGCAGCAGGTGGGTCACACTGGTCCCGGGCACGCCTGGTCTCCCCGAGCCTGCGAGCCTGCGTGCTCTGGACACTCATTAGGCTCGGCTGGATTGATAGGGAGGCAGGGAGTGGTTCCCTCTGGCAAGACCCTCAGGCAGGCACTGCCTCCATGGGAGTGGTGGTTAGAGGCTAGGGCATGGGAGGTGTGGCTTTTCCGGTTTGGTTTTTGTTTTGTTTTGGGTTTTTTTTTTTTGTCATGAATTTATTTTTCTGGTAAAGGATGTAAACTATGGCATATAGACTTAGCTCAAATTCTGACTGACTGGTAGTCCGCGCCCTAGTACTGACCAGTTCGTTTCCATCTTCTGAAAATCACATGCCCTTTCTTGCATCGAGCCATCAAACCATACAGGGAACGCACAGTGTGCCAGGTGGGGGTGTAAGCTGACATGGGCACTGTGGCTCCGGTGTGCTCGGAGTGCACAGCCCCTTGGGGGACACAGCCTCACACAAACACGATGAAGGAAAAGTAGGGGAGCCGTGGGAGCAGCCTGTATCTCAGGGGGGCCCATGGGGGGGGGCGGTGCTCCCTGAGGAAATGCCATTTGAGCTGAAGATAAGTAGGATCTGCTGAGGAAGGAATGAAGGGTGGGCAGAGCGTTCAGCTCCCTGGGGCAGCAGGAAAGAGCCCGATGTGTTTGGGAAAAGGAAAGCCCTGTGGCAGGACAAGGACACCAAGAGTCCGGCAGGGCGGAGCAGGCCTTCGTAGCCAGGGAAGGGTTTTGGTCTTTATCGTAGGAGCCTGGGAGCTACTGAAGGGATGCAGTCTTCTCTGACATGATCAGACTTACATTTTTAAAAGGTCACTTTGGTGGAAATCCATGGAGAACCGCTTGAAGTGACAGGAGAGTGGACGTGACAGGGAGCTCTGCGTCCTGCGGTCCTGTCCACTTCGCTCCACTCCCCGCGGGCCAGGGCTGGGGAGGACACGTGGGGTAGCCCCCCCCCTCCAGAGCCACCGGAACGGCCTTTTCCTCTTTCTAGCCTCAGCCCTGGGGTCCGGCGAGTCGTGTACGCAGTTGATCATGGAGAGGGTCGGCTCGGGCCACCAGCCCCTTAGGTGAGAACAGAGTCTAGGGCTCAGGGGATGCTTCCCGATCATGGAGGCAGCGAGAGCGCCAGCCAGGAGACACGCTTGTTGAAAGTCGTGGGTCCAGCTCGACTGGCCCTTCCTGCGGGCCCTGCGGGCATCTTCAGGAGAGGTCCGCCCCCACTGACCAGAGCCGGGGAGCTGCAGCTTCCACGGATGGGGAGGTGGGCCCTCGACGTGGCCTTTGTGTGGAGGGCGGTGTTGACTCTGGGGCTGGTCCTTCTCTACTACTGCTTCTCCATCGGCATCACCTTCTACAACAAGTGGCTGACCAAGGTAACGCGGGGGCCTCGCCAGCCCGGCCGGGTAGGAGATGGCTGTGGCCAGGGCTACAGCGCCCCCAGTATTAACAGCAGGGAGGCACGGGCTTCAACTAGTCACACTGGAAGCCACTCACACCAGTGACGCGACAGGGCCATACCAGGGATTCCCCTTAAATATTGGGATGGAGGGGAAATCAGGGGAGGGGGAGACACGCAGGATGAGCTGGGGAGCCGTGGGGTTCCTAAGGCCCCTTGTACACTGCGGCGCCCTCGTGAGCTGCTGAAGCAGCGCCCCGCCACCAGGTAGAGGCGAGGAGGGAGGCGGGAGGCGGGAGCCGGGGGCTGGCAGCAGGCAGTAACAGCACCGCCGTCTGTGCTCTGTGCTTGGGCTCCATACAGAGCTTCCACTTCCCCCTCTTCATGACCATGCTGCACCTGGCTGTGATCTTCCTGTTCTCTGCCCTGTCCAGGGCCCTGGTTCAGTGCTCCAGCCACAGGGCCCGCGTGGTGCTGAGCTGGACCGACTACCTCAGAAGAGTGGCTCCCACAGGTACGTGCCCGCGGGCTGGTCCGGGGAGGGCCCTGGAGGCAGGAGGGAGCTCGGGAAGCCAGAGGCCCAGACCAGAAGGAAGGAAGCCTCTGTGGCTTGAAGCTTAGGCTCTCCCGGCCGCACTGCCGGGCGGGGATGGGGGGGGCCGTGCAGCAGTGGCCGGTCGTTCCCGCGCCCTTGAACACACACACCGAGCAGGTACCAAGGCCTGGACACAGTAGTGAGCAGGGCACAGGGTGCCTGCCCTCGGGCGGCAGAGGGGGCGCCTGGGGGCCACGGGGCACAGGGGAGGATTTCCGGAGCAGGGGCTGAGTGGGCTGAGACCCGGAGGGGGAGTTGACGGGAGGCACTCGTGTGCCTGGGTGGGGTTGCGGCGTGGGTAGGTCTGAGAGGGAACTGAAAGTGTCTCGAGAGGCTGAGGACTCAGCGTTGGTAAGAGGAAGGGGGAGAAAGGCGAACCGAGAAGGTGGCCGGGCCAGATCCTGGAGGGCCAGGTCCTCCGAGAGGAGTGTGTGTTTCATCCTGAGGGAGGCGGGAGCCACTCTGCAGTTTCCAGTCGGGGAGCGTCAGGGTCCGACTAACACCCCTCCCTCCTCAGGGAGATGTTCCAAGCGTTCAACAAGTGGGAGCCGCAGTGGCCGCAGCCAGTCAGGTGGAGGATTGCCGCCCCTCCTCTTTTGGGGGGGCCAGGAGTTAACCCTTCAATTGCTGGGTAGAAAGGAAGGCGGGGAGGACCCCAGAGAAAGGCAGGCCTACAGGCCAAGGCAGGGGGCATTCGGGCGCCTCACGGAGAAGTGTGCTCACTGCGGGCACGCCCGTACGGGCCTGCCCTGGCTGCGTGTCCGGTGGGGCCCGTGTCTCTGCAGCACTGGCAACGGCGCTTGACGTGGGCTTGTCCAACTGGAGCTTCCTCTACGTCACCGTCTCACTGTGAGTACCGGCCACGCCCAGCACCGCCCTGCGGGCTCTCTGTCCAGCACGTGTCTGTGTGCCCGGCCGCCGGGCCAGCCATCACACTGCCCTCTGGGACCCAACCCCCTTGCTCTCTCCGCGCCTCCCTGGCACCCAGCAGCTCACCTGGAAGTCGCCAGCCTCTGCAGCGAGCCAGGCATGGACGGGGTGTCGTGCCTCCCTGCCAGGTGGCCTGGGGAAGCCGGGGGTTCAGACGGAATGGTGACAGGGCAGCGGAGAAAGGGGCACAGAGGGGCAGGCGGAACAGTTATTTTCTTATCTCAGATTTTGCGCTTCAGCGAGCACAGCCTCTGCCTTCTCTCTTTCTCCCCTTCTCTCCTTCTTCCCGCCTCATCCTGGTCTGCACTGAGGGGTCGGTGAATAACAGGACTCAGGAAGCTCAGTTTCTCCCTGGTGATAAGCAGAGGCCTCTTAGGCATAGATTTCTTCCGATTAAAGGTCAGGTATCAGCCCAGATGACTCAGGCTGCCTTACTTTGGTCTTTGTATCCAGATTGCCCTGCTGCCCTCAGGGAAGTCAGGGGTCTCCCCCCGACCCTTTGCAGCCCACTGGTTGTGCTGTGGGTCCGCGCCCCCCGCTGCAGCGGTGTGTCATGGGTGACTTCCCCTCGCAGGTACACGATGACCAAATCCTCGGCTGTCCTCTTCATCCTGATCTTCTCTCTGATCTTCAAGCTGGAGGAGCTGGTGAGGCCCCAGCTTTTCTTGTGTTCCTCCTACCCCCACAGATGCTAAGAATAACAAGGGGAACCTGAGCAGTGGCTTGTCGCTGCGTGTGACCGAGGAGATAAGCCCAGCCCAGGTGGCGCTAACTCGCTGAGGAAAGACCTAGACACAGGGCGCTACTGAGAATATTTAGAAACCGGTATGGCAGGAGCAGTGACCAAAGGAGACAGGGTTCAAGGGGCAGCGGGTCCTGCGGGCTTCCCGCTGTACAGCAAGAGCCCTTTGCTCCCTGGGTCCGGGGGGGCCACTGGGGCCACGTGGGGACCTAGGACAGCTGTAGGGAAGCACTACCGTATTTCAGGATCTCGGTACATGCTGGCTGGATGTCAGCCCTGCTACACCGACGGGCAGGGGCTGGCCAGGACCCCAGGGTGGGGCAGGTAGAAGGGTGTCTCGCCCCAGGGGCAGCCAAGGTGGCTGCTGGCCCCCAAACTCTGGGTGTGAACTTGAGACCCCCAAGGTGGTTGCAACTGCTCCCCATCCTTTCAGCGTGCGGCGCTGGTCTTGGTGGTTCTTCTCATCGCCGGGGGCCTCTTCATGTTCACCTACAAGTCCACACAGTTCAACGCTGAGGGCTTTGCCTTGGTGCTGGGTGCCTCGTTCATCGGGGGTATTCGCTGGACACTCACGCAGATGCTCCTGCAGAAGGCGGAACTTGGTGAGTGCGGGGCCTAGGCGCCAGGCGGGGTGGAGGCGGGCCAGGCCTGATGGCTCGCCCGTGTCCCTTTCTGCAGGGCTCCAGAACCCCATCGACACCATGTTCCACCTGCAGCCGCTCATGTTTCTGGGGCTCTTCCCTCTCTTTGCCGTATTTGAAGGTACGTGGGGTCGTCCACCTCGGGGGCACCTCAGTGCAGCAAAGCTCCCATCCCCACCTCAAGCCTGTCACTGTGGTAGCTGCAGAGGTTACGGAGATCAGAGATGGTGGTCCCTTCCCTAGCAGTGCCTGGTTTGGGGGCTGGACAGACACTTAAACCAAATGGCTGGAATCCAGCACATAAACGCTACGTAGAAAGCGCGTGTAGAATAAATGCACCAGGCGGTGATGACGGTGAATGCAGACAGCCCTAAAGGTATGCCAGGGCTGTTCTGATCAAGTTAAGCGTATGAACTCCTTTAATACTCCCCCAAAGCCTGTGTGCCAGTGCTGTTACTGCCCCATCGTGCAGATGAAAGAAGCTGAGGCAGAGAGAAGTAGAGATGGCCTTGCCCAAGGTCCCGTGGCTCATAAACGCACCTGAATTTGGATCCAGCAGCTGGCTCCGGCGTCCCTCCTCTTAACCATGATGCGTTCTTTCTTTTAGAAGGAGCACAGGGTCATGAATTGCTCCAGGATGGTGGGGTGGAAAGGCAGGTCAAGGCTTCCCAGACAGTGCATTTTGGAGAATGAATGGGATTTTGACAGCCTGATGGGGGCGGGCGTCCCAGGAAGGGGGAACAGTAGGTTCAGACGTGGGGAGACGTGTCGGGGATTGGCCTTGGCCGAGTGCACAATTCTGGGGCAAGGGAGAGGGGGAGGGGAGAGGGCGGCACACAGGAGCCCAGGCAGGTGAGCAGCGTCTCCCAGAGCAGAGGCAGGATGATGTGTCTAGGCTGGGGGGCTGGGGGAAGGGGAGGCAGGGGGCCCACCGCCTTCCTTTACCCAGTGTTTTGGAACGAGTCTTCGTCCCCTATCTGTTTATCCTTCCTCTCTGAGTGCCTTCTGTCCTCGGGGTTATTACAGAGAATTCCGTCCCACGTCTATTTAAGTTCCACGCAGTGAAGTGTCTCAGACCTCTCGGAGAAAATTATTCTGCAGCTCCGCCGTCCAGGAAACTTCTGTTCTGCAGCCTCCTTTTCTCTTCCCTTTTAAAATCTCTGTCCATTCCTTCCTTATGCCCCCTTCACCAAACGCCACACTCTCCCTCCCTTCCTGGGTGTTCACACCATTCCCCGTCTCTGCAAACCCCCACCCGAGAGCCCCTGCTGGTCATCACTTAGCAGAGCTGCAGCGATTTAGCTCCTTTAATCTTTTCTGGTAAATTAATCCCCCAAGCGCCTTCATTACTTATGTTGCTCTTCCCCGAATTCCCTTCAATTTGCCAGCGCCTTTGCCGTACTGCTGAGCCCAGCACCAGACAAGATGTCCTACCTCGGGAGGCTGTTTGCCCGGGGGGACTGTCACTCTGCATTTCTTTGGTGCTTCCCCCCCAAAATCTCACAGGACTCGGCCAGTCTCCTGCTCCCACAGGTGTCCATTTGCTGAGTCGGGGGTTCAGCTTCACGCCTGCTTCTATACCAGGGGCCTTTCCTGCAGGGAAAGGAACTATTCTCTCAGATGGGCAGTGTCGGAGGGCCAAGGGTCCTCTGGAAGTCTAAGCGCAACTTGGTGCATGGAGGCCTGTGTGGGTGTCTCTGGAACAAGGGACCGTGGTTTTGTCAGGTCTTTGTACGCGTGTGTGTTTACTTTTTGAGAACTGTTCATCAAATTATATTCTCCAGTCTAGTCCCAACCCTTTAATTATTCAGTGGGGGAACTGTGGTCCAGAAAGGGGGCATGTCTTGGCTAAACCCCACAGCTTTGTAACTAAATGGAGAAGGTTTGTACAGATAGAGTTTCATCCCTGTTTAGAGGTGACCCACCTGAAGTTAAGGTACTCCTCCAGTGGCCCAGGACATTGACAGTCCTCATGTGATGGGCTGTCCCGTCTCTCTTTGGCCCACTGGGTATCACAGCTGCCAAGGCCACATGAAGTCACCCTCCCCCACCCCTCCTCCCCCAAAGACGGGTAGGTACATGACGTATGAAGGAGCAAGGCGCTTCTGCCCGATTTCCTCTGAAGTGCCAGCCCCCTCTACTCTAGTCCAGAGGCTCAGAGGCCTCCCCATCACTCCCTATAAGGATCTCTGGCTTGTATTGCCCCGGGGCTTCCCTGGTTTCCCCAAGTCTCAGGCCACCTCCGTGGGATTCTCTGACACCTTCCGTCCTTGTGCTCAGGGCCTCAGACAGGCAGCAGGTGCAGTGAGTGTGCAGTGCAGCAGAGGCAAAGCTCACCCGGCTGCTGGGTAGGGTGAGGCCGCCCAGGCAGGCACACTCAGGACATGGCCTCCCGCTCTCTCCTCCCATTGCTTGCAGGTCTCCATTTGTCCACATCTGAGAAAATCTTCCGTTTCCAGGACACGGGGCTGCTCCTGCGGGTACTTGGGAGCCTCTTCCTTGGCGGGATTCTCGCCTTTGGTTTGGGCTTCTCTGAGTTCCTCCTGGTCTCCAGAACCTCCAGCCTCACTCTCTCCATTGCTGGCATTTTTAAGGTACAGTCTTGGAGGGGAGTACAGTCTTAAGCCCTGTCTTAGAGGGGAGACCCCTGAGCTGTCCCAGCTCCTACATCCCAGAGCCCTGCAGAGAAGAGACGGAAGTGCCTAGTTAGGGTGCTGCTCACTCTGCTGTCACCTGCACTCCTTCCATCACCATGGCCCTGTGAGGTGGGGATGCACATCCCTGCTTCACAGATGGGGAAACAGACATGAAGAGCTGCTCGTACCCAAGGATATACAGCTAGGAGGTAGCCGAGTGGGATTCAAAGCCAGGTCTGACTCCACTAGTCCTGGGATGCATTTACGGTTTACCAAGAATGCCAGCTCTGGTCATTTAGCAGTGACCTGGAGCCAGGATTGAGAAGCCCCCAGTCAGACTCATTAGCGTAGAGTTCTGTGATTGATTGGTAATGTCTGCCATGGGCACAGTAAGGGATGGTTTTATCACGCATGCCTTGCATTCGCCAATCCTGCCTTTACTGCTGTCCAGCAGCACCCCTACCCTCTCCTCTCATCACTTCTCCCCTTCCTTCCCCCACCCTCTCTCACTCCTTCCTGCTCAGGGCCATGGACCAGGCAGACACTGATACTGGAGCAGTGTTGCCTAAAGCCAGAAGCATAGGGTTCCCCGAGGGTCTTGCCAACCAAATGATGAGGCATAAGCTGTGCTTCTCAGAATGCATCGTCTGACAGGTCCCATTTGCAGTCAGTGTGTACGAAAAACCCCGTGACCAGTGTGTGTCCTATAGAGCCCAGTGTGACTTCATTCCCCTGTGGCAGCAGAGGCTCTCCATCCGCAGGTGCCTTCTGGAAGGGCAGCTTCCTCCACTCCTGTGGGCATGGCTGTGGGCTTGCTACCCTGTGCTCCCAGCCTGCATTTGTTTGCTAGTCCTGACAGCCCTGTGAAAAGCACCTCCTCCTGCTGCATCTCAGTAACACAAAGGGGGAAAAAGCGTCACAGGCTGGTTCGCTGAGCTTGGGGAGGCTTCTGCCTTTGCCTTGCAGGCCAGCCTGCCCAGGCCCCGGGAGTTTTGGCAGGTCTGGCTCTACCCTGTGGGTGTGCCCGGGGCCCCTGCCCTCCACCTCCTCCTCCTGAGCACGTCCCCTTCCTGCAGGAAGTCTGCACTTTGCTGTTGGCAGCTCATCTGCTGGGCGATCAGATCAGTCTCTTGAACTGGCTGGGCTTCGCCCTCTGCCTCTCGGGAATATCCCTGCACATCGCCCTCAAAGCCCTGCATTCCAGAGGTAACCAGAGCCCGTCTCCTGATGACGTTCTCCCCGCGACTCTTAGCCCCACAGGCTCCCCTCCACCAGCCCTGCCAGAAAGAGGCAGGTGGCTCTTGACTCCCCAAAGCAGTTGCGGTGTGGTCTGCACAGTTCAGCTGCCTCTGCACCGGCTGTCCCTCTCATTGAGGAAGTTTGCCTGGTGATTCGCCACCACCACTCCTCCGAGAAGTCACAGGGACCGTCTCCAGGGGGTGGGGGTGGGGGGGCCTGGGGGCCTCTGCACATGCTCATGTCAGGCCACACCAAGAAAACCGGTACTGGGTCTGTAACTGGGCTGCCTCTGTCCTCAGGTGACAGCGGCCCTAAGCCCATGAAGGGGCTGGGCTCCAGCCCCGACCTGGAGCTGCTGCTCCGGACCAGCCAGCCGGAGGAAGAGGACAACGAGGAGGAGGAGGGGCGCTTTGTGGCCCAGGGGCAGCAGTGATCAGCCGTGGGACAGGTTGGAAGCAGGCCGCTCCCCAGCCTTCACACCTGTCAGCAGCTCGGGGACCCGGGCGGCCCCTCCCAGCTGCTGGGGAGCAGCAGGCCGGGCTCTCCCAGGCTGGCCTCGAGAGCACGTGACCACGTGGTGGGCCAGGGCAGGGAGTTGGTCAAACGGGTGAGCACCAGACCAGCCTCAGACCTGGCCGGAGCGGGGCCCAAGCGGTGCTGGCGTCACAGCCACTTGCCAGGCTCTGAGAGCCAAGGTGGTGATTTCAGAGGTATAACGGGTTTGGACTGTGGGCCAGTTAGGAACGGGAGATGGAGAAGATGGGGCCTCATCGCCTGGAGAGCGTCTTTTCTCAGAGAGCAGATCTATTTATAGTTTGGAAATAAAGGGTTTACGGTCCACCGGCCACCTTGTGTTGCCTGGAGGTATGGGGGCAGGGAGGCGTGGGCCTGACCTCTCCCCTCCTTTCCCTGCCTGGGGCCTTCCTGGGGAGACTGGTCATACTCCAGGCCTCCTATGTCTCTCGTGCTCCTGTTTGAGCCCCAGTGCCCTCTCTTAGGGCCCCACCACACCTGCAGGCAGGAAAAAATAGGTACCGAGTTTCATATCCTGGGGACTTTAATGCTTTCACAGCCTGATTTGAATATTGACTCTGTGACTTACTAGCTGTGTGACCTTAAGCAAATTATTAACCTCTCTGTACCACGGTTTTTTCATCTGTGAAGTGGGGATGATAATTATCTCAGAGTTGTTCTGAGGGTCAAGTCAATATTGGTAACAGATTAAATGTCATTTAAGTATGTATTTTGAAATTTCTTTAACAGCCACAGGACCGAGACCCTAAACGAGCGGCCGTGCTAGGATTCACGGCCAGGACTGTATGCCTACGTGCTTGTCCATGGACCATACACAGAAGGGTTATGGGCCTCTGGGACCTGGGCCTTCTGCTCAACTACCTTGGACAAGTCGCACCACCCCTCTAGACTGAAATCCTCTTTATAAAATGGAGAGGGAGGAGGTGAGATGCCAGCTCTGATGTGCGATGGTTCTGAGGCCTGGTCTGCTCCTGTGAGCTGTTCCCCTGCCTTGTGAGAGCTGCTGGCCAGTGGTCCTTCCGGGCACAAGTGCTTTTAGGCACTCACAGCAGGTGGCGCCATTGCACCATGCTTCGGCTCCTGAAACTGCCCGACCTGCCGCCACTATCCAAACTCAGGCAGGGGTCGTGGGAGGAGGACCCACCCTGGTGTCTTCCGGTAGAGAGACTAGGACGGGACTTGTTGTGAATTGTTCTAATCAGATCAGAGCCACACCAGCCCAGTCCATCAAGCCTAGGAGAGCGTTCATACTTTAGAAGTGGGTCAGCAAACTTTCTCTGTAAAGGGCCAGATAGTAAATATTTTCCATCTGGGGGCCATATGGTCCCTGTCGCAGCTGCTCAGGTCTGCTGTTGTAGCAGGAAAGCAGCCACAGACAGAGATACAGAAGCGAAAGGGCATGGCTGCGTTCCAGTGGAAGCTGCTTATAAAACCAGGGATCAGCTTGTCGGCTGGAGTTTGCCAGCCCCTGCTGTGGAGGAGTCCTTAAGAATGACTGAGTCCCACTCTCCGTCTTACGGCTAGGGAAACTGAGGCCCAGGAGGGCGCAGTGACTAGCCTGAGGTCTCCAGAGCCTCTGGCTCAGGAGGAATTAGAACCAAGGTCTCCTGCTACCAATTCAGCTTCACAATGCAGACTTCTGCAAATGGAGGTGTGACACCCAGGGCTCCCCTGAGGCGGTGTCTTACCTGGTTCCTGCACCTCTGCCCCCCTTGGATGCTGCAAGCTCAGAGGCTAGGATTAAAGGAAGCTTGCGTTCTACACCGGATGACCTGGGGAGAGCCAGCAGGCGGAAGGAGCCGGGGTCCTCCCTGCCCCTGCCAGAGGCTGCTTGGGGTGCAGGATGCTCCGGCAGTGGGGAGAGGCTGCCAGAGCCCCGCTGGCTCAGGTGGATGAGAGCTTCCTGCCTGCTCTCCCCCCCATCTCCCTCTCCTCGCACAGGGAGCAAGGTGTTGTCTGGTGCAGTAATTATAGGGTGCAGAGCGGGGGGGCCCCACTACCTGCATGTTGGGTTCAATGACAGCCCCTCACTTAGCAGCAATTACCAGTCAAGCCTGGAGGAGGGCTCCCTCTCCTCCTCCCCCACCCAGCCTGCCCAATCGCCTGGCCTCCAGGGCCAGACAGAGTCACCCCCAGCTTTGAGCCCTGGAAGCACCCATGCTGTCTGCAGCCATTGCGTCTCAGGGCTGCAGTGTCGCCATGGCAACTCAGTGCTTGCACAGGTTGAAGGAAGCTGAGGATGTGACTTGTCTCTCCAAGGCTGTGGCATCTGTCCCCACGAAGCCTCCAGCTCCAGGGCTTCTGCTGAGGAGGGGGGCAGGGAGGAGGTGCTGACCTCCAGGTTTGAGTTTTAAGTGCTTACATGCCCACCGCCTCTCCCAGGGGCCTCCAGTGGAAGGAAGGTTAATGCCCCCAGTATATGAGCATGTCTGCAGTCGGGGGGCGTGGTGGGGGTGAGAACAAGCTGGGGTTTGCCCGTGGGAGAAAGTTGAGACATCACGCTGGACCTAGAATACCTTCATCCTAATTCTGGTACCTCCTCTGTCAGGAGGGCTCAGGGGACCACCTCCATCTGTTTCTGCTCCGTTCTGCTGAGAAAAACCTCAGCATTCCAGTGGCTTGAGAGCAGTTACGTGACACCAAGAGAATTGCCTTCGTGGTACCGGCCACAGCCCGCTGCATCAGGCACTAGTGACGGACCGAGTGGGATCCCCACCTTGCTGTCCAGAGAGCCCAGATCATCCATTTGGGTCGACAGCATTCAGTGAGCGCTGGCTGTGTGCCAGACACCACCGGCCCAGGGATAGAGACATTTGTCCTTGGAGAGACGGCAAATGGGGCCATCATTCCTTCCAGCCCAGGGAAGCGTTGAGGCGCAGGGGACGAAGGAAATGGGGAGGAGAACAGAGTGGACGTTCACTGGGCACCTCCTGGGCCTCTCACATCGGTTATGTAATCGCTAACAACCCAGTGCCGTAGGAATTGCTTGTACCTATTTCATAGCTGTGGAAACGAAGCTTGTAGACGTTAAGCACAATAGTGCCTAAGAACACAGCCTCAGCACTCCACTGGACCTGGGTTCACATCTCCCCTTGGCCCGGAGGTGAGCTGTGCGTCTTGGGCATGTCGCTGACCCGCCTGAACCTGTGTCCTTTTTTATAAAGATGGAATGACTATATATATATATATATCTCTCTCTCCTAACGAAGCCGTTGAGAAGGTGAAGTGGAATCGTGTCTATAAAGCAGTTAGCACATACCGGGCACATAGTAATAACCATTCAGCAAATGTCAGCCAGCAATGGGGAGGTGAGGTAACTTGCCTGGGAGACAAAGCAAGTGAGAGGAGCAAGCATTGGGGTCCTGGCCTTTTGAGGTCACCGTCCCTGCTGCAATGCCTGGGACGGTGGACACTTCATATATATTTGTTTCATGAAGGAGTTTCCAATAGTGGAAACTAAAGTGAGGGTTTTTCTGGGTTCTGGGGACCAGTCTAACTTCTAAATGATTTGCTCTACAAGAAAAGTCTGTCCCTCACCACCACCCATCCCTGCCACCTCCAGCCTCCCAGCCATCCCCTTGAGCCTCCACCCTAACCACACAGCACCGACATCAGCCAGGCCCCTTTGACCTTGCTCTGTAGTAACCAGTTAGCTTGACCTCTGTTCCCATGGTTAGGTACCCAGAAGCGGGCCCACAGCCCTGGTCCTGCTGGCATCCTGCCAAAGGGTTCATCTTTTTCTCCTGGATGTCTGATGAGAACTCTCCTGCTGGGACAACAGAGGGACAGAACAGAGAAGCAGGAGCAAATGCATTCAAATGCATTCAGTAAATGTTTCTGAAGCATCTACAACACGCCCTGCCCAGTGAGAGCTGCTGGAGGTACAGTAGGCCTGAAGACGCTGTTGCTGTCCTCAAGGAACTTCTGCAGGGCTTTTAAGTCTAATGGGTCCCCTGGGAAACATACTCAGAGGTAAAGATTAAAGTGTAAGATGTTTAGAATATGGTCTTGGGAAAAACACCTGTGGAAGGGAGGCAAAGGAGGCAGGTCTCGGCAGAGGGAGAAGTCGAGCTTCGAGGCAGTTCCGACAAAGGCCTCAGTCAACCCCGTGGGGAACTTTGGAGCTGGGATGACCCTTCAGAGTTGTCCCAAGTTGGGGTGAGAAATTCAGGCCTTTGCACTTCCACATTGATCTGTCTTGGAATTGGGCCTACCCTGGAAGGAGGCATGTTTTCTTCCAATCAAGACAATCTCCAAAGAGGGCTGACAGCTGAGGGCTGCCTTCCAGCCACGCTGGGGTAGTAAGTCTTTCATACCCAATGGGGCGATCTGAACAGCCCATCACAGCATCCAGCACACATAGGGTCCACAGTCTGGCTTCAGCGACGACCAGGGATCCCTGAAGAGGGAAGCAGCATCTGGCACATCTGGCACTTGCAAAAATATATCATTTTACTGGGGGAGGGTTCCTTGACCCCCAAAAGATTAAGAACCACTAGTCTAGGGAAAGCCAGACTTGTCCAGAACTTCAAAACATGATCAGAGGTGCACACTATTGGTGCTCAGTGAATGTGAGTGGGTGGATGGGTGGGTGGATGGGTGGTTGCCACGCAGAAGAATGCATGGGAGGCAGAGAGAAGGGAGCAACCAGTTCTGCCTGGGCAGGAGAGCAAGGACTCCCAGGGGCAGCTGACCCGTTTGAAGTGAGACTTGACTGAATAGGACTGGCCAGGCAGACAAAAGGAGATAGGCATACCAGACAGGGGCAAGAGCAGACGCAAAGACCCAGGTATGAGCGAACATGGGGATGGTGTGTTTCAGCACCGTAGAGATTAGTTCACCGTGGCTGGCCACAGGTGCACTTGGGTAAGAGGAGGGGTAGTGGACGTTTTCGCCTTTGAAAAGCCCACAGGTTCCAAGGAGGTATCCTGATGGGAATCGCTTCTTGAACAAGCAGGTATCTCCCCTCCCCCCACTAACACTTAACAATTGCCCCAGTCTCCAGGTGGGGGGAGGGGGAGGTCCTAAAGATAATCCCACACAAGTGAAAAGCATCTGGTTATCTACCACCTCCTTTCCCATCCTTCTTTGCTCCTGCAGTCCACTCCTGAGAGGTCAGTGTTGCCAGCCGCCCCACTTTCCAGAGGAGAAATGGGCTCCAGGGGCCAGGTGACTTGCCCAAGGTCACTCACCCCCCTGGCTCCCAAGCGCAGCCAGGAGCCCTCTCTGCAGACTCACGCCTCCCAGTGCCCTGTTTTCCACTTCTCTGCTCTGCCGCCCTCCGTTGGAATGCGCACAGTCTCACCTGCCTCCTGGGATTCAGCCCCTCTGGTTAGTGGGGGCAGGGGACCAAGGGTCTGGCGGGGGATGGCGGGGTGGAGGGGGGTGCAGCATCCCCCTGGCCGTGTTTTGCTCTGGGAGGAATCCCCACTGAGCCAGAGCCTCCATCCCGTTCTGGGGCTACCCCATGAATCAAACATGCCCCCGTGGTTAACTCAGTAATGCTTTTATTAATAGTTAATTATTCAGTGCACACTGGGGAAATGAGCCTCACTCAGGCCTTGTAAATTAAGGCAGTGATCTCGTGAAAGAAGCCAGCGGGAGTTCGTTACCCACTCCCGTCCTGCATCTCCTGGCTCTCCATTTAGCAATGCTAAATAATGGGGGGGCTGGGGGGGAGAGTAGGGGACAGGGACCTTCTCCGGTGGAGGTGAGAAGGGGCAGATGAACATCCTCTGGTTTCCTCCGAGAGAAAGGGCTCAAGGAGGGTGTGGCAAAGGATCAGCTGGGAGATGTGATCCCGCACCGTGGCAGTTGTCATCTGCCTGCGTTCCTTGTCACTGCCGGGGACTCAGCACGGCCCCCAGGGACTCGCGTCCAGGGCAGGGCCACCTGTCCCAGGTGTGGGACTCCCAGGCGGAGAGGAGCCCGTCTCAGACACTCCCGTCTCTGAGCCGCAGGCCTCCCTCCCCCACGCAGCCTTTCTCATTTCACCAGTGTCAGGCTTCCTGGGCGAGGTTTTTGTTGTGGCTGAAGCCAATTTCCCGTCCTGAATTTGCAGCTGAGCTGCATAAGGGGCTTGTTCTAACCTGGTTTGGCTTTTCTAAATTTAACTTTCTCCCATGTTTTGTTTCCCTGGCGACAGAAACCCCTCTTTATCTTCCTGGGAAATGAAAGCCAGCACCTGCTTTGAACCTACTGTGTGCCAGGGCCTGTCCCCCCGGTTTATGTTGACTCATTCTAACGTTCAGCTCTGTCTTTGGGACAGTGACTCCGCCTCCCTGGGTCTCCATTTCTTCATGTGAAAATGGAGATGTAATACTCCCTATGTCTGGAGTAATTGTGATGGTTAAATGAAGTAATAGATGTGAAGTACTTGGAACCCTGCTGAACACATAGTAAGTTCTCTCTAGGGGTCGCTGCTATTACTGTCTTCTTCGCAGCTGCGCTGCCATTATACAGATGAGCAAAGTGAGGTTTCCAGTCCACGCGTTGGCTTGTTCAAGGCCTCTTGACCCAGAACTTCACATTGCCAAAGCTCATCACTTTCCTTCCATGGAGGTAAAATGGGGAGCCGATCTCTTCTCCGGAAAAGCACATTGGCCAAGTCCCAGGAGCCAGGAAAGATGTGCCCTTCTGTCCCTGCATGCAATACAGAGCCTCACCAAGGCAGTCTGGGCTGAGACACTGGAGCACTGGGTCCAAACCCTGCCATACCTGCTAGCTGTCACATCGGCCCCTGCAGCCTCAGTTTCCACTTCGGGCAAAATGGGCTCCTGGTAGCACCTACCTCCTTGCATGGTCGTAAGGATTTCTGTTCGAAAGTGCCTGACACCTCGTAGCCTTCTTTGAGCACTCTCTGCACCTGGGGTAACAAAAAACCTCCCCCGCCCCGGGTTGTTGGAGGAACCCTGGAGATGATGGGCGTCCATCTGCCGTCAAGCAGGAAGATATGAAACAGGTGAGCTTCTGGTGCTCTCCGCGAAGGCCACTCAAAGGCAGGGATTTTCAGAGAGCCTCTGGGGGTGAAACACTGCCCCCGTGGATGTGATGGTCTCTGGCCTGACGGGGGTTTTCCTGGGACAGATGATGCAGAGGGTTGGGGACAGATGGCCTTCCCAAAACCCATGCCAGCTGTGAACTGCCTTGCAGGTAAAGGTCGGCTTCTCTGCTGTGACCTCCCCCTCCCCCAAACTGCTAGAGCCACACATGGGCAAAAAGTCTGGGGTGGGGATTGAGGAGTACGGCTCCAGGTTCATCTATAATATGTTGCATCAGATTTAAATGTCACTGCTGCAGGCGGCTGACCCGGGTTCCCACACAATGGGCCGCGAGGGGCGCCTTCGCCACCTCTTCATCTTCCTGGCGGTAGCTGACCAAAGGGAGGGAGATTTGGTTTCTTAAAAAACTAAACACTTGTTGAGCACTCTGGCGTTGCCTGGGCAACAGCCGAGGGGGGAGAGAGAAGCAACTTATTGTTGAAAGTTATTCTTGCTCTATGTCAGAGGGTTGCTCTGAAAAGACCCGAGTTCTCCAAGCGTCCAGACTGGTCTCTCACTCAATCTCTCCCCTGGCCCGGCTGGCCGTGCAATCCCAGCTCCTGTCCTCCCTCAGCCCCCAACCCCACTTCCAGGTCCGAGGCTGTGGGAGGGGTCCTGGCCATGCTGGACATCAGGATCCTGGAGGCAAGGTCCCTCCATACTCTGTGCGTTCACCCCCAGGCCCAGGGGGCTCGTGGAATAAATGCACAAGCAACAGGCCGGCAAGGAGAATCCCTGCTGCCCCACCATGGGCTGCCTTTCCGGCACCCGACCTGGGATATGGACACAAGTGTGGCTCCGTGACTTAGGGGTCAGCTCACAGAAGTGCCTAAACTTGATCGGGGTGGGGGTGGGGGGAGTCCTGGCCATGTAATCCAGAGGTGGGCATCTTGGTCCTCAAGCCCAACCAGGGGCGAGACAAAGGTGACCTTGTGCCAGGTCATTGCTGGGGGGCCATGGCTGAGTGCAGCCGCCGGGATCCTTGGAGACAGTGTAAGTGGCACCCCGTGCCCCTCTACCCGTCTCGCGACACTGTTTCAGAATTGTTTACTCGCCTCTCTTCCCCACGAGACTGTCAGCTCTCTGACAGCAGAGCCGCATCTATTCATCTCTGTGTATTCTTGTAAGCTGCCGCAAATCCTTTCAGGAGCAAGGCAAATTCTGAAAATCCAGATGAGATGTACATATATTTTTAATTAGAACATGTTTACATAGTGAATACATACACATGATGCAAAATTCAAAGTTTAAAAGGAATGAATACCCATGTCTCCTGCTGCGCAGTCTCCTTGTATGGGGACAGCCATGGTTTCCAGCTTCCGATGTATCCTTCCAGAGATATTCCACTCATATAGAAGCAGATGGGCATCAAATAAAATATATTAGTCATATCTCTAGCTCCTGTGTGTAGCACAGGGCCCAGTCTATGGTAGATGCTTGATAAAAGTTTGTCTGATAGATGAACACACAAACAGGTGATGCATGGATGGATGGATGGGTAGATGGATGGATGGGTGCCGCTCTTGTACTGTGAGTTCCCTTTTCACCCAGATGTCTGGGTTCCCCAACAGGGAGTTCCTTGAGAGAAAGATGGAGGCCCAGCATCAGACACGTTCGGTCTGAGGGTCCGTGTTCTTCAGATGGAGACATTTAATAGGCAGTTGGACTGTGCTTGTATCAGGGAGGAGTCTTATTCAACTGCGAATAACAGGGATCCAACTACAATGGTTTGAGTCCATAAAGGTTTTCTTTTCCTCGTGATGAGAAGTTTATAGGGGTTCAGCCCTCAAGGATACCAGAGTTGAGGTCACTGTGATGTCCTTGACCTTTCTCTCGTGGTCTCAAAACTGTTGGGGGAGGGGGCTCCAACCATCATATCCAAGTTACAGGGAGGAAGAAGAGGGGCAAAAGGATGCTTCTACTTCCTATAGGAAACCTGTTCCTGGAGGCCCCACCAAATGACTTCTAATCATATGTCCACGGCAACCCTTAGCAGCAAAGGAGGCTGGGATGTGTGGCTTTTAAGATGGGCATGTTACTCCCCCAGATAATGTTGGGGATCTATTAGCAAGGAAGAAGAGGGAGCTGGATAGAGTAGGCGACTCACAGCCCCTGCCACCCCTGCCCAGGGTGGAGACTCTGGGCCCCGGGAATGGACACAGCAGGAAGGCACATCCCAGAAAAGAGCATAAACTAAAGCACAGAGGCATGAAAGCTCACGGCACATTCGACCTACATCCTGTGGACTCTCGCCTCAAATATCTCCGAATAGTCCCACTTCTCGTGCCCCTCGTCCTGGCCACCGTCATCACCTGGGGGACTGCAGCAGCCTGGCCCCTGGTCTCCCCACTCCCTCTCTGACCCCATGCTCAGCGCTCCATTTCCTGCCCAGCATCCACAGTGACCCCTGCGTCCATAAATCAGAATGCATGGCTCCCTGCTTAACTCCCAGCAGCAGCCTGACTTGGAATGAAACCCCAGGTCCTCACCCAGGCCCTCACGGCCTTCCTTGACATGGCCCCTGCGCTCCCCCTCCTCTCCCACCATCAGTCACTTTGCTCCATCCGCACCCCCTCCCACTGCGGAGCCCTTCTCTTGCCCCCGAGGCCCGGAGTGAATTTCACTCCGATCCTTCCTGTGGCAGCTTCTCTGCCTCCTTCAGGTTGCCACTCATATATCACTACCCCAGAGACCGTCCCCCCAGCCCCACCCCTCTTCTACCTACCCGCCTCTCCTCGCCATCACTCTCTACTCCAGGACTTAACCCATTTGGGGCCACGGACCCCTGGGCCTCTGGAGAAGCCTATGGACCCCTTCCCAGAATAATGTTTTTAAATACATAGAAGATATGTAGAATTACAAAGGAAGCCGATTATATTGAAATGCTGTTTTCAAAATATTTACAAAACAAATGTGTGATACAGCACTATAGGTGCATCTGTATTAACGCATTAGATAACAAGATCTAGCAGCACCTCTATTAACTCCCACGAACTTGAGGCAGTGATGAGTGTCAATGATATTTTGAAACGTCTGCAACCACTGTAATGTAATAGGAAAGATCTGATTTCTGCTGGTGACAGTCACAGGCATTGCCAATACTACACAGTGTGTTGCCAACACTTTCAATTGAGGAGAAATGCTATATTTCAGTGAATTTAGTGAAATAAAAATGTAAATTTTCGCCCTTTGATTTCACTGACCCCCCCCCCTGTGTTCTGTCTGTAGCTCCCTTGGAGGAGTCTGGTTGGTTTTGGTTTTGGTTTTCTTGAAAGCCCCTTTCTCTGCCTGACATTACACATTTATCTGTTAACTTGTTTACTGTCAGTTCCGCCCAAGAGGGCAGGGATTTTATCTCTTCTGTTCTCTGCTGTATCTTCAGAACCTAGAACACTGCCAGGCACGTAAGTAATCAATAAGTATATATTTTTAAATAAATGAACAAGCAAGGGATGAGGCTGGAGAGACAGGGAGGCTGGAGGCAGATCTGGGGGGCCTTGAATGCCACACTCAGGAGCATGAGTCCAGTGATGGACTCACCCTGGGAGGGAGGCAGGGCCTCGGAGAGATCACTGTCCCATGGCAGCTGGGCTGACAGTTGGGATGACTGGGGAGGTGAGAGATGGCCGAGGCCGCCTTCCAGAGGCAGCTTTCTGAGGGAGGCTTGGGCATCAACCACTTAGCATCGTTCGTGAATGTCGGCAGCCACTTCACCCCCTGCCTTCCTGCCTCCTCCTGCCGTCCCCCCCCCCACCCCAGATATTAAACAGGAACCCTGGAGAAGCCATGGTTTCTCAGTTTTTCCCGGGCAATAAAGATGTGCTAGACAACGGGACAGGGCCCACGGGGCTGAGGAGGCAGGCACGGGGGTGGGCGGGTGAGAAGAGGTCCCAAGGCAGCCACTGCGGGGCGGGGGTCCTGGTGTGTCAGACCCTGGGGTCAAGCTGTTGAAGGGTCACCCCTCCCAGACCGTGGCTGGCTATTCAGAACCAGGGATTTTACAGCAACCTGAAAATCCAGGGAAAGACCAAACTTCTGGAATCAGCCGGCCTTCGGCCACTTGTTCCTTAATTGCACACAGTTGAACAGGTCACATATATGCCCCACACCTCCCTCTCCACATCTCGGAATGGGGTGGGGTGAGGATTCAATGGGGAAAGTGATGGATCTAAAGCAGCCAGCTCAATGCCAGGTGCACAACGGTTGCCTTTGTCACTGTTAACCCCTCTACTGCTAGTATTCCTTAACAATCCACTTTATCACCCTGCCCATAAAGGGAGGGGGAGGATGGCGGAAGGTTACCAGAGGAAACAAGTCAGTAGTGGAGAGAAAAAGCAAGTTCTGGAGTCAAACAGATCTGGGTTCAAATCCAGCTGTGTGACTTTGGGTAAGGCGCATCACCTCTCTGAACCTCAGTTTTCTCATTCAGAAAACAAGGATGGTACCTTCCTCTCATGGTGCGGTGAGGATTACTGGACGTGGATGCTGTGTGGAGGTAAGCGCTCAATCAGCAGGGCCGCTGAATACGTGATCACAGCCCCAGCCCTGTGCCGGATGAGGATGAGACAGACAATGGTAATAATCCCCTGCTTTTTTGTCAAGAGGTCTACACTTTCGAAAGCACTCTTTCCCATCCATCATTTCATTGGAGCCTCGCTTCAGCACCTCAGGATGAACAGGACTGAGAGTTTGATCCACATTTGACAAACGGGGACACAAGAGCTCAAGCGGCGTTGGTCTCAGGGAAGCAATCTGCTCAAATGTCACACAGCCGGTGAGATTCCGGGATGGACACGAAGCCAGGCATCTCAACTCCCGTCTCTTTTCAGATCAGCCGCTTAGGTATTCATCCACTCAACAGACAGTCCCTGAGCTAAGCTCCAGCAATAAGGCGGTAAATAGGCAGACACGACTTCCGCCCTCGAGGAACTTGGAGCCTGGTGGCTCAGGACACAGAGACCTTTTCCGAGGCTGCACCAATCACAGGGAAGACCCAGTTCTGCTCAGAGACGCAGATCGGGATGCACCCTGAGTTCAGAGTCATGGCTTTGTGTGCCCACCTTGGGCAGTGAGCAGGCCAGGAATAGAAGACTTCTCTGCCCTCAGGGATGAAATCCACTCGTTAATAAGCCCAGATACTGGGAATTCCCTGGTGGTCCTGCTTCCAGGGCAGGTTCGATCCTTGGTCGGGGAACTAAGCTCCTGCAAGCTGTGCAGCACGGCCAAAAATAAATACATAAATAAAAGTCCAGAGATTTGCACCAGGATCCCAGCCTGAACAAGAGTCCTAAAATAAAGGTTTCCATAGCCAGATGCGTTCAGAAAAGCTACACATCTCCCACCCTCTCTGAGAGTCACACTGCTTTGGCACACCCTGGAAAGTCCTGCAGAAAAGAACCCTGTTTAACACGATGCTTCCCAAACGTGCTTAACCACGTGAACAGTTCTTTTTCAAGCCACGCCTACTAACTTGGGAATTAGGAACAGGGCAGCGGAAAGAGCACAGTGTCTAGAGCCAGTTACTTGGGTTTGAAGCCAAGCCTTAGATGCGATTAGCACTTGGTAAACTGTGGAAACATTATAACCCAGGAGAGGGGACGTGACTTGCCCAAGGTTACTCAGCATCAGACCTACAATCCAGGTCTCCACGCATATGAGAGGCGTCCTTAGGGCATGTGCCACTTTGCTTCCCCTCTGACAGGGACGGCCCTGACAGCCTGCTGGGTGGGTGTTATTTAGGTCTACTTGTCCATGCAGTGCCTTTGTACAGATTACAGAAAGGTGCCTCCTTCTCCTGGATCCACAGAATTCCACGTGAGGGCACATGGACGGATAAAGCATTGCACGGACTGAATTTTAGCCGCAACTTGCTTCCTTGGCCAACTATCCTTGTGTAGGTTACAACCTGTGCAACTGTACATGGCAACGCTTACTAGCCTCTTTCTCCTCATTCCTCTTCACTCCTTCCACCCTGGTCCCCTTCGTGGGAACTGCACCCTCCCCTTAGGGTGCTGGGTTGAGGCTGGGTGGGAAAGCCCAGTTGTTGGGCTGCACTTCCCAAGCTCCAAAGTAGCGTCGGCCAAAGATGCTGACTCAGCAAACTTTAATTTATTGCACAGGCCAGGGGTGCGCGTGAAGCAATTAGTGAAATAATGGTTACGTCGCACTAAAAATTATTTATAGAGTCACTGTGCACACAGCTGTGATTAAATTAGACAACCAAGGGGACTTTAACTGCCAACGGAGCCGGCATCCAAGGCCTCGGGCTCCAGCTGGCTGGGGATGGGGTGGGGTCACTTCTCCTGTCCAGTCACCCCCTGCCGGGCAGGTGAGCCAACCGTGACCCAGGCAGGGATGAGGAGGGTCTTCATGGGCAGGGGTGTGGAGAGCCATCTCCGTCCCGGATGTCCTGAGCTGCCAGGACATTTGAACATGAACAAGTCAGGGGCTTTCACATACCTGAGCCTTAGCAGTCCCTGAAACTCTTTCAAAGAGAGTCTTCTGTGGACCCCCAATGACTGAAAGGAAGGTGGTCTGGGTGAATTAGAAAAGATGGGCCTGGAGACCTATGGGCTTGACATTGACCCCAACTGTGGGCCCTGAGAGCACAGAGCCAAGCTGGAAGCCAGAGATCAGTCCAGCCCTCTCTTTTCACAGGTGGCAAATGTGAGGGCCAGAGGTTTCATCTCCCGTGTTCTCCCCACAGTGTCAGAGACCTTTGTTCCAGCCCTGGGTCCTGGGTAAGCCTTTACCCCAATCCGTGTACCCCGTGAGAGTTAGTGTTGGACACAGAGCTGCTACAGGAGGGAACAGGTATTTTGAGCACCTATGGCATACCGGACACTGTCTGTATTTATATTTATTGCTGATTCATGTTTATCTTTATATTCTTATTTAGCTCCTTGCAACATTCCCGTCAAGTAAGCAATCTTGTCCCTCTTTACAGATGCAGAATCTGAGGTTCAGAGAGGTAAAGATATTTGCCCACAGCCACACAGCAAGGGAAGGGCAGAGCCATTTTCTTAAGGTCCATCAAACTCCAATGATGGAGCATTGTGGTGCTTTGAGTATTTTGCGGGGTGTCTCCTGGGTGCGGGGTGTGATGCTGAAAAGTCATAACAGGGTTTCCTTTACACTGGACACAAGACATGCATCATCTTGTTTCATCAGCAGCCCCTTGCGTGCACATGGGGAAACTGAGTCACAGAGCACTCCATAAAGGGCCCCCAGACGCCAAGACTGTGAGCACTGGGGTTTGTGCTCACCAACAGCCCTCCACCTCTTGCTGAGATGCAGTCGGTACACCGTGTAGGAGCCACAGATCTTTGCCCAAAGGCTGGAGCTACCTGTGCAATTCCAGGATTCTCTCAGGGGCTGAGGGTGCGGGTAGCCTAAGGGGTGGCAGCCAGGGCCAGGAGTGCGGGTTGCAGTCAGGAGACCCTGAATCCCAGTCTGACACCAACCCAAGCCCCACATCCCTGCGGCTTCTTTCCCTCTCCATCTGAGCTAAAGATGGATGCGGAGCATTTCACAAGAGCTCTGGCCACAGTCATCTTTTAGCAGCCCGTGTCCTTTCTGAAACTCACTGGTCCTCCCTCCAAATAAGCCGCTGGAGGTGCAGATCAGTGGGGTTACAGAGCAGGGCCCTGAGGCTCAAATCTCCCTCCCACTCCTCCTCCCTTCCAGGGCCTCCCCAGCCCCTCCCCACTCCTCTCTCCCTCACAATTCCCTGCAGAGCAGGACCAGCTCGCTCTCCAGATGTCTCCTGCCCAGGGGCACACGCTCACGGATCTGCAGGAACCCCACTCCTGGGACCCCAAAGGAGGAGGGCTACGTGGAGTGAGGACGGAGAATTGAGAGAGGAGCTGGATGACCCTGGTGCTCCCAAGCTTCGGGCAGGTCCCCCTACAGGGAGGAACCTCTGACAGCATAGGACACATTGTCCTAGGGAGCCAGCGTGGCTCCTCGTCCAAGTCAGGGCTGGCCTCTGGATTCGCCTGGCTGCGCACGGTGTCCGGTCCCCTCTCCCGGGCCTGTCCTGAGTCCGGAGGCTGCTGTCTCCTCCGGCCACTTAGCATGCAGGCCGGCTTGTGCAGGCTGCAGCAACCAAATGAGATTAGCTTGCCAGCTAAAGCAAGTCCCCACTTGCGCCACCCACGGCCCTGCGCGACCCCCAGCTGTTCTGCTGAGGCTCCCACAGCCTGGTGGGCCCAGCCTGGCCTCTGGCACCTCGCCCCCCACCCCACCCCATGGAATTCGGGCCAGCCAGGGGCAGGTCTAAGAGGATGAAGGATCCTGCCCAACTTTATAGCCCTGCTTCCTCTCTCTCAATAGCCCTTCTGGAGTCAGCTGGGGGAGGGGGGCAGGCAGAGGGAGACAAACAGGATTAAGGATGCTTCCTTGCTTTGTATCCCTTGCCAATTCTCCATCAGACCTCCTGGGGGGAGTGGATAGGAGATCCCAGCCACATCTCCTCCCATTAAAGCCCCGAGTGCGGGTGGGAGCGGCCGGGAGTGGGGATCGAGCAGAGGAAGGGTCCAGTCCAGCTGCACTCCCTCTACCTCTGCTCCCCTGGGCCACTGGGAATCAAGCATGAAAGTCTGGCCCAGCCCTGGGCCTCCCTGACCGTTCTCCTGGCCAGGGAAGGAAGAAGGACCCAGCTCAGCCACTCAGCCCTAGTCTAGCTGGAGTCCCTGCCCCCTGGGCCCCAGGAAGCTTCCAGGGGTCTGTGAAGGAAACTGGGGGAAGCCTGGGTTCCCAACCAGGCCCCCTGGGAGAGGTGAGAGATGCCTTTGATGTCAGGACTTGATGTCAGGGTGATGTCAGGGTGGAGGTGTCTCTTGAAGGGTTGAGGGTGTGGCAGGGGTGGCTCCGCCCAGGGCTCCTGCTCTGCCTCCGACCATGCCCCAGGCTCACCTGGCTCTCTGCAACCATCTTCCTCCCTCTTCCCATCTCTCCCTGTTGTCCATCTCACAGGCTACTTGCCCAGCCAGGAGTAACCCGCTCCTGGGTCCGCTCCTGAGTCCACTCCGCTCCTGAGTCCACTCCGGTGGTCCTGAGCTACGCTGGGGCTTCCTGCCTGGCTGGGGGCCCATTGCGCTGCTCCCCTTAAGGTCTGAGACTGGCACCTGAGATTGCAGAGGATGGCAAGTCCCTACCGCCTCCTGCATCTTCCTAGCCGGCCCAGGTGGATCCAGTTCCCAGCACACACCTCTCCCCCGCCCACCCCGACTCCCTGCCCCTCCCCCTCCCTCTCATGTCCCAACTTTTCCCACCCCCTCAGCAGATCGGGCAGCCAGCTCACACCCTGCACACTTCAACTCGCACTTATTTCTACCCATCTCACTGTGCAAATCATCAAACCTCTCCGAGCCTCAGTCTCCCCATCTGCAGAATGGGGGTGACCCCTACTATCTCAAGGGCTGCTGTGGGGCCCAAGTTAGATCACAACTGCGCACGCCCATGTGAATCGTGGAGGCATCTGAGGGATTTTTCATCCTAGGTGACTGGGAATCCCCGTGCCTTCTGGGTTTGCTCCTTTTGCCCACAAAAGTCTCTCTAGGCCCTCGCCCCAGCCATGCGGATGCTCCTCAGCCTGGTTCAGTGAGCACGGCCCCTCTGTGTTGGGGAACAGGGGTCCTTTCCAGCCTCTGGTCCTGGGCAGAGGGAGCCGGGAGCCTCGGGATGCAGCGATGCAGAGGCAGGAGGGTGTGGATTAGAAACCCATCACAGAAATGACTTT